>NC_030850.1:8260150-8453763 GCF_000208745.1 Theobroma cacao
TGACCATGTCGAAAGCCCTTTCTTCTAGATACGTAATGGTTGTGCCAGAGTCTATGATTACGCCGCCAGTGCCATCATCTTCGAGTGCGAAAGTGGATTTCTTGATAGGCAAGCGAGTGTCTCCAACGGTAATCCCTTTGAGTGAAAGATAGTAAAAAGATGGCTGTGTTGGGTTATGTATCAATGGGGTGGTCTTGATTGCTCCTAATGTTCTATTCACACTTGCTATAGACCCCATCAAAAGTGTGCTTTTCTTGGTGTCATCAATGGACGTTAGGCAATAAGAGAACTTGCCCTGTTTTAGCTGCGAGACTAGCGACACGGGTCCACGACCAAGCCCCACCAGGCCCGCACCTTGTGTAAACCCATCTCCCTGGTTATCTCCTCCGCACCCGAATCCAATATTTGGAACAGAAAGCTTGCCGAATGTGAAGGTTTCGACTGCCATGACCCCTTGCGTGGAGGAATAGTCGCCATACGTATAGAGATACTCACATCCATCACTGCAAGCTGATTGGGGTAGTGCTGAGCATAGGTGGCTGGAGCATGATAACTTGGAGAAACTAGAAGACTTTTTGGGGTCGAAGATCGGGGTAGGTTGATCAAAGCATTGAGAGCAAGGCTTGCACTGAGTCCATATTAAATCACTCCCCGTGTCCAATATTGCAGAGTAACTCTCCGGTGGCGTCCCAATCGCTAAGTCCATCAGGAACTCGCCATTCCCTGCTGTAATAGGCGCTTGAAGTTCAGATGCATCAGTTGCTGCCAAAACCATAGCATTCAACCTCTGCAGCCTGTGATTCCCACGCTTTACCCCGCGCTGGATTCGCTCCCATTTGGTTAAGTTCTTGCCTGAATCAACATGCCTGAGCGTTACCCTGAACCCGTTTTGGAGCCTCCGGTGCTCTAATGCTCCCCTCGACGTGGAAACTGCTGGCGAAACAGACAACGCAACTATTTCTAGGGTTAGAAATGCCACACATAGCAAAGAATATAGTGAAGCCATATGTAAATCTAATTGGAAAGAATCGAATTGGGTGATCAGATGTGAATCGAAGGTGGTTGGTGAGATGAAGCTTATATAGGATTCTACAGTGGAAATGGTCTTTACATAACAATAACACACAGTAAAGGCATGTAACTTGATAAACAAAAATGGAGGAGTAGATGTAGGGGAAAACAGATAACGACTGTCGAGTGGAGCTTAGAGGAGAAGATGTAGGCTAAAGTGAGAAGTGAGACATGCCAACTTGTACATGGAGGTTGAGATATCACCGCAGCTGCGAAACTAGAGGCCAAAGACTTTTCGTGGTGGTTGGGGATATTTGGGGGAATCGAAAACAAACATATATGTAGCAATCTTTTTGTGAGAAAGCAATTGTAAGCACATACGCTTTGCTTAAGCTCGTCTCTCAGGAGTTTGGTTAACTATCTTTGGACTGTACGATAACCTAAAACTAATAATATTCCTTGTCTCACTGACCACTTTGACAATTAATCATGAGTTTAGATTTGATCTTAGAATTAATTTTATAATTCCAAGAAGAATAAGCCTCTTCCCTTTTGCACATGTGAAAGTTAATTATTGGTTTTAACTACACAAACATCATTCGTAACATTAGTATTTTCCTTCCGATAATTAATGTTGCCCTAATCTTCTCCAAATTTGATCTTAATTATATATAGTTGCAATGTCTGCTTGGAGACAAATAAAGTGCGTGCATGTATGGACCAACCGGAGGTGAGGGTGGTTTCTAACGTTTATATATTATAATCCTTCTGGCGGAGTACCTTATGTTTCTAATCAAAATATTGCTCTTTGTATTATTTTAAGTGGCTTGTCTGTGTCTGTGATGACTGGTTTAGAGAATTGGAAGGGTTTGTCGTTGCAGTGGTTGGTGGGCTAACTTTTTTACTAATTTACGTATTGTTGGAATCAAGTTGGTTCGATGGTCCTAATTCAGTTAGGTGAGATAAATTGTTTACCTTTACTTTATTCACCCCTTTTTTGTTTTCTTTTTTGGTTTGGTTTGAAATAGCTAACATCACATAAGCTACGAATAAGTTTTAATGAGTATAATTTTCTAAAACATCTGATTAAAATTATTTACGTGTTACTTATGTTATTTTGTGATTGAATTAATTAAAACGTGAAGATTTTCTTAAAAAAAATAAAATTTTAAAAAGAAACGTGTTTTCGTGTGCACTATTATGAGGGTACCTTTGTTATAAAAATAATTTAAAAAATCACTCCTCGGTGATAAAACTTTTTCACCTTTTTAAATAGGATTCAGATCACCCACAAAATGGTGATCTAATCATTTTCAATGATTTAAAATCACTATCATATAAAATTCTTAAGTTACTACTAAACATAATTTAATCACGATGAATAAATCACATAAATTATCTTATATCAAACACTGTCGTACGGACTTATCTTTTGAAAATAGAATTAAGGAAGATTACTTGACATAGTAGACGGTTCGAAAGTTAAGTACTAATTGTGTTACAATTAATTGGTTAATTGGAAGTTAGAAAAGAAAAAGACAACTATTAGTTAATTCCTAGTGCTTGTTTGCTTGGTCTAATGCTAAGTTTTATGGATATTGTTATTACTTCTGTTTCAAAAAATATTTGTCCTCATTTAAATTTAATTGAAATTTTTTTAAAAAAAAATTAACTTGAACATATTTTATATTAAAATTTTAAAAACTTTTTATATAAAATTTATATGTTCTTTTATTACTTTTAATATCACAAAATTAAAAATAACAAAAAAACTTTTTCAATATAACAAAAATAAGAGCATTTCCTTTTTTAATACTTTCTTACCATTAAACTTAGGGATGTGAATTATGTCAACTTGCCATGTCAAATACTTTTAAGAAATTGACTATGTTAAATCGAGAAGCCACATAACAAAATTTTTACTATGTTAATATGTTAACTTGTTACGTCATTACTGTTATAAAAATATTTTACAATATTAACATTTTTACTAAGTGAAAGAATGGCTTATTCTAATGGTAAGAAAGAATTAAAATCTTTTAATTTTAAATTAGAGTCTCATCATGAAGGAGCATTTATATTAATCCTTTGGTTTATTCTTTGATTTTTGCGACCCTTTTTACTCGATATAATAATAATACCGAACATTTATTGAAAATTATTTGATCATAATTGCACTTGTATATGTAATCTCATCACTACAATGAATAAGAAATATAAAGAGTATAAAATTTTTAATTTTTTTGGGCTAGAAAAGGTGGTTGAGATTCCATAACCAATTGAAGAAATGGACAAAAGTAGATTGGTATCTTCAAAAGTGTGAGAAATATGCCCATATTTTATGAACTGGGCCTCCATGAAGCGTATTTTACTCAAGTCTCGAGTTAAGACCATTATGCATTTTAGGCCTACGGCCCAAGAGGCCCATTACCAATACTACCACACTCGTGGCATTAAGGCATCTGGTCCGACAAATGAGGAGCAGAATATGCCTTGACAGTGGCTAGCCTAAAGGCTAGCATGACCTGTTCCAGTATTGATGGGAATCAACAGATGGTCCTAGTCATTGTTTCTTTCTTCCGCATCATCGTACTGATTTGACGGTCGGAAAGGGATATGCCCGAAATCCTGGATCGCCCCCTTTTGTCTTGTATTGGATCCAAGGTAGCCGCCTTTCTGCTCATCCACACCTCAACAACTTGACATTTACATTTAACATACATAGCATAACTCTTTACGAGCAGTAAATGTGGCATTGTAACAGATACCAAACCATATACTATGCGATACAACTTTAGATAATACTATGGTTTTCATTTTTCTTTCTGAGATTCAATGCACTAAATCTGCTTGGGTCTGAGAGTTTAGCTCAAAATTGATTGTGTGGGATTATCTGGCTCTGGACAACTGTATAGCTTCTTGGTCAACACTAGAATCTTCAGCCCAAATGAACTGGTGAGAGTAAAGCATGAATTCTTGATTCCTTGCTTGTTCAAGCTCCTCCCATTCAGCCCATCTCTCTGCCACTCCTACTCCTTCCAGCATTTTGACCACTTCTGCCATTGTTGGGCGATCTTCGAATGAGCTCTGTGTGCAGAGCAGTGCAACTCGTACAATAGTCTTCACTTCTTTAGGATCATAAATCTTCAAGTTTCCATCAACAATGTCATCAATCCTGTCTTCTCTCAGCAGCTTTTTGATCTGTTAATATCACATTTCCATCAATCTAAAGATCCTCATGAAAGGTACAATCAATAATATATATTAAGACATATTAAACACGCGTGCACACATACACACATCCACCAACTAAAAGATTTTAAATAAAACAAAATAAAAACACACAAAAAGAAAAAAAAAACAGAAATGAAAGAGAAAGTAGAAGAAGAAGTGTGGAGCTGCAAAGGCAGGCATGACAAGAAAAAAAATTAGGTTCTATAAGTCCTCAAGTGAGCTTGGTGTTTGACATTAGCAAATCTAACAGTTCTTCAATGGAAGTCCCAAACTAGAAGATTTAGGCTTCCCCACCCCACCCACTAAAAGAAGTAAGAAGAAGAAGTATAAGAAAAAAAAAAAAAAACATCGTACTTCATTATACTAACAGTTTCACCAAGGGCACCATGATGCAACTTATGCTCGAAACCAGTCTGAAAAATGAAAAAGATGGAGATGTCAATAAATTCATAGAAGTTATTTCGTAATTTTTCTCCCCCGCTCTTATTCAGGGTTTTCAGAGCAAGTTCTAAACAATTTTTTCCACAGCCTGCAGCAAGGAGTCTTGTGGCATTTTTTAAGTATAAGCCAAGACATAGATTTGGCTCCTACCGCTGAATAAGGCATCTGAGAGTTTTGTTTTGATATAATAGATCTTTGTCCATATATCCTTGGATAGATACGGTTGCAGACACAATTCTCCGTAAGTGCTTAGAGGGTTTTACATGCCATACGGCAAACTTAGTTCCACAAGGTTAAACTTATGTTATAGAGAGTAAATATACTTTATAGTTCCCAGGTAAAAAGAAAATTCTCTTCAAGCAAAAAACTAACAAGGAGTATTAGTTGATTTATTTTTCATTAGCAAATCAAAGGGCAGGAATATGAGTTTCAAGTATTTAATCTCACAGAGAAAATGTTTTATGGGTAAAAAAAAAAAGAGAAATACCTAAAGTATGAAACAGATACAGAAACAAGGATAAAAACTAAACTGAAAATAAAAATCCAAGACTTCAAAGGTCACAATGCAAAATAGCAAATACTGCAGAGACCATACATTCATAAAAGATTTAGGAGAGGGTGCACCAATATAAAAATCTTACATGATCAAGTAGAAGAACATCCTCTTCCTCTTCTAGACGAGCAAAATCTATGGCACGCTGACCAGTAACCAGTTCCAGAAGCATTACACCATATCCAAAGACATCAGTTTTTACGGAAGATTTTCCTGTGGACAAATATTCTGGGGCGATATGACCCATGGTACCACGCACTTGAGTGGTAACATGAGTCAACTTAGTATCAGCAAGCTTTGCTAGCCCAAAATCTCCAAGAACAGCTTCAAAATTTTCATCTAGAAGGATGTTTGCAGCTTTTAAATCACGATGTATTATCTTAGGATTGCAATGCTCATGTAGATACTCCAAACCATGGGCAGCACCAAAAGCTACATGTTTCCTCATTGGCCAGTCCAAGCCTTTCTCTCCAGGTTTTAAGTCTACAGCAAATTTCAGATGTAAAATATTGTAAAAATGATCTATGACTGCCACAATTATGACTAGACATTTCCAAGTTAATAGTTGCTGTAAATAAACTATAGTTAGAGACTCAACATCTTCTCCAATATTTTTGTTAGCTTCTTCCTTTCTTTTACTTTTTCATGGTAGAATATTAATAGGTAGGCTAAAGGATTCTAAACATCATCTTCCACCATCACTTCCTATAAATTGCATTTCTTTTCACCTTTACATGGTATAATATTTATTTTTAAGATCATAGGCACCATTTTTACACCATGACATGTTATGAAATATAATTTTGTTCTCCATTTAAGGCACAAACTTAATTAGAATAAAGTAAAAACAAACATGCATTATACGGCAGCAAAAGTTACTGCAAATCCTATAGGACATGTACCTCTCAGTTGATATGCCACACTTAAATTTTGCATGAAAGGATAAACAAGAATCTTTTCAGATGATGTCGTGCAGAATCCAATCAACCGTAGAAGATTCTTATGAACAGCAACACTTATAAGCTGAACTTCCCTCTGGAATGCAGCTTCTCCACCAGGACTATAATAATCTGCAAGGCGTTTCACAGCAACCTTTGTGTTGTCAGAGAGGACACCTTTATAAACTTTTCCAAACCCTCCTTGTCCAATTATGTTGCATTCACTGAAATTGTCAGTTGCAAGTTGGATCTCACGCCATGAAAATCGCCTAAGCTGGCTAAAGGAAATTTTGTGGTCATCTTCACCTAAAATTAAATATTGAAAGTGTTAATCTGTTTCACATGGAAACTTAAAAAAAAAAAAAAAAAGATTTTAGCAGGATTCTTATAAGGTGCACAACAAGAAATAACAAGCATAAATTTGATATCTACCCCAATAACTTTGACTTGTACCATGGGATGCCTGAAGAAAATTATGGAATGATATAGAAAATAATAGATGGATTAAATAGAATGATTCATTTACCAGAATTACTGTTTATTGTTTCTCTGTTTCATCAATCTAAGATTGATTCAAAGATGGCTCTTGCAACAGGGGGTAATCACTCAAGAATGTGCATGGAGATCAATATCAGTGAGGCACAAGTCTCTAAAGTGAGAGTTAGGAGGCACATTTAGATGGTGGAATTTGCGGGTCTCCATACTATCTGTATTAAATCTGGTATAACTTGACCACAAGATAAAATATTGCTTATATAGGTGGAAAGAGGAAGTAGAAGCGAATAGTGACCCTGTGGAAATTGCAGAGAATAAGCGTGAAGAAGTCCAGTTCTACTGATGCGAGTGATAATTTGGTCCATGCACGGTGGTGAAAAGGAAATCAAAACAAAAAAAAAATGAAAGGTTATAAATTCCACTAAATCAGGGAAGGGCAAAACTAACCCCAGATGCAAACACATTTATGTTTTTGATATAGTTTGTGAGCAAAACTAGGGTGATGAGGCATCTTACCAAACAACAGACGAGGTCGGTCAGCAGTCACTCAAAAAGAAGCAGATAAGTCTCTTTTTATTTGGATGGTTAGAGTAATCACGATGAAGTTTGAACTTATACCATGTTCAATGCCCATGGGGAAAGGGCAAGAACAAGTCATTCGGATTCTCTACTGGGCTAGGGAAGGGTTCAATGAAATTGCGTATGATTGGAACAATTCCTTCACGGTAAGAGTACTGCAGTCAATAGAAAATATGGCAGAGCAACAACATTGGGATTGTAATCACAAAACACAAGGAGCAATGTTTGCTCTCCTATCCTAAGGCCTAAGGATTGGTGAGCAGAGATAGTGACTACAGAAAATAATTCTAGAGCAGTTCAACTGAGATGTATTGAGGAGAAGTTTGAACATGGTCTCTCAAATGTTGGTATAAAGAAGGGCATTTTAAGAGTGAGCAAAAGAAGATATGCAGTGATTCTTCTTAGAGTAAGCAAGGTTCTGTCAAGCCTAAACTTGGTTTCCATTCTTGAAAGAGAGGACATGGAACAGAACAGGGGTGGGGAGTGCCCCTTTGAGCAGAGCTTGGAAACAGTTGATAGAAACTCATAAGCTTGAGGTGCTTTTGTATTGGAACAAAAGCATTTAAGTTTTCTCGTTTATCTTCTCTATCACAAAGTAATGGTTTTGATTAGAATAGTTGATTTAGCTTTTGATCAATCAAGATTTTGCTTTTGAACATTTCCTTTTACCTTCTAGCATCTTTTAGAAAGAAAAAATCAAGCAACAAAAGTAACTAACTTAAATAGCAGTATTAACTACTTATTTTCTCTTTCTGAATATTCCACCTAACTTCATACACGATGACACTTACAGAGTGATCAACAGTTGCGCGGCTGCTAGTCTAAATACATTATGAGGATTAGTAGATCACTCAATGTGTTTGACCTTGATGGTTAGGTCTAGGGCATGACACATTTCCTTCCATATTTTATATGAATATTCAAGATTAGAGAATATATGTTCTTCATCTCACAAACCCATGCTTTTGCAGTTTTGATGATATCTAAAACACGCTAGTAACATCCCACTACTCTTTGAAACTATGAACTTCCAACAATTCTTGCATAATGGTCATGATGGTTGTGATTTCATTCATGTTAGGATCTTCTAGATCAGCAAACCTTTTCTTTTGTTCAATTTTTATCCAGCACATGTACGTTTGCATTAGCATACACCAAGTACTAACCATTAGTTAAGTTTTGTGAAGTTTGGAATTTTACAACCAAAGGCATGAGGAACCTAAGTACTCCTTCTATCACTTTTAACTCATTAAATGAAGGCTTCAAATGTTCTAAGTATATATTAAGTGAAAAACACCCATTCTAATGAAAAGCTGCTGCATGGCTTACTAACCCTAAAAACAGAGTAACTGCTTTTTGAAAATGGGAAAAGACCATGAAATTGGAGTTTCTTAGGTTGCAATGGCATATTTTATGTATATTGTTCTTGCAAACTAAGATTAAGCTGAAATATATCTTGGGGAAGAAAGAGAAAATAAAACAAAATTACCTGCAACATCAACGAAAACATCACGCCTAAGTTTGTGGACTTGATTAAACCGGTAAACAAAGAGAGCACCAAGTGATAGAAGTATGAGAGCAACACAACTTGAGGAGGTTATAACAATTTTAATTTTGGACCTGTTGGTTGAAACTGCCCAAACATCACAAGTTCAAGCACACATATAACACATATATCAAATAGATAAGGTAAAAAAAAATGATCTAGAGCAAACCTGGGAATGTAATGGTTGAAACACAAGGTTGCTCCAAGCTTGAGCCGCAAGCAAGATGTGTTCCTGTAAAGCTGACAAAATAACACTGTCAATAGGAACAAGTAGCAATTGTGAGTTATATAATGTGAAGCTATAACCTAAGTGTTAAGGCCAGGTCCCCAGCAGGTTCCAGGGACATAAAGATCATCCGAATGGTGATCAATCTCTCTCTTGCACCTCCACTAGATGACAAGCTGAGCCCCATTAATATACCTCACCAAGGAATCTCTCCCTCGTAGAAATGTGGGTGCCCGTCACACCCACCTCAGGGTCTCTATCCTCTCTCATATTCATAAGATTATCTCTCATATACTTTCACCCTACTACATTATGCTGACTTAAACATCAGAGTGCAGATGCCAGGGAAAGCCAGGGTGCCCACCCACAGTGGTTTGATTTTGCAGGAGAAGTGGTCCACCCTGAGAAGCCGATCCCCATTGATCCCAGCACCAAAACTAACCAACACAAGAAATACCAAAACGTCTGATCTGATTGACACTTTGCATTGATATAAGCAATGCAGAAACCAATAAATTTCAAATATATTTGCTGTCTAGATGCTTTTAAGAATTCAGGTTAATCTCAGTTATTAAAACACTAACAACTAAAGTATAGTTAAATATGTATAATTTTTGTTAGTAAATTAAGAAACATAAATATTTTAAATATACTAAATCAGCAGTACTGTCACTATGGATTAATGTTACTATTTTCTTACCAGAAAATTTTTCCAATTTTAGGAGGCCAAGATAGCACTATACTATAATAGTTACTAAAATTTAAAGGAGATGGAATTTCTTATGAAGTTTACTTGAATGTTGGAACCGAAAACAATTGCATTGGAATTCTTCCTGTTAAATTGTTGGATGAAAGGTCCCTGTCAAATAAAAAGATTCATGAGTATGACTTCTGAAGTCAATTTAGCATATAAGATTAGCAAATCTTCTACTCAAAAAGTTGTCTAACCTAGAGAAAAGCATTTATAAAAGTGACAAAATAGACCTAGTATTCTCCACATTACTTGTGAGAGAGTTAAAAAAAACGAAAAACAAAATTTGACAAGAAGAACATAGCAGTCTTACAAATGCTTTAAATTGGATAGTTGACCCCAATTTGCAGGTATAGAACCACTGAATTTATTATTTGCAAGATTCAGAGTTTCTAGGTGTACCATATCACCAAGGAAACCAGGCAACAAACCAGATAGATCATTGTTTTGCAAATCCCTGCAAAGGTAGACTATTGTTTTCAAGACTCATTCACCACAATGGAAAAATAAATAAAATTTCCACTAAACTAAGTGTTATTACATTATGGCATGAGAAACAAGCATATCATAAAAGAATTCATTCTCTAAAAGGCACATCTAGTAAAGTTCAGTTCTCAACAAAAGCACCTTCCATGCAAATTGAAGTGCATATACCATCAACATTTTGTTGTTTCTTTCAGTCTACATAAACCAAATCACACATGAAGTGGCTTTTACCCAACTGTACCAAATTACTTATGAAGCTGAATAACATCTCAAAAACTGAAAACCGATGACATCCTGCATCAGAAATATAAATCATGAAAGATTCTGACCAACTAAAAAGTATGTTCCATTTCTAATATGCAAGTAGCACTAAAAGACAGAAATATGTCTCTTGTGATATAGTTAATAATAGGTTGAAATGATAATTAATACTGCATAACTAGTAAGCAAGCAACTTTTCTTCACAAATAACAAGTTTCACTAAAAGACACAGGAAGAGAGGTTTGCAGCTTTAATGAATTATATTCAATAGATGCCTAAAATAAGCAGGCATGCACACAGGCACATACACACACAGAAAGAAGAAACCTACAAATTAAGTAACCTTAGTATAAAGTGGAAAAAAAAAAAAGAGAAAAAGAAAGGATAAAACATTGCCAGAAGCTTGGATTACTCTTTCCAACTATATGTTCTTAACAGCAAAACACTAAGATGTCTATCCCCGACAAGCTCCAGAGCAACTATGCAATAACATCCCCTTATCAAATGACTGATACCCCAATCTCTATTCCTCTTCAATAGGCCGGGAACTTCAAAAGACCATTTAGTATAATCCAATGACTGTCAAAAGGAGTAATATTTGATGGAACATTACTACTAATAAAGTAAGCAACAAAAAGGAAGTGGTCCACTGCTGCCGCATCCTTATTACACCTGCTGAATCGGGAAGCTCCCTTCTATCAACTCACTTGCAGAGCTTTAAAAGGTAAATTAAACTTAAATGATTCAGTACCAATAATCCTCCAACATGCCATCCTAATCATAAAGTCAAGAACTAGACAAGCAACTAAGGATAACCTGCTACGGAAAATCCCAGCTACTACAAATCAAAGCCAAGAAGAAAAAAAAGGTTTAACCCTTAATTTGCAGGATTCACAAATGGTCCCTCATCAGCTCAACCCTGCCCCACTTGCTAGCTTTACCCTTTGACATGCAGAAAATGTGAAGAGATTACCAATTACTTAAGGTCTTTATCATGCAACCTACATGTCCAACAGTAATATACACACTTCCCCCAATTATTCATATTTTAAATTTCCAAACCACATAACTAACATACAACCCACAGTATGTATACATATATATGCATACACACAGATGCTTATCTGTGTTCTACACACACACACACGCACACACAACACAGATATGTTTGTAAATATAAGTATGTATATGTTGTGTGGTGTGTTTTTGTGTTATTAATATAGAATTATACACTTTTCTCTTTCCATTGCCAAGATGTATGTGTATAATACAATACCATCCAACTTGCATCAACCTTTTCCTCATATGCAGCAGATTTAATGAGTGCTGATGAAGTCAGCACCATCATGCAACAAGATGACTTACAAGTTAACCAGAAACTTCAGTTTGGTAATTGAATGTGAAAGAGTTCCTGACAATCCATATGAAGCCAGGTCCCTGCAAATTATATCAGAGCTTATTATAAAATTAAAAAAATGAAGAAATGGTCTTAGCTCAAGTGGTGATGTAAATAGGGTCTAGGTAGAGATCCTAATGTGAGTTGTAGAACTCCATATTATACCAAAGAGTGAATGGAATCAGAGTTAAAGCAATGTCAATCAAATATATTCAGTAAGAGTAATACAATCATTGACAAATAAGAAGGTCTTTCATAAAAAGAAACCATAATTCAATTATCATTAAAACATATGGACTTACAAGGATATGACATGTCCATTCCTACAGGTGATATAAGACCAGCTAAAGCATGGACTGGTAAAATGATCATTCCAATCAGTTATTCGGCCTCTGGAATCATTGAGAACCTTGAGAAAACCAATCAAAGCTTCTCCTGAACATTTGAAGAAATAAAAGCCCAGTCATTAAACATGAAAAAAAAACTAGACAGCCAATAATAGGCAGCAGCAAGAAATAGATACTATAATCTGTATTGATATTAGCCAAAAAAAAAAAAGAGAACTGGAATTTTGAATGTTTTCTTATGCCCATAAATCTGTGATTGTTGACTAATTCAGACCAAGGCTCTTGGAACAACTATTGGCAATTAGGTCAAATTGTAACATGTTAAATAAAATATGGGGATGTAATTGCGCTGCTGTTGACAGCATTCATTAAGGCAAAACTGTTCTTATTCTCTATGAATCTTCGTAAATAAGGATAGAAATAATCCTTTTATGTGTATGGTCAACAATAAAGAAATAGTGGTGACCCTATGTGTGTAATATGAATGTGAAAAAAACTTAAGATAATAGTAATTCTTTTAAAATCAAGCCTAAAAGGTACTACGATGAGAAATATGGTTCTTAAGTGACAAGAATTGGTCCCTTATGTTTTCAATCCATCACCGGTGTTGGTTTTTAGTGGCCTGTGTCCAGCTTAATTATGATACATAAATTTCAAACTGTAGGAGTTTCTTCATAGTCAATTTCCGACCAGTAGAAAACTCATAAGATAATAAATATTTGATAATAAATCACTTTAATTTAACAAACAGTTTAAATTATCGGTAAAAAACAATCTACATCAATAGGGAATGTTGCCGTACCAATCAGATACTTTAAATAATAGATATCAAAATTTTCTGTAACCCTCTCTTGCTCTTCTCTCACTTATGCAAATTACTAACTATTTGACTTATCCGTTTCTCATTACAATAGCTTACTATTTAATTGATATCGAAGCAAAACATTTCAAGGTCATTCCAACTAGTTCTCAGTCACTTAAGACTCATAACTTTCAGTCACAACTAATGTGGAGTCAATCAGAAGATCAAACAAATCAAGAGGGAAAATATCAAGGACAATAATGATGTTACGATGGAACCATTCAAACTGAATTGTAGTGATTAATAATCATTGTCACTCTTTGCCATATCCTTTCTCTGTGCATAGGTAATATATAAGCTCATTCTAGAACTGACTTCATTCAGGCTAATAGCAATAAAACTTTCTTCTATCACCAAATGCATAATCATACTAATTTAAGCAGGAAACACACTAAAACGCATTGGATGCCACACAAGCCAAAGATCTCAACAGAATGGCATATGGGAAAATTTAAGACTGCCACATTACCGAGATCACATACATAACAAATTCAAATTACCAAATAGGCTGAAGTTAGAGTTACCATACCCTCAACATCAGGCTCATCGGATGAATAACTGATTCTTACGAAAAGGACAATGAGCCAGATTGTCATAAGCTTTAGAGGACGCCATTTGGGAAACGCTTGAAAATTACAAGTTCCTTTATTCTCCAAGGGAGATGGACCAAGCAACCTCTGCACACCTTTTAAAAGAGCAGGAAAATGGAAATTTTTTACTTTAGACCAACTTACAAAGAAGATAAGTTACTTTCTGTCACACATGTAGGAAAAACTAGTGTCAGAAATCAAAGGATAGAGCCCAACATCTCTTTTGCAAACAAGTGGACATAGAGGCATGTCAAAGTCATGGCACGATGCACTTTCAGCAGGAAAATTCTATATTAAAATAACTAGTTGAGTAGTCTCCCTTGCTTACCAACTCAACTCCTCTCCCCGTCTTTTAGTGTCACCTTATTCTAATAAAGGTCGTTTCACTCTATATGGCAAACATGGCTACAGTAAGGATCAATTCACATTGTACAAAGGATACATCAAAAAACACTTGTGACTTGTGACTTAGCGATTCAAGTACATCGCTTTAGAGAAGACATATCGCAGATTTCTGAAAGTATGCCTGCCTAGCGTTTATGGTTGGCCAGGGTTAGAAATTTTGGGATTTTAGGGTTTAGGGTTTTAAAATCATTTCTAGTTTGATTCAATGAAATTTGATTTCAGAAGAAGGATGACATTGAAGGGAAAGGATGCTGGACATTCTGGGTAGCAAAGAGTTTAGTGTTTAATGGTGGCGTTCAAAAGGTATAGTTTCCATTTGGAAAAATTAAAAAGGCTTTTTAGTTAACGAGAATTGGCAAGAAGATAAAATATGGAAAATATCAAACGATGTAACACCGGAGAATTTACATGGCAAAACATGCCAAACGGGGAAATGGAATATTATGATACATATAAATAGATCTTCGGTATAATATTTTTTTAAAATTCCTTAAATTATTTATAAAAATTTAAATAAATTTTAATTTTTTTATTAACATTCAATCACATTATCATAAAAAAATACAATATGAAACTGATAAGACACGTCAACATGTTAACGTAACATGTTAACATGTCTAAATAGATAATAATATAACATAATGATATAAATATATTACATTTTCACCTTTCATATAAGTTTCATGTAAGTATCATTTCAAACATAATGTAAACATAAAATAATAAATAATATTTTATGATAATTAATTAATTATTAGTCATAATAACTTATATAACTCAAAATAAAAAAAAATAAAAATTTTATTAAACATTTAAAAATATATAAACTTATTTAAATTTATATGAATAATTCAGAAATTTTTTTCAAACATCATGCTTGGATATTTTACTCTATTTTTTTCATTAAAAATTTTGGGAGCATATAAGTTAAGTTGCATATGTCAGGACTAATAATATTAGGATTAGTTATTAATAAAATTCGAGTAAATTTCATGGATAGTAACTACATTTTTACTTTTTTGCCCTCTTAACCAAAATTTCAATTTATCTCAATTTGATCACTAAACTTTTTAAATATATCAATATAATTATCTTAATAGATTGTGTTAAAATAAATGATGATACAGTGATCCTTCAAGCAGTCATGTCATTTATAAAAATTATTAAAAAAATTTTATCTTCTTATTTTTCTTTTTTTTTCTTACATTATTTTCGTAGATTTCTCATTTTAACAAAACTAGAAAATTAAGAAAATAAAATAGTTATAAAACTTGACATGAAAGTTTTAAATAACGTAATTGATTAAATCATTATAATATTATATTAATTATTATTTTATCATTTATTTGGTTGACATTACATACGGGGATCACATTTGGTATATTAAGGAATTAAAGTTTAGCGAACAAAATGAACAAAAGCGTAGAACTTTAATTTTTATCCATGTAATTTACGGGGATAAAACTGGAATCTACTAACCATTCACAGCGACACGGCGCCTGCCAATATTAGCAAACGTGGCGCTGGTCTTTCACTCTACTTTCACTTTTGCTTAACGCTTATCCCAAAACAAAAAAACCTGTTTACTCAACTTTTTACCTACTTCGGTACTCCTCTCCCTTGGAACCCTTGAACTTTAGTAAATCACTTGGAGCTAAACACATGAAGGGTTGGTTGCCAAAATGTGTATGTTCGAATAAAACAGTGGAAGAAAGCAGCAAGATACATCACACAGTTGATAAAAACCAGGATCAGTTTTCAGACATCCGACCCAGATATATATTTACATGCATCATCATCATCTTAAGGGATTATAAATAGTCGTACCTGCTTTAAAAGCAAAAGAGAGAGAGAGAGAGAGAGAAGAGAGGAGATGAAGATAAAAGAGCATACCTGATTTAGCCATGGGTGCTGCGGCAAAACCAGGAAACCATGGGAAAGAAAGGGCAAAAAAAAGTGCACAAGATGACAAGAAAGAAGAAGTCGAATAGATATCAAGACACGATGAGTACAAACAATAACCAAGATCATGTGAAATGAGTGATGTTTTTAGTGCAGGGTCCCACCAAGCATTTGATTCGATATAAATAAATAAATAAATAAATAAAAGAAATTCTGACAAGTGACAAGAGCCCACCCCAACCAAGGGGCACAGATATCCAATATGTATGGCACAGTATTAGAATATATTTAGATAATATGTCTGAGTCCATGCTTTGGGAATTGGAAAGGAGGTGGGATGAGAATGAGAATCCCACTAATTAATGGGTCTCTCTGCTTTACAATGTTATTAAAGTAGTAATAATTGGCATCCACATTTCCACTTTCCCTTTGCTTGTATTTTTTATTATGATAAAAAGTCGAACGGTGTAGCATATAATATCTCAGTTGTGTTGAAGGACAGAAGTTTCCACGGACATTATTATATTGTCCTGTTTTCCATGACAATAACGTTCCCCACGTCCCGACCACTATTCCGCCTGCACAGCTCGACAAGCCCTGACCAGGTTTGAGCCGCCAGGGACCCACGCATTTTGCCCAGCGTTCCCGTCATTCGACAAAGGCCACATGGCTTAGTCAAAAGGAATTTCAATAATGAACTAGTATGCTTTTGTACTATGCATCCAAGATAGTAAATTTCTTACGTTTGTTCATATGAGAGAACAAGGTTCGAGTACATTTCGTGCCAAATATGTTAATGCTTTTAGCTCTACAAATTTCTTAAAGTTTTTTCTCATAATTTGATAGAATACAGTGAAGAATGCTTATTTGTTAATTTTCCTTTCTTTTTGTTTAATTCTTTATTTTTTGTTATGATATATATTATTCTGATTTTAAATGAATTTGAGGGTTTCATTAAGTTATTGATTTGGATTTTTTGTTACTTTATTGCATGAAAAACATGTTTTAGGATTTTATCTTAATTTATTATGTCTACAAAGACATGTTGTAGGATTTATTCTGCATTAGTTAAAGCATGTTGACCCTTTATGCACTTTGATTGACTTACACTGTTAATTGCATGAAAAGTAGATAACTTTCTTTCTTTATTTATTTGACAAGTTTCTTTCTATCTTTCTTTCTTTGGCCTGTTGTATGGACTAAGGATCTAAGTAGGGAATCCAGGTTTCAATGGTGTAGTGGGAAGGTATTGAACATAGCAAATAGCATCTAATGCTATGTAGAGGTTGAGTTTTGTGGCTGGGAAAAAATGAGTATCCAATACTTTCTCATTTCTGTATTTTCTTTTCAAATCTATCTTGTGGTTTGATACGATAAATAAAAATTTCTCAAAGTATATTTTAGTAAAGGTTTATATTGATTTATTGCCAGTGTATACTATTTGTGTATTATTATGTAATCAGAGAGTGACATCTTATAAAATATATAATTTTTTTAAAAAAAAATTATAAGTATTTCCTTTTTAGAGTACTCAAAATTTTAATTTATTTATTAACAAAGTGATAATATTTAATTTACTAATTGTGCATAAAATATGCACATTTGTATTAAATTATGAGAATGAACTTATAAATTGATTTTGGAATGGGACTGTGGTTGAGAGCAGCCTACAACACTCTACAACAGTCATGGCCGAGAAATACATTTTCAGCAATGACCAATCCAATAAGGCCGTACTTTTTTGGATCCAACCAAACTTAGCCTATTTATATTTGGGCCTTTAGATGTTTGTGGGCCCAAGTTGAACCCGTATTGGGGTCAACTTTTAGAGGAGGCTCAACCTTTCTCGGCGGTCCATTCCCCAATCTCAGAAAAGTCCCCAACAATGTATGCGGAACCAAATGCAAACTAATTTTTGACCAACTTTGTTAAGGATCAAAGGGAAAAAAACCAAAAATGTTGTGATTTTAAGGGACATGAGGAAAGTGCAGTTTTGAGATGTTTAGAGGGGGAGGTTTTTGTATTTAACTTCTAATGTTGACTATGATCTGCCAAAAAAAAATTGATATAATATTTAAAAAGATTTTTGAATTATTTAAAAAATTTTCTATAAATTTTTATTCTTTATTATGTTCAATTAAATTTTTATATTTTTATTTTAAATTAAATAAATCTTTATAAATAAGGATTGATTAATTATTATTAGTGTCTATTTGACTCGACTTTTTTTCAACTTATTTATTTTTTAAAAGTAAAAGTTGGATCAAATAAGATTTTGAGAAATTTTTTTAAAAAATAACCTTTTTTCAAAGAATAAAATAAATAAAAAAGTTTATGGAAAAGCTCTAGAATGAGCTTTCTCTTATCTTCTTTTAAAAATACGTCAACATTTTAAAAGAATTTTTCTTTTTATTTAAAAAATATCCTCATCTATTTAAAAAAATCTCAACATTACTCTCTAAAAAATATGCTCATTTATTAAATACTTTTATGGTAATTTTAATCAAGATTAAAGCTAATATAATTTATTTTACCAAACAACTTATTTATAAAAAAAAGTTTATAAAAATAAATTTTTCAAACAGTTTTAGCTTAATTTTAAAAACTATTATTTTTCTATAAGAGCCTCTTAATAGCTTTTAAACTAAAAAAAGTCAAGTCGAACAAGTTTAATCAAAATGAAACTGTCATTTTATGTCACATGACACTCATGTAGCATATTTATATATATTATAGTGGACGATAAAATGACATGTTGACATGATTATGTAGTACTTTTTACTTTACACGTTTAGTTAGCCAACTTTTGTTGGAATCAAAGATAAAGAGGAATAAAGATTAAAAATTTTTAAAACTAATATGTTGAACTTATCTAACGATTAAAATGCTCACAATAATTTTATGTAACATGTAAATAAAAAAGAATAAAAAAAAGCTTGAAAACGACGATGATGATCATCATATGATAAAAAGATACTTTTGAAATATGGGTTGACATAGCTCATGTTTAAGATAAGTACGATGAATTTCATCACTTTAATTGATAAGAGATTCCATATCATTGGTCCTAAAAATAGGTTTGAGTCATGACGTTTTGATTTTGAAACATTAAGATTTGGTGATTCCATTGTAGGAGAAATATTTAGATGATTTGTATTTTTTTCTTTTAAAAAATTTGTCAATTGTTTTTAATTTACTCATACTTTAATCAAACTTAAAAAAATTAATATAATCAATCTCTAATATTCTTATTTTATTTCTATTAAAACTTAAAATACTAAATATAAAACTATAATGTATAAAATATAAATAGTTAAATAAGATATATAGAATTTCATACCATGATTAAATATATAAATAGTTAAATAATATAAAGAGAAATAAGAAAATAAAAAAAACTTTACTTCCTCTTAATTTCATACAATAGTAGTAAGTGGTTTTGTCATTTTTTGTCTAAGCTCACAAGTTCATAATTTTTTTTTGAATAATGAAGTGCATTTCAGTGGTAAATTACAATAAAGTCAAAAGTGTGCTCTATTGATTAGTTACAATAAGAGAATAAAGTCAAAAGTATGTTTCAGCAATAAGTTATAGAAAAAAGAGTAAAATAAAAATAAAAAAACAAAAGAAAGAGAAAAAAAAAGGAGAGAAAAAGGTAAAAATAAAAAGACAAAAGAAAAAAGAAAAAAAGATGTGGAGAAACTTAAAAATTAAAATAAAGTTGAGTAAGACTCATGAGATATTTTATTATTTTTTATTTATATTAATTATTAAATAAAAAATTATTTAAAAGGGTTATTAAAAAAAATATAATAAATAAAAATTTTCAAAATTTTTGAGAGTTACAACCTCATAGATATACAACTTTCCAAGGTCATTAAAAAAGTATATAACAAATAAAAATTTTCAAATATTTTGGAGACATGGCTTCAAAATTTTATGACTCTGTTAAAGTCAATTTTAAATGAATATAAAATAATAAATAACATCTTAATTAATAACAGTTAATTAATTATTAAAAATAATAATTTATTTAATTTAAAATAAAATATATAAATTTAGTTAAATATAATAAAAATAATAATTTATTTGAAAATTTTAAATAATAATTTTTTCAAATACTATGTCTTCTATTTATACTTGAATTTAATGGCCGGCGCAATGAAAATCAGGCATGGTAGCGATACTGAGACTGTCATACGATGAAAACCTGGGCTAATACTTCCGGGTCTTCCATCATTTTAGGTGAAGGATTGATGTTGGGCCTCTGCAATCATTTATTCTAAAAGCAGCTCAAAATTGTTCAACTACTCGTTTCTTTATAAAATCTTATGCTTTGTAAAGAAAACATAAATCTTATGCTATGAAACGCCTTTACGTACAAGCTAAAATCACCTAAATTTTTTATTATATAATTCAAAATAATATATATTTCATAAATAGAAAAACCCTACTAAGGAATCGAAAAGCGAAACTGAAGCCCATCAAAAGTAGTCGAGCCGAAGCAGCCGACTAACCGAGGCAATGGGCAATGGGCAAATGGCGTTGCCCCGTGCCGTGAGGCGTGAGTCAGCGTAGAAAGGTTTGAAAAAGAGAAAACTTGACCAATTCAGCAAATTCTCATTGTTATCACAAAGTCCAACCTGGTAGCCTTATGGCAGACGAGTCCTTTTGTCTCAGTAGCGTTGCCTGACTGGAGAAACAAAACAATTTATACTCTTTTTTTTCTAAAGTATCAATTATTAAAAAAATTATAAAATACATAATTATTCGGCGGGCGATGGCGATTGGTTGGACTTTCACTTCTTTCTTTGGAATTCTGCTCTTTCACAACTCCCTATTCTTCTTTCTTCGTCATCGTCTGCTTCTTCTTTGGGTTTATACTGGTAAGATGACCTTTTTTTTTTTAATTTTGAATTTTTATGTGTTTATTTTTATTTTTATATTTATGGGAGTGGAATAATCAGGAGAAGCAGAGCAATGGGAGGGATTTGTTCGAGGAGCGGCGGGAATGGCAATGGAGCTGGAAATGCAAATGGTGGTGGTGGTGATCTCAATCATTACCAAAGCAAGGCTATTGTGGAAAATAGCCTGATGACTCCGCCACAAGTGAGGGAAGTCATGGGCAAGAGGACTGAGGAAGCCGATGATTTCTACGATGGAATTCCGCGTTTTACGAGGGGTATGTCCCAGAAATCTAGATCAGTTAGGTCCACGCAGGCTGCTGTTGCCAAGGTAACTGTCAAAGTCTGGTCTTTAAGAGTTTTACCATTTGCTTTCATTCAAAATATTATTAAACTAGGTCAAGCTTAGGCTGACAGCTTAAATGTTGTTAAATTTTCTCTTTGGGTAAGACTTACAAGTAGAGTTAGTTCCTTAGGTGAAGTTTCCAACAGAAAATGGGTTAATGAAAACTAAATTTGAAATTCAAAGCTGATAGTCAGTAGGATGCAATGAGTAGATAAATAATACTTAAAAGTTTAATTGAAAATAGTATTTGCACACAAAATTCAATCATTAGTTGATGAATGAATGAAAAGTTATCATAATTTTTCGTTAAATGACCATCTAAATAACATATTAAGGTTTTTTGTATATTTAGTCTATTTAACAAGCTCTTTTTAATCCAACAGCTTTGATTTTCAATTTTAGTTTTCATTTAATTGTTTCTGATTGGTTGGAAACTCTGCAAACTTCATTTAAGGAACTCTACTCTTTTGAACTCTCACAGATTCATCTTTATTTTTGCTATTATAAGAGTTTGATCGTTTTTTCATTGAGAACCTTATTAATGAAAGAGCTGTTAATATTACAGGTTTCAGAAGTGAGTTCGCGTTTAGGCAAAGCTGGTTCAGTTGGATTAGGAAAAGCAGTGGAGGTGTTGGATACTCTAGGGAGTAGCATGACAAGTTTAAATCCTAGCAATGGATTTGCTTCTGGAGTGGCAACTAAAGGCCATGAACTTTCAATTTTATCCTTCGAGGTTGCAAACACCATCGTAAAGGGTTCCAATCTTATGCAATCCCTTTCTAGAAGGAGCATAAAACATTTAAAAGAAGTGGTACTTGCTGCAGATGGTGTGCAAAATCTAATATCTAAAGATATGGATGAACTCTTAAATATTGTTGCAGTTGACAAAAGGTAAATTTGGTATCAACTACCCACAATAATGGCTTCAACTAATGAGCTTCCTAGTTGTGGCTATCCTTTTAGTATCTTATTTGTTTGAGAATGGTCTTCTTGTTCTTGAGAATCTACTAACTCATGCTCAAATTTTTTAAGAATCTGTTTAACTCAATATTCGCAGGGAAGAGTTGAAAATTTTTTCAGGAGAAGTGGTTCGTTTTGGAAATGGTTCAAAGGATCCTCAATGGCACAACTTGGAACGTTATTTTGAAAAGTAATGCACACTACACTATAGTTTAGTGAATATTGTTTTCAATGTGTTAAATGTGCTTCATTTGAGTGACATGTTAATTTCATTTTCCAGAATCAGTAGAGAACTTACTCCTCAGAAGCAATTGAAGGAAGAAGCAGAATTAGTGATAGAGCAGTTGATGATTTCAGTCCACTATACAGCTGTGAGTTTTATTATTTGCGTCGGTTAATACTAATATATCATGTACATAAATTTATATTTCTTTTGAGTTCTCTTGTTTTTCTTTAAGGTTTAGAGACTTCGAACTATCATATTCTTGAAGGACTTGAGCATCAAGATAGAGAACTTCTAAAGTTGACTCTCAAATTCAAACAAGTTGAAAATTATAACTAAAACGCAAAATGACTAGAACACTAACAAACATTCAATAAATTCTGTCTCGAAATTTACAGAAAATTTGCAAATTACTAAAATACTTAGACTCTTAAGTGCAGAAAAACTCAAACAAATATAATCCCCCATTTCCTAGAGCACAAGCAGTTGGAAAACTTAGACTTTATGAGACCATTCTAATCTATAATATCTAAAAGGCCTAACATCAAATAATGACCATAATTTGAGGTTCCCCCTTTGTGTTCAATCTTTCCTATCCTGAGTAACCCTGTTATCTGCATTACATGTTTTATCTATAAAACCTGGTGTACTGCTAGCAAACATATCATAGGTTCTTTTTGTTCATTGTTCTTGGTGTAATGCATAATCATTTGAGAGTTTACTATTTTATTGTGGATTAGCAGCTATAAAGAGAAGCAACAAAATCTCTTTTTGTATTGCAGGAACTATACCAAGAATTGCTGGTTTTGGACAAGTTTGAGCAGGATTACTTACGTAAGCGTCAAGAGGAAGATAATTCAGCTGCCACTCAGAAAGGTGACTTCTATGTCTCCTTTAATATGCATGTTTACTTATAATTTCTATATGTCGCTCTTGATTTGGAATGTTGCTATCCATGTTGCTTAGTAGATTTGTTATGTAAGTAATATTTAACCTATATTTATTGGCCAGAAGAGAAAAACCAAAATAACTGAGACATTTAGAACAAGTTGAGTGATAATGAAGTACAATGGTTAAAATAACTTGGTAACTAGAATGTTGGAATAGTATTGTGAGAAAAGGTAAATGACCAAATTAATGCTTAAATAAATATATCAAACAATTCCTTGATCCCTAAATATTTTCAATCTTTCAGAATCTGTTTGTATAGATTTATATTCTTAAGCATGTTGTCATATTCCTTTTGCAAAGACTTGATTTACAAGCCATAGACTCAACTGTCTTTTTGAAACCTACATACTTCCAAGTTTATGTTCTCAAGTCTCTTAGAGTCATCATACAAGCCATTATAAGCATTGTTCAAATTATCAAAGGGAACATGAGTGAGGCAGATTTTACCTTTGATTCATTTTCGTAAGTCATCAAGTAAAGATTGGTTTGTTGCTCTTTGTCTGAGTCATTCACATGGAGTATGGGATCATTATTAGACAATGTAGCTATCATTGCTTTTTTCTTCTTACACTACTTTTTAGTGGACTTTGATTAAGGCATTCTTGACCGAAACAAAAGAGGAGTTAAGTAAGGGCAATCCTTTTTGCATCATGCCAAGTTAATTGGTCTGACCAATGGCTTCTAGCTGAGTTGGTTAGGTCCTCCCTGTTTGAGGAGTGCAGGTGACGGGTTTGGATCCCTCATCCTGCAAGTTGGGGGCAGTTCCCTATTGCCTAGTAAAAAAATAGTCATTTGATATTTCTTGGTTGACTCCCACTTGGATTGATGTCTCCAAGATTAATTTTGGTCATTCTTGAAGTTTTTCTTTCCATTTCTCTGCATTTATGAATTGAGAGGCCTTCTATATCTCCTAGCCGTGCCGCTATTTGATCATCCTTACTATAATCAATTAGATCATCAAATGATCAAAGTCCTCGTCGAGTGTTTGCCTTGAAAGAAATGTGTCTCTTTCTTTTAGTCTCTTCCTCCAAACTTTTTGGATTGATTCAATAAGCTAGAAGGCATACAATTAATTCTTCGTAAGAGTTTATGGTTCTGTTACTTTCTCAATATCTGTAACGTTGAAGTACATGTCTTAGAAAATACATAAAGGAGTTTCTTCACAAGCTCTACTTTGATGTCATTTAATTCTATGGACTTGGCACTAACAGATTCTTCAAGCTTCCTTCTAAGCATTTAGAAGTTGTGATTGAGCATATTCATGATAGATTCCTTTATTTTACTGCTTACTTCATGAGTTACCATTAACTTGTTCTTAATCTCTTTGAATGATGTACAAGTTTATATCTAGTTGGATTTTGTGGCATTGAGAGCAGGATGGAGGGCATTAATTGTCTTGAAGTTGGAATCCTTATCCTTCTCATTTTAGCATTAGACTGCTTGGTCCCAACTTTTGTTACTTTCAAATTCTACAAACCTTCATGGGGACAAATGTACCTTCATCAGTAACCTTTGGAGGTGATTTTTATCGAAGTTCAATATTAAACCCTTTAAACTATAAATAAATGGCTTTCCTATTGATTGACATGTTGAGTTTTTGATTGAATAGATAATTTTAACAGTATGTTGGGTGTTGATATTCATTAAAGATAGTATATAGTTCGTCGAGGAAAAAAACGAGTATATATTTTAGGTTGGGCAAAGCTTCTGATGGTAGCTAATGCATATATGGGCATTAGTGGAAACCTAACCTTTAGGGCTGATCAAGAAGTTCGGTATTCTGTATTTAGTCTGAAAGACTCATAAGCAAGAAGACCTTGAAAAGCATGTTATTCATAGAATTTTAGCAAATTGGATAAAATAAGAAGTTTTACAGGGATAATAAGTGATTGTAAGAACTTACATGTTGGAGAATTTTGTGAAATGACCTTGAATAGGCTATATGCTTTATGTTTTTGTCAATTAGAAGACAACTAAATCCATAAGATGAATGCTGCTGAAATAAATATGTTGAAATGAGTGTGCAGTCATAGAAGAAAGGACAACAAAAAATAAAGTCATTTGTAAAATGAGAACAAGCTAAGAGAAGGATGTTTGAGATCAGATTTGTGAAAAATAAAGGAGTTTCCTTATTGACATGCCACAATCTTGGACAGGATTGAAAAAGACTACATGTCACTGGAAGTAGTAGATGGGTCGATCTTAGTTTCCTTTGTCTAGCTTCCTTTCTTGTTGGGACTTCTCTGATGTGAGAAGTGGCATAAAGGAAGAGGAGAAGTCGAGGGAGAGATGAAGGAAATGGTTACACCTCCATTACCTGTTTCTAGGAATATATAGATCTTTGTATTTGGAATTTGTTCTTGCAACAATTAATCCACATGTTTCATTTCTCAAAGAAATATTCACATGAGTTGCAGATTTAAGGCCTGTGCCATTGAGGGAGAATAGCACATATATATTTTTAAGTTTTATCTTTTTAGAAAGAATACATGAATTACTTTTAGTCTAGGGTATTTTGAATTTTTTTCTTAATTAAAATGTCAACACTCATATGGCTCTCTAACCTTTTTGTGTGCATATATCTCTTTATATTTCTTTATCTTCCCACTTCCCCCGACCCTGTAGAAGAAAATGAAAGCTGTGTAGAATTTGAGAGAAGCTTGAACAGGAGTGGACCTATTTCTCTGCTAACTATTAAAGATTAAACTTGTTCATTTTTCTTCAATATGCAGGTGACAGCCTTGCTAACTTGAGGGCAGAACTAAAAAGCCAAAGAAAGCAAGTAAGAAATCTTAAGAAGAAGTCACTTTGGTCCAGAAGTTTGGAAGAGGTAGTTGCAGAGTACTCTTTATATAGCCTTTATATGTTTTCTTATAGTTGATATTTTTGCCATCTCTCTCTCTCTCTCTCTCTCTCTCTCTCTCTCTCTACTAATATTTTTTAGAAAGGTAGAAAAGGGTCAAGACTATTTACTAATTGGTTAGTCTCATGAAATGCTTGATGGAGAGCAAAACTTGACAATGCTACTTGTTCAACCTGTAATTTTCTGTTGCAGGTCATGGAGAAACTTGTAGATATTGTCCATTATTTAATCTTGGAGATCCACTATGCTTTCGGAAGTGCTGGTATGAACTTATCCAATGTGCTTTAGCTTATTTTGATTATGTAATATTCCTATTTGTTAATTATCAAATATTGTAGTCATGGCAGAGGCTCGTTTGTGACCGTTTATTTATTATACTATTTACTATTGATCCCTTTTTATCTTTTTTCATCATAATCAATGTTTTTTTTTAGTTTATTTTCATATTCTTCTATTTATGTACAAGTATGGCACATACTTATTTTTATATTTTGAAGTATTATCTGACTCAATTGGGTATTGGGAAAGATTATGACAACAAACCAATTACTCAAAATTGTGCACTGATGGTGAAACCTCAAAGTAGTGAGTTCTAAAGATTAGTCTTAAATCTCTGATGTTGTGAATAGATTTTACTTTTGGTGGATATATTTTTACTGATCTCACTTGAACTCAATGCATTTTCCTTATGAGATTTCTCTATAGAATTCTGAAGTTCACGTCCCCATTTTTATTGTTTTGGATTCTTGATCTCAATTCATGTCTTTTTTATGTTTTGTGGTGCCCATCTTATTGGTTCATTGATTCATCCTCACATTTTCTTTGTGTGACTTTCCTCTAGAATCTGAAGTTCGTTTTCTATGTATTTGTAATTGTCTGTCTGTACTTCATGATTTAATTCCTTCCTACTATGTCTCCCAGTAGTGGTTTTCCTACTTCATTGTGCATTCATGTCTTGATGGGTTTCACATGCAAAAGTTGGTATTGCCTTGTATTAGGAGCTACCAAACTATCGAGGAGTGGGAAAGATAGATTGATGTATTAAGATCATATATCACAAGTTTGTTACCATGCTGCCTTCTCTCTCCTTCCCTCCTGTCCTTAACAAATATGTCTCCTCTAGAAAGACATGACAATAAGTATCGAGAGTTTCTTCACTCACGTTTCTACACTTTATAGACATAAAATCATGTGCAGAATTCTCCAGTTTTCTAGGTATTACTTGTCTTATAAACTTTTTTTTTTTTGGAGTCCATATGGAAGCCTTGGTTTTAAGCTACACAATGGGAGGTAATTCTCTCTCATCTTATAATCCATACCCTCCTACCCATGATTCAACCTTCAGATCTTCCAACTGAAAATCCTATGTTCTAAATGTATTGGTGTCCCGTTTGGACACTTTTCTTTTGCACTCATTCCTTTTATCTGCACCCTCAAGTGTTTGTTCAGAACTTGTTTTCATATAGAGAAGTTTCAATAATCTACTGTTTTTAATTTATTTGACATTCTATAGAGTATCAAGTATCAGCCAAAGGATCTGTGAGCAATCATCAAAGACTGGGACCTGCTGGCCTTGCTTTGCATTACGCAAATATAGTTATGCAAATTGATACTCTTGTGAGTTTGTATTCTCTTATTTTCTTTTGCATGTTATCCTGTGTGGCATTGATTCTGTCATCCTGCTTAAGCATTTTGCGTGTTTCTTTTATTTTTATTGATATTGCTGAAAACTACTTAATATGACAATTTTGAAGCATGCTGATAGCATCCTTAATTTGAACTGCTCCCAATGTTATGAATGTACACGACATTTTAAAACTTAGTCTTCTTGGTTTTGCTTCTCGTTTTTAATTTTACATTTTCAAACTTCCTTCTGTTTTTATTATGTCCATCAGGTAGCCCGTTCTAGTTCTGTTCCTGCAAATACAAGGGATGCATTGTACCAGAATTTGCCACCCTCAGTAAAATCGGCTCTACGCTCAAAATTACAATCTTTTCATATTAGAGCAGAGGTTGTCCATGGTTTGTCAATATATTTTCTTTTTTAAAGTGAATATGCCGTCTTGTTTCCAAAAATAAAGTAAAAGTCCAAAACTCAAAAGGAGGGAAATTTGTTTTTTGCTGTTTCTTGCACAACCAAGCAGAGCTTTTATTAGAACTGCCCAGTAATCCTCTTCTGTCTGTTAATTATTGTTCTGATACGTTTATATGTAATTCTGCAGCTTACTGTTAACGAAATCAAAGATGAGATGGAGAAGACATTGCAGTGGCTTGTTCCGGTAGCCACTAACACAGCCAAGTAAGATGGCCATACTTTTTTCTTCTCTTTGGATTCAAAGATGGCCAGCTTTATCACAAATAACAAGCTTTTATCTTTTCCTTTTTTTTAACTAGTTTTCAATTTTTTGATGATTTCATTTCTTGTACCCTTCTAATAATCATCTTTGTTGCTTTGGTTGCATTTACACAGAGCCCATCATGGTTTTGGTTGGGTTGGGGAGTGGGCAAACACAGGGTGAGTAACAATAGTTTTTTCCCTCATTCTCTTTTTGTTTAGGGTGTTGAAATTAGCAAAATATGCCACAGTGAAACAACACATTGGACATCTTTTTAACACAGTTCGAAGCTCAACAGGAAGCCTACCACTGGGCCAGCTGATGTGATTCGGATTGAGACACTCCATCATGCTCATAAAGAGAAAACAGAGACCTTTATTCTTGAACAACTATTGTGGCTCCACCATTTGGTCAACAAATCAAAGTCAGGTGCCCCTGTTGGCTTGAAAACATCTATCAAAACCCTACCTACACCTTCACAGAAGATGAATGAGCAGCCCAAACATGGGTCTACCAATTCTCTAACATCAGAAGAACAGAAGTTGTTGCAGGATTTAACTAAGAAAATACGAATCCGGGGTATTAGCAGAAGTTCGGATTTTGACTATGAGAGGAAGAGGTTGAGAAAGCATGATCGGCTGAGCAAGAGTACCAGCCACTCTCCTCCAAGAGAAAGCAAGGAAAAGGCCTCTACTAAAAGGCTTCCCTCCGGGGTTTCCATCGTTGGTTTTGGCATGTACAAAGAGAAAGCATTGGATGTTATTGACAGAGTTGACATTCTCAGATAATTCGTAGAACGGAGCAGCGTGGAAGAGCAACACAACACCTATATACGGATTAATGAGGTCTTGGCATATACATAATTTTCTCCTGCAGTTACTAGCGTAAGAGAGGTGTCTAAATCCTGTTGCACCCAAAAGTACATTGTGAAATTTCAGCTGAATCCATCAAGCTCTACATTTCCTTTGGCTAATTCGGGTGCTGGGCTCTATGGTACTCAGCTGCTGCCGTCAAAAGAGTATTTCTAGGATGCAAGTTTATCTAAGACCGAGAGATTGTTGAAGCTGTGATAGGGCATGCGTTGTGTTTTTGGCTGTTGGCGTAGTTCCTGTAATTGTTGTGTACAGACTACAGAGTGTTAGATCAGGTTAGTTTTTGGAAGAGATTACATGACCTCTTTGTTTTGTTTATTTTCATGGGATGGGTCCGACTGCCATGGCTAGGAAAATGATCAGCTATTGCTCAAACAACGTTGGCATTATCTGTAAAATTATATGCACTGCATGTGACTATGTGATATTAATGTATTTTTTAAGATTAAAATTCTATGGCTGAGCCAAAAAATAAAAAAGATTACAATTTTAAAGTATAAATAAGTGAATCTTTTTTTCTTAGCTCAAGCTATTGGGGTAGGGTATCTTGTAGAAAGTACTAAAACCAACTCAATGATACCTCATTTTACTAGGATAAAATTGTACATAAAAGGATTGACTTAGGTTGAATAAGTATTTCTCTCATTTTTTGCAAAGATTGAATTTGGAAGGATGAAAAAGAAACACAATTTCATACATTTTTCTTTCTCTTCTCTTATCAAACAGGAAAAATGAAAATGAATTGAAAGAACTGTTTTCCTTCCACCCTTTCCTTTCTTCATCTTTGCCTCCTAACAAAGACACTATTTCCCTCTTACCAAACACAAACTAAAAAGCTTATCACTCATGATGATGTGAGAAGGCCAACAGCAATTTGTTCTTAATGGTTGGTTGGACATGACGGCTACAGTTCCAAGTCCAACCAAACTTGAGGACAATGAGTGCAATAAACTCATTGCAGAAATGTTTCTAGATAGGAGAGAGATGATTGCTAGTAAATTCTCTATAAGAATATTGATTTCATACTCATAATAATAAATGGAAGTTCAAATCTGCAAGCTGACAAACAAAGCTTTGCAAGCCAAATGGTTATTTGTCTCTTCTTCAAACACTTGAAATTTAAGGTTCAAATCTACTTAGACTTACTTGTATGTAATAATAATAATAAAAAAAAATCTGCAGCTAACAATATGGACATGTTTTTCTTGGCCTTGAAGACAAACCACTATTTAAGATTGCAAGTTGGACTGGGGATCAAACACTCGTCCAACTAAGGTTTTGCTGCTACCAAATCTTACAATTAAACTAATTACTATAAAGCAAGTTTAGACTGGGAATCAAACACTGGTACAACTAGTGGTTGCCTGGTACCAAATATTACAGCTCTAAATCCAACAACTACAAATATTTCAAAATATGTTGCGTAGATAGTGGTGTTTATGAACAAACAAAACCTAGTTCACACGACTTCAAATGCAACAAATTTGGTGCTTATTTTTAATTATGCAATGGTTATTTCCATCTATCATCATTCTAAAAACAAGGATGATAAATAGTTGTCTCCCACATGAAACCGAGCAGTGGGCTACAGCAAACAAGATACCAAAGCGTTCAAGAATATTTTCATAAATACCAAGGAACTTTCCCCCGGAGCTTTAATGAAGATCTGTCATCTTATTGAGGAATCAGTGCTTTCATGACTAGACAGATGCAGGTCAGCAAGGTCTGCACTAATAGAGAACTTGAGCCATCTTCTTTTCTCAACATACTTGAGAGCAGGCTGCATTACAAGGCCAATCACAACAGCAACAAGGCTAACCACTGCCACTTTGAGAGAAGAAAGAGCCAAAACAAGACAAATCAATATGGTTGGAGGAATGCACATAAGAACAGACCCAACTGTTCCTACAGGTATTTTGTAAGGTCGGGATGCTGCTGGATATTTCATCCTTAGCCTTACAAATGCTATGAACTCCAAAATCATCCCAAAACAGTACAAGAAGTTCTCTGCAGCTACAATCTCTTGAAAGCTCATCCATGATAACAATATAACACCAGAAGCTGAGAATAAAATCCCAATTAGAGGAGTTCCATATCGAGACCTCTTGCCAAAGAACTCTGGTAGCATCCCACGTTCAGCCATTCCCAACAGTTGGAAAGAGTCACTACTCATCTCAGCCACAAACATCCCCATATTTGACATTGCAGCAGCTGCTTGGATCCACCATCTCAACCAAACTCCACCTAGCATTTTAGCGATGTCTGAGAAATAACCATCAGTCCACAGCTCACGATCAAGGGGAAGAGCCCCAGTACCAACCAAAAGAGGAAAGAAATACCCAAGAACCACCAAGATCAAAGCGTAAAACAAGGCTTTTGGGAGAGTTTTCTTTGGGTTCTCTACCTCTCCAGCGAGTGTACTGATTGAGTCCCAATAGTTTAGATTCCAAAAGAGTGTATTCAAATATAAATTCCAATCCACATCATGCAGATTTGCGACAAACCATCTTGAAGGCTTCAATTTCGGAATTGCCACAAACCCCATGACCACAAAAGGAAGGATTGAGAAAACCCCAAGAAGAACAGCAACCCATCCCACAATGGTTAAACCCCTATAGTTCATGTAAGTAAGCACTAGAGTCAGAGCTAACACAGCTATAATTCTTGGTAAGCCACCTCCTAAAGCAGGGATCCCTGACTTTAAATAGTCAAGAAACAAAACAGGATACAAAGCATTATCAATGACCCCACTCAGCCATTTCATCCAGCCTTGCTGAAATCCCCAATAGGGACCTAATGCAGAAGCAACCCAAACAACATAACCACCATTTTCAGGGAACATGGTACCCATCTCAGCAGTAATTAATGCTTCAGGAACACTCCAAATGAATGGAAACACCAAAAACCCAAGAAGGGCTAGCAACGGCCCAGCTGCTTGGACACTGTCCTCAACCCCAAATGGACCTCCAGAAACCTCATAGAAGATGAGGAAAATAAGTGGTAAAACTGATACTTTCTTAAAGTTATCTATCCTGGGAGTAGGCACTTCGCCAATGTTAACGTATTCAGTGCCTTCAAACTGCCCCATCGCACCAGAAACTAGCCTATCCGTTGTGTGCCTTAATTTCTGTATCCATAATCAAGTTCTCAGCAAAATAGCAACTTGGTTTATTTTTGTCCTTACTTCAAAAGCAGATGAGCAAAATTTAAAACAAATATGCTTCATGACATCCATCAAGACAGGTGAAAAGTACATAAACATGGTTTTCAAGCAAGCAGACAAAATGAACCTTAAATAGAGCATATTCTCAAAGCAGATAAACTGGTCATAAAATTAAATTGCACATGATAACCAAAGTGCACTTGAATATAGCAATATGAAACTGAAGAACTTCAAAAATAGAACTTTTGATGAACTATTAGATCCAAATGAAATTTAAAAGAATATATATCTATGTATCAATGTAGACCACACCGTTAGATACTGATAACCCTTGAACCTCATAGATTGCAACCCAAACATGGAGTTGCCTTTTTCAACAAAAGTACATATAACTTACTTTTCAACTTCCAAGTGATTATAAGAAATCATAGACTGAGAGAAAACTATGCAGATTTATAAAGAAAAGATTAGATTTCTAAACCCTAATAAAGAGAAAGAGAGGTCAGCCACTCAATTAAACTACTGATGTTTCTCTTCTCTTGGCCGTGTGCACTTAAAGACCTTAGCTTTTACTCTTTCACCGTCACTTTGGTGAAAAGTTAAAACTGCTGGAGGAACATATTTGAAGATTAACAATTAAATTTTTATTTTCTTAGATAAAGCATGATTTTACTTGTTATACAAAACAATTATGTTGGTATTGCTGTTATGTTTAGCCATTTGCTCATTTTTAACCAATTATCATAACTTTGCTTTCTACTGCTTATTAACACTTTATAGCAAGTTTTGAGAAATCAAAAAGCACATAACATAATAGCAAGTAGTAAAAACAGAAAGCACCATAGCCGGAAAACTGATAGCCACTGAAAACCAGCCCAGTGCCCAAGCAGGCAGATTACCTCATCCTCTTCACCACTCTGCGGTTGCTTATCAACAATAGTCTGTGAAACTGAAGCAGGCAGATTCTGGGGAGTTAAGCAACCACCTGCTGGTTGACCCGCAGCTTGAGGGTCACCGGAAACTTCCGAAATTGCTTCCATACCAAGATCAGAACGAAGTCAGATTCAAGATAACAAGTAAAGGAAAAAAATGGGTGTGGAATTTGATGGACTAGAGACACCAATTAACAAAAGCACTTTAATTAAGATATTAGTTTCAACTTATTTTACATTAATTATTTATTTGTATCCTTAGTTTCCCAAACGGTTTGTTTATCCAAAATTTTGGTTATTTTCTGCAAATGGCAAAAGCAAATGCCAATAAATGAAGCCGACAATACTGGGTTTGGATGATATATGAGAAACAAGACAATATCTCTCACATGGACAATGTGTGGGCATAAAATTGACAAATTAAATATACATATATATATATATATATATATATATAAAACAAACTGGTAGAAATTGAAAGACCGGAACAAGGAACTATTATACCTGAGCTAGAAGTGCGTTTTCCGCGTTGTGAGGAAAATTATATGGTTCATGAACATGGGTCCAATAAATGTAGAGAGAGTGGGGCGAAGCTGCTCCGTACAGGAAGCAGAGAGACAACCTAACGCTGTAAAAGTCAGCTCATCGGCCACATCCCTGTTCCCTGAACGGCGTGTGTGCTTAAAAATATATATATTATTCTCTCCTTTACGCTTTCTACCCTTTTTTTTTTTTAAATAATTTTTTAAAATTTTCACTTTTGACCCTCTCTTTTGAGGATTATAACTAAAATGTCCTTATTGTCAAATTTTAAACCAAAAAATATTAAAAAAATCAAATCGCATCCTGAGTCAAATTTAGGTATAAATTTTATAGATTCGAGTTGAAATTATTGATTAATTTATTTTAGTAATAATTATAATATTTTTATTAATTTTAATTTTAAATAATTTTAAATTTTTTTACTACAATTTGATCGTATGCTAATCAAGATATTTGATTAAAATGCGATATACAATCAAAATTATTGTTTTACACAGAAGAAAAATCATGCATTTTTTATATTATCACAAAGATTAATCTTTAATTTTTATTTATTTTCCGACTTCTAAAGTAATAGGTAAATAAAAAAGTAAAATAAAAATGATATCCAACTTAATTTGTGTAATTCATGAATAATTATATCTTAGGCATGGAATATTATTATCTCATTATAGTAATTTTTTATTGAATTAATGGAATTAATACAAACTCATTTTCATTTGTAAATTTAAAACTTTTGGATTTAACATCAAAGTTGGCGTTTATAATGCATGAAATTGTATCGTGTTTGCATAATACAAGTTGGTGTATGACCCACAAAGAATTATTTCGGGCAAAGGCGGAGGGAGGGGAGCTAGTAGGGCCCTAATGCCCTTAAAATTTTAAAAAATTTATATTTTTTCTTTGTTTTATTTTAAAATTTTATCTTTATTTTTTANATTCTTTCAAATATTAAATTTTTTATTTTCGTCCCCTCAAATCTAAAATCTTGACTTCGTTATTAATTTCGAGCTACGATTTTTCGTGTGTATCCTTAACACATATGTATCTTGAATTATATATTTTACTACCTATTAATTTGAAATGTCATGTTCTCATTAAATCATGAAAAATTCCTTATCATTATAAATAGTCTTTCCTATTAATTTGAAACCACCTTTTTGAAGAGATTAGTATTCACTATGTTAAAATATTTATATATATCTTAACACACTCTATTAAGAACTTAGTAAACATTTTCATTGTAGCATTATTTTCTCACATTTATTACATTACTAATACGTTTGATTCGCGGAATAGATAAGAATAAAATAAAATAGTTATTTTATGAGAATAGAATTAAGATAAAAATATAATAAAATAAAATAGTTATTATATTATGGAATAAAACAAGAATTGCTATTTTGACTTATACAATATTTAGTTGGTAATAATAACTTTAGAATAAGAAAGGAATAGGTAATAAAAAGATAAAAATATCTTTTATTATATTAACATTTATTTTCATAAAAAAAATTATCTTTATTATAATTTAACTACATATTTATCTCAAAAGATAATTATTCATTATAATTATATTTTATCAAATATTTATCCCAAAAACAAAAAATAATTATAATTTACTTACATAATTTTACAAATGGACAAAATTATTCTAGAATATAATTATAAGACTTACGTCTTAGAGGTCCATCATGATAACCATAGTTGCTTAGTTTCTTATTATTTTTCAATTAATATACTTTTTTTTTAAAAGTCATTAGTTTGCATTCATAAAAGGATAAAAAATGTAATTATTTCCCATCTTTAGATGAGTTTGTCGACACCAAGAGCAATCCAGAATTTACACACCTTAGCATAACTCCAAAAGATTGTAACCAAAAGAAAAGGAGCATAACTAATCTTAACCAAACTATCAATTCATTTTTCCACCATGTCCCCATTTGCTATTCTACCACTTACATAAACCGTCAATGACACAAGTTACAGTAGATAAAAAACTGAAACAAGTCTGAGGCATGATACACTATGCTTAAAAATAATTTTTGTCCCTTTGGAGTACGAAACTCAGTATAAAAGATTAAAGCGGTTATTCCCAGGATTTAACAAAATTTTCTTCAATAGTTTGCATAAACTATCAGGGATACAAAGCATTTCCTGAATAGTTTGCACAAACTATCAAGGATATAGAGCAGCAGAAAATATAAATAAGATGAAGAAAAAAATTGAGGTGTGTTGAGAATGAAGGTAAAGACTAGTGTTTATGGGAGGAGAGGTGAGAGAATTAAGAGAAAATCAAGATAAAATATTCTGTAACAATATAAAAATAATGTTATAACAGATAAGAGGAAGAAGAGAAAATTGAGGTGTGTAGAGAATAAATGTGGAGGTTGTTATTAGGAAGGAGTGACTGAGAGAATCAGGAGAAAATCAAGATAAAATAAATCTGCAACGTTATAAAATATTCTGAAAAACCAAACCAACAATTGATTCAAACATATGACTGAGTCACCACTAAGGTACAAAATGTCACTTTGACTTAACCTATGTGTATACTTGCCCTTTTTTTTTTTCTTGTTTACAACAAGTTCACAATGAGGTTGCTTATATAAAGCACTAATATCTTTTATACTTAGACAATGTGAGATAGAAACTTTAAGAGATATCACTATATGTCTAATAATCCTTCACATATTTCATAAAGTTTCATAATAGGAAGGTTTTGCTGGGTTTAATTTCACTCGAGTGTAATGTATCGAGATTGGTGCTTTTTAAGCTATGAACTAAGCTTAAAACAAAATGAAATATAAATCACAAAATTTTAGTGAATTTTATAACATATATGAACCATAAATTCTTTATGTGAAATATGATTTTCATCAATCACATTACACTCCCACAATTTTTACTGTTCAGTGATATTTTACGTGAATAAGCTATGGGCGTGCTTGGTTATTCATAAGTGCTCTAAAGCATTTGTCACAATTCTCATAGGAGCAGCCCCACTACACTTATATAGGTAATTCTATCAAGTATATACTGTAATTTAATATACTACTTATAAAGGATATGAAATTCATTAACAACATGTTTAGTTGAAGGGAATGGAATAGTCGTTCCCTCTATTCCTAATTCTTCTTTAACAATTTATTTGGTTGGAAGGAATGACCATTCCTTGGAATTGTCATCCTTGGTATTGGCTATTCCAAAAGGCAAAGAATAGAGTAAAAACATTAATGGATAAAAATGTCCTTCATTAATTTGAAGAATTATCATACTATATAAAATACATTTTATTCATTTTTTACAATCTCTTTCTCTCTCTACCAAACTACCTTTCTCCTTCTCTCACTAAATTAAAATGAATTTAAAATTTAAAAATAAAAAAGAAAAAATTAAAATGAATTTAAAATAAAAAGGTTTAGGTTTTAATTATACACTATGAAAAGTTAATATTTTAAACTCAAAAATTAAAATAAAATTAAAATTAAATTTTTTTTATATTTTAATATTTTAAAAATAAAACGATAAATTAATGTTTTAATTGTAAATATTTTAATTTAAAAATTAAATATTATAATAAATGGTATTTTTGTCATATATCTCTTATTCATTAGTTATTCCTAAAACTATTCCTGTCAACTAAATATTAGAATAATTGATCATAATAATTTATGTCCTATTCCATTCCTATGAATTAAATTACGTAATAGTTATTCATTTTTTATTCTATTCTTACGGAATAACTATGTCATTTCCACTATATTCCTTCCTGCAAACCAAACACACCTTAAGAGTTTAACTCAACCTTTTATTCATTGTAGTCTTGCACTATTTACATATTATAGGAGGGATAATAAATTTTAATAGTGTATCAATTTGCCAACAAATAACTTGTTATTATCTATATGAACCTAATTCACGGTATTGTTACTCACATAGGTTGGGTTGCAACTATTATTAATTTTTCTCAATTGGCTTAAGTTTCATTTTCCTCCATGTATCATTAATTAATTTCCTTCCCAGGGGTTTAGTTAGAAGATTGACCAAATTCAGTTCTGACTTCACATAATTAATGGACATAATTCTATATCTAAACAATTGCTTTATCACATTATGTTTTAAATGAATGTATCTATTCTTACCATTGAAAGTTTTATTTTTTACAATGGCTATTGCCACTTGGCAATCACAATGCATATACATAGAAAGTGTTGGTTTCATTCTCAACGGAATATCTATCAAGAGATTTTTTTAACTATTTAGCCTCATTGCCAATCAACTCCAAAGCTACAAATTCTGGTTCCATTGTAAATTTAGTAATTATTATTTGTTTGGTTGATTGCCAAGTTACAACATCCCTACCAAGGATGAATACATATTTACTTGTGAATTTTATCTTATCTGAATATGAGATCCAGTGATCTAGTTAGCATTACTGTATGATTCTAATACAACGAAAAATCTATTATATAAAATATCATAGTTTATGGTATCTTTCAATTATATCATTACCTACATATGTCCAAAACCACCTACATAAACTGTTAATGATAAAGCCACAATAAGCCAAAGCTCCAAGTTTTTCAATCAATATAATTCTAATAAAGAACAAAACCTTTTACAAAATTCTGTAAATATACTTGGGATTTGTGGATAAAATTATTCAAAGTTGACAACTTAAAAGGGTCTATAACTGAAAAAAATATCAAATTTCCCTCTCTTCTCTTACTTTGAGTTGAAAAATGTTCACCATAACTAACCTAAATTTGGCATTTTTACTTAAACTACTCTTAATATGCACCAAAAGTAACCCAAATCACAACCACTAAGCACAATCCATAATGCTGACAATGAGTCAAGAAACACTTGGGTCATTTTCACTTTCAACACAAGACAAGAGTACAAGAAGCAAATACTTGGATTATGGAAAAGAGCAATGCAATTGGAAAGGTGGATGAGAGAAAGGCGGTGGCGATTGACGGAGTTGGAAATAGTGGAAGAGAATGCGGTTGGAAGAGAAGGAGGAAGAGGAGGAAGAGAGAGAAATAATGATTTTATATGGATAGGATTGTAATTTTCTAAATGTCTGAGGGGTAATTTTGTTTTAACGATTTTGAAAACCATTCCATAATACATGGAAAAGCTAATACCAAGGGGGGTTGGGTTTAGTTAAGCTTTTTACTGATTTTGAAAAATAGGTAAAAATTAATTATTATTACTTGTTAAATTGCCAATCAAACAATGACGTAAATAACAAGTAGGAATAGAGGGGGAATAGCTTAGCTAAGCTATTCCCATGCCAAACATGTTGTACATTCATTTCTTATGAACATTACTTCCTTATCAATCCATTCTTTTGGGGCATCTTCCCTAATTACTTGTCCATCTATTATGGACATCATGGAAAGAGTGTTTAAGAGAGTATTTATGGGACATCATGGGAAGAGTGTTTAAGAGTGTTGGTGTTTACGGGACATCATAGGAAAAACGTGTTTATCATAAGAGACCAAGTGATTGTGGAAGAATATATTCATCACGAGGAAAACAAGTCCATTACATAAGAACACATTCATCACAGGGATAATAGATTAACTTGCTACATATATTGGGTAGTAGGTGAATATTTTGGTTTAATGATATAGTGGACTCAATAAAACTTAATAATGTGTCATATGTGTTTTGTTTTTTTTTTTTTTGAGAATGAGAGAAGAAGGAAAGCACTTGTACTTCATGGAAAAATAAAAAAGAAAGACTTTTTAAGTACTTGCATATTTGAGCCACTAAATCAAATTCTTTTGAACATCTTAATTGTGAAACTAACTAATTAATCTTACTATTTATTTCGAGTTACTTTTACTATTCTCCGCGTGTATATAATTGTTCCATATTTATTCTTATTTGATAAAAAAACTTAAAAAATAAATTAACTAAAATTAGACATCTACGTAATGTTTTCATGATTTACTTTTTTAATTGCACTAATATTTTCATTAAATTAATTGTTTACATATATTCAAGATGATGGTACTTTATTAATTATCATCCATTGTAACGAGACAATGCCATCGTCAACCATGTGTTTCAAACATTCAAATTGCTTTCCCCTATTGATACAATGCCATTAAGAAACACAATGCTAGTTCTTGCACTTAGGGAAGTCATTCTTCTGCTTTCTTGTGATCCTGCTCTTTTGAAGAAGACTACTTCCTCTTGCGCTCTATCAAGCAAGATGTCAATGGGGACGCAGCCCAGAAAAGGTGGATTCAGGGGCGAAACTAGCCAAATTTTATTGGGAGGACCAAACATAGTTAAATAAGAGTTAAAAATTTTAGAAAACTAATATGTTAAATTCAATCAATAGCAAAAATATTGATAATAGAAATATGAAACTAAATATAAACCTATAATTTGTAAAATATAAATAGTTAAAAATTATATATAAGATTAATAATATTTTCTTATATAATCAGAATTATTTAACTACTATATATTCAAGAGAATTTCATTTTAACTAAACATAAAATGTAAAACATATAAAAAAATATATTCAAGTTAATTTCCTCTTACATAATCAGGATTAATAAAAAAATGATACATTGATGAAATTTTAAGTAATAATGTAATATTACAACTTATATTTGAAAACTATATAATAATTTATTAATTTTTAAAGATTAAAATTATAAAAAATAAAATTTATGTAACATAAAAAAGAAGAACATGGGAAGTAGAAGGTAGTTACCACATATTACATAACAAAAAAGAAAGAAAAAGAACATAGTTAATGGTTTGTAGAAATTTGAGAAAGAATATTTATATAAACTTATAACATATGAACAAATAGAATAAAAATAATAAAAATAAATAAATAAAAATAAAAATAATAATATAAATTAAAAAAAGTTTAAAGTTAAGTGAAATTATTTTATTATTTTTTATTTATATTAACTATTAAATAAAATATTATTTTGAAGGAACCAGTAATAGAATATATAAAAAAATTAAAATTTTATATATTATGAAAAAAATTTTAAAAGTTTTGGAGGGGCCATGGATCCCCCATCACATAAGGAGGCTCCGCCCCTGGGTGGATGCAACCCAACTCATTTCTACGGAGCCACTTCCCTACGAACTCAACTCAGGCTAGTTGCGCACGTCAGTTGCATTTATCTAAAACATTGGCCCATGAAAGAAACTCGTTTGATTTTTTTGCCTTCGTCAATTCCGGTTATGGGACCGGGCTGAAGTCTGAGAAAGAGATCCTTAGGCAAAAAACGTAAAAGTTAAACGGGGTTTCTCTACTTTTATGTCCTTTTCTTCATATTTTTCGATAGAAATAAGTTATATATTTTTTTTGTCTGAGTCAGAAATAAGTTATATGTTCAAATTTATTAACTTGACATGGCTTTCACACCAACATTTAATTTTACGGAGTCAACAGCTTGTTACAAACGTAACTTCTTTTTATTGAAGAATTTGAAGAAAAAAACATAAAGAACGTAAATAGATTATGCATGGTACTAGAAAATTGATGTTAATGTCTTGTATAGCCGGATTTTATCTTGCCTAAGGGTTGACTTGTAGTTTTGAGTGATCCCCATTGCTTGATTGGTTGTGAGTCTATTAGCTGGCTAGTGGCGATAGATAAATATAATCCATTACAATGGACCTGATCAGTGGATGGAATTCAAAGCCACCCTTTACTATTCTTTGTATGCAATTGCCTATAAAGCAAAAGCTGGCTGTGTGTAAGCCTAATCTATTAAATTCTCCTGTTTGTTTGTTTGTTAAGAAGACATAGTGTTCGGTTTCTTTATTATATATATGTAAAAAAAAAATTAAACACACACATCCATTTATATTATTCAACATCACCGGCCTTGTGTTAGATCAGTTGTAATTTTTATATAAATTTCTCTATTTTCATTCTAGAAACAGTCCAACAATTCTCAAATGATATTTTAGCTTAATTTCCATACTTACTTACCCAGTTTAAGCTTGGTCAAATGGAGATAATTACTTCCTATATATCTTTGTTCCCTGTAGGCTGGCTCAAGCTTGAGGGAGCATTCTTGTTCACAATTCCTTACAAAGTGAAGCAAAATCATAAAGAAGATGCAACCCAAAACAGCCTGCATAACTTGTTTAATAACAATAATATGGTGGCAGTTGTTCTTGGAAGAGAGTGCTTCTGCTTCAGAAGGACAATTCAATCTGCTGAATTCAGGATGCAACCAATACAACGTCACCAACTTCTGAGAATTCAGCAGCAATCTGAACTCAACCTTTCTGCAACTGAGAGAGCTGCTGATGAACAGCGACAGCAAATATTTTGCGACAGCTCAAAAGGCAAGGGGTTCAGACCCAGCCTATGCCATGGTGCAGTGCAGGAAGTACCTTTCCTCAGCTGACTGCTTGGCTTGCTTTGAAGCTGCTCTATCCCGAATCCGTCATTGCTCTTCCAATGGTGCCAATGTCATCTACGATGGCTGTTTCCTCAGGTAATGCTGGGATCTCATGTTCTGCATCTGCTTTTTTTTCTATGATGTATAGGATAAATTTTCTTTCCAAATATATCCCATGCAGCGCGATATTTTAGGGTCACAAGCACGACATTGAAGGAAGAAAAATTTCCAACGAAAAGTTATCGGACAAAATTAACGTTAATGTGATAGACCCCCAAAATCATGAACACTTTTGACTGGAAAACTGTTGTCCTGTTTCTTGAGATAAAAACTGCGAGTTGTGCCAATTGTTTACTGAGCAGGCGGAGTAAGTATTTCTTAGCTTCTAGAGTTAAGATTTGATTACCGCTACTAAAAACTTTAGCGAGGAACATAAATTAGGAGAAGGAGGTTTCGGTGATGTATACAAGGCAATGTATAAGAGAACAAGTAAAGAATAGAAATTAAGAAACTAGGGTGTTTATTGCATTCGATGGCTGATTGATCATTTCTTTCACCGTCACCAGGGTGTTTTAAAGAATGGGAAAATAGTTGCAGTCAAGAAACTAGCTGTACTCCAATCCCGAAGAGCAAAGTTAGATTTTGAAAGTGAGGTGAACCAGATAAGTAAAGTTCATCATAGGAATCTTATCCGACTTCTTGGATGTTGTAGCTAAGGACTTGAACTTCTCTTTGTCTACGAATACATGGCAAATAGCAGTCTTGACAAATTCTTATTCGGTAACTTATGTTGATCCCTCTCATTACTTACTCTGCTACTTCAATTTGTCATTCTTTTCAATTCCCTCCATGGAAACAGGTGAAAGACGAGGCTCGCTGAATTGGAAACAGAGATATGATATTATTCTAGGCACTGCTAGAGGCCTTACGTTTCTGCACGAAGAATTTTACGTATGCATCATCCATCGTGATATAAAGTCTAGCAGTATCCTTCTGGATGATGATTTCCAACACAAAATAGCTGATTTTGGGTTAGCAAGACTTTTACCAGAGGATAGGAGTCATTTGAGCACCAAATTTGCTGGAACACTGTGAGTTTTGTTTCTAACAAGCATGCTTTTCCTTTTTAATTTCCTTTCTTTCTAACTAACATATTTATTAGTGTTGTTTGCTCCTCTTGACTAACAAGAATAATGGTTTTGAAATAGGGGATACACATCACCAGAGTATGCCATCCATGGACAACTATCAGAAAAGGCTGATATCTATAGCTATGGAATTGTTGTCCTTGAAATTATTATAAGTGGTCAAAGGAGTCATGAGACCAACGCCGAACCTGATGCTGAGTTTCTCCTCAAAAAGGTAATTAGTAAGGCAATCCTTTATTCTTCATTTGCAAAATTCTCTTTTTTCTTCTTGTTGACATATCCCTACCGTTTTACATAAACTATGGATCATTCTACAACCAAGTTTACCTAAAATTATAATATATTAATTCTATCTTTTTAAGTTTTGTTCATACTTTAATGCGAGTCTATTAATATTCAAAATAGAAAATTCACCCCAAACATGTAAGCAATATTAACGGTAAATATGAAATATTTAAAATGCTCATTATATAAAAAATTAACACAACAATGTGTCAATGACTCTTTAGAGAATTTTATCAAATACCTTCAAATCTCACACCTTAAAAATGTCGAGTTCTCACAATAAACTTTAAAACTCAAAAACATAGATCAAACATGAATTTATGGTTTTTAAACTCATAAGTAAATAAGAAAAATCAACTCAATAACTCAACCTTCATTTTCTCTTCCCACATTTCAGCCTCACTTTGAATCACCCCCCAAAAATCAAACATGGGTTTATGGTTCCTCTTCACAAGTTGGTTCTGCATTGAAATATAAAAAATCTACAATAAATTTGGAGCATGTCAGCAATGAAATCTGGATTTTAAAAGAGTTTTAACTTCTGATTGATTTAGAGATGAACAAAGAGAGTAAAATTGTCCAAAAAAAATGCTGCCACATCATTAAAGTAATGGAGAACACAAAGACTTATATGTCCATGAAAGATATTTTGTCATTATACCCGTTGCTTAATAGAGTTGAACAGTAAGAAGAGAAAAAAAAAATGAAAATATATAATTTTATCATTATATCGTCCTTTAAGTAAAGATAATGGAAAACTCTTTTTTTAAAAAATGGCAATCTCTAATTTTATACAAAAAAGAGAAAATCGAATTGATGAAAATAGACGAATAGAAAAAGATGCAGGTCTTGAATTTTAAGAAGAGCTTAACATATTTATGTGATGACGAGAAAAGTACTATTTTTTGTGTAAACTAAAATTACATGTAAAAAGAAAAAAAAAGTGAGCACAAATAAAAATGTTTTTTTGTATGACATAGAGGGAAAAAAAGTCATGAGCTAACAGTCTTACGTTAGAAATTAGAAGAGAAAAACTAGAAGGGGCAGAGCACCAAGAATTGGTGAATTTGGTTTGTCTCCGGAAAGAAGGTTCTCGAAGACTTTGGCTATTTGTGCCCATAATCAAATCAAGGACTTAGACTCTTGTGAGCCATAAACATGAAAAGAAAAATGGATTTGGACTTTTGGAGCAATGAGTTGTCTTTTTCACCTCTGTTTCTTTGTATAAATACCAATATTCATTTTCCTTGGAGTGGCATGGTTTTCCCATTCTAAATCACAAATTTTTCAAAGGTTTCCATATAATTTTCATATAAGTTTCAATATACAGTATTACGTCCAACACCGCTGGCCTTGTGTCAGATCAGTTGTCATTTTCATATAATTTTCTATAATTTTCATTCTAGTAATAATCCAACAATTTTCAACTGATATTTTAGGTTTCCATGCTTACCCGGTTTAAGCTTGGTCCAATGGAGATAATTACTTCCTATCTTTTTTCCCTGTAGGCTAGCTCAAGCTTGGGGAACTTTCTTGTTCACTGTGAACTTACAGAAGTGAAGCAAAATCATAAAGAAGATGCAACCCAAAACCGCCTACTTAACTTGTTAGCTAACAATAATATGGTGGTTGTTCTTGGAAGAGAGTGCTTCTGCTTCAGAAGGACAATTCAATCTGCTGAATTCAGGATGCAGCCAATACAACGTCACCAACTTCCGAGAATTCAGCAGCAATCTGAACTCAACCTTTCTGCAACTGAGATAGCAGCTGATGAACAGCGACAACAAATATTTTGCACAGCTCAACAGGCAAGGGGTTCAGACCCAGCCTATGCCATGGTGCAGTGCAGGAAGTACGTTTCCTCAGCTGACTGCTTGGCTTGCTTTGAAGCTGCTCTATCCCGAATCCGTAAATGGTGCCCGTGTCATCTATGATGACTGTTTCCTCAGGTAATTCCTGGCAACTCATGTTTTGGGATGTGCTAATTATTGTCCATGATCACTTTGACTGGAAAATTGTTGTCCTGTTTAGTGTATAATTTAATTTTGTTGATCCATTCCACTTCATGGCCTATTCTATTTTTCGTTACAATTGGAACTTAAAATGAATTTTTCCCTTTTTTCTTAGAACTTATTCTCCTTCTCTTTCATAATTTGTTTCATAAAAACTACATATTATCCCTTAGTTCATACCATGGTGTTGGTAGTTTGGCACCCAGTTTAGAGTCTAGACAAAGTTATAGCGGGCTAAGGGCCCATGGCCCATGGCCATCTTGGGTTTTCAAAAGTAAAATCTTCAGTTTCCTTCCTTGCCTTTGGACCAAAAATAATTTTCTCCCATGTCTATATTTGGGCTCCTTCATTTTCTTAAATTTTTTAGGTTTATAATTCTATACTTAATTGGTGTGTTTTTAAATTTTATAAACGAATTACAATATTGTCACATATTATTTTATTTATCATATTAATTTATTAGTTTTTAAGGAAAACAATTATCTTTTATAACGTCAATTAATTTTTTAAACCTTACACATAAGATTAGAGAGTTACTACACATTTGTTATGATATATTTTTAAAAAATTAAAAAATTAATATTATATATAAAACGTTATGTGGTAATATTTTTTAATTTATAAAGTTTAAAACTTCACCAATAGTATAGGGAATGATATTTTTTTTAAATACATTATAATGGGGTATGTGACAACTTTTTAACTAGATTTGTGGAGTTCATAAACAACACTCAGCCGTATATAGAATAATAATTTTTTTTTTAATTTTATCACTTGTAGCATGATGAAAATTTATCATAGAATGTAAAAAAAAAAAAAGATAAAAACATTAAATTTTAGAAAAGAAAATAGTACGTAATTGTTCGAGACGTACAAAACTGAACACATTGTCACTAATTTGACGAGGTACGAGAGCAACGACTTCTACAACCAAACCACACAGGAAGGGCACTCCATGATGTGCGGGAATCAGTCTGCATCAGAGCCTAGTGCTTTTGAAGCAGCGGTGCAGGGGCTACTAGCCGATCTTCAAACTGCCACGCCAAGGATTGACGGTTACTTCGCCGCAACTAAGAAGGAAGTGGTCGGAGGCGGTACTGGCATTAGTGCAACCGTGTATGGCGTCGCGCAGTGCATTGAAACCATTACTGAAAGTGGGTGCCGAGAGTGCATGCAGGTGGTCACTAGTGACATTCAGCGATGCCCTCCTAATACAAATGGTAGGGCAGTCGATGTTGGTTGTTTCTTAAGGTACTCAGACTCACCTTTCTTTGCCGACAACCAAACCATTGACATTAGGCCTTTCCTGCGGAGCGGTGAGTCCTTGTGTTCGTCTATTGTATGCTTAATAGATATTTTTATTGCTTGCTTTTTATTTTTACTTACAAAAGCAAATCAAAGGGACAATATGTGATCTGTTTTTCAGGTAGTTCAAGCAAGAAAAAAGCAATTATAATAGGAGGAGTGGTTGGAGGTGCATCACTTCTTTTGCTTGTTATTACAGCATTGCTTGTTTGGTTTAAACTATCAACAAGGCAAAGAGGGACACTCAGAGGTAATATTAAAACGTTGCTTCAAGCATTGCTTCTTTAAGGTGATTATGCTATGCACTGAATTTGCTCTAAAAACAAAACCAAAATTGCACGTATTGATTGGAAATTTACGACTCTTTGTTTCTTGCTTCACCAAAAAATTCTCAGGTCTTTCTGATTTTGGATACAGCCAACATTGTACAGATTGCAATGATATTTTGATATTCTTCCTTCAAATTGTTTGATTGGCTTCTATGCTTTACCAAACAATTAATTGTTTGAAAGATTAACGGTTTAAAATTTAGAAGCTCAGATTCTAAATTAATCAGAATAATATGAGATAAAAAAATTTTGATTTATAGCAAATGTTATGAGTCTTAGTTGGGTATTTAATCTATTACTTTTTTATTGTTCAATTGATCTCTCTAAAAATTTCAATATATATAAATTCTAATTGCTTTGGTTTAATTTGTAACAGGTGACATATTGGGCGCAACAGAGTTGCGAGGCCCATTAAATTACAAATACAAAGATTTGATGTCTGCTACTAAGAACTTTAGTGAGGAATATAAATTAGGAGAAGGAGGTTTTGGTGATGTATACAAGGTAACATATAAGAGAACAAGAAATTATGGTGTTTGTTAGACTTGATGGTTGATTGATTATTTGTTTTACCGTGAGCAGGGTGTTTTAAAGAATGGGAAAATAGTTGCAGTCAAGAAACTAGCTGTACTCCAATCCCGAAGAGCAAAGTTAGATTTTGACCGTGAGGTGAAGCTGATAAGTAATGTTCATCATAGGAATCTTATCCGTCTTCTTGGATGTTGCAGCAAAGGACTTGAACTTCTCCTTGTCTATGAATACATGGCAAATAGCAGTCTTGACAAATTCTTATTCGGTAACTTGTGTTGATCCCTCTCATTACTGACTCTGCTGCTTCAATTTGTCATTCTTGTTAATTCCCTCCATGGAAACAGGTGAAAGACGAGGCTCTCTGAATTGGAAACAGAGATATGGTATTATTCTAGGCACTGCTAGAGGCCTTGCGTATCTGCACGAAGAATTCCATGCATGCATCATCCATCGTGATATAAAGTCTAGCAATATCCTTCTGGATGATGAACTCCAACCCAAAATAGGCAAGACTTTTACCCGAGGATAAGAGTCATTTGAGCACCAAATTTGCTGGAACACTGTGAGTTTTAATTCTAATAGGCATGCTTTTCCTTTTTAATTTCCTTTCTTTCTAACTAACATATTTATTAGTGTTGTTTGCTCCTCTTGGCTAACAAGAATAATGGTTTTGAAATAGGGGATACACATCGCCAGAGTATGCTATCCACGGACAACTATCAGAAAAGGCTGATATCTATAGCTATGGAATTGTTGTCCTTGAAATTATAAGTGGTCAAAGGAGTCATGAGACCAATGCCGATCCTGATGCTGAGTTTCTCCTCAAAAAGGTAATTAATAAGGCAACCCTGTATTTTTCATTTGCAAAATTCTCTTTTTCTTCTTGTTGACATGTCCCTACCATTTTACATAAACTATGGATCATTCTACAACCAAGTTTACCTAAAATTTTAATATATTAATTCTATCCTTTTAAGTTTTGTTCATACTTTCATGCGAGTCTATTAGTATTCAAAATACCCATCGTATAAAAAAATAACGTAACAATGTGTCAATGGCTTTGTAGAGAATTTTATCAAATACCTTCGAATCTCAAAGCTTAAGAATGTCGATTTCTCACAACTTTAAAACTCAAAAACATAGATCAAACATGGGTTTATGGTTTCTAAACTCATAAATAAATAAAAAAAATCAACTCAATAACTCAACCTTCATTTTCTCTTCCCACATTTCAGCCTCACTTTGAATCACCCCCCAAAAATCAAATATGGGTTTACCGTTCCTCGTCACAAGTTGGTATTGCATTGAAATATAAAAAATCTACAATCAATTTGGAGCATTTCAGCAATGAAATCTGGATTTTAAGAGAGTTTTAGCTTTCGATTGATTTAGAGATGAAAAAAAAAAGAGAGTAAAATTGTCCAAAAAAATGCTGCCACATCATTAAAGTAATGGATAACAAAAAAACTTATATATCCATAAAAGATATTTTTTTGAGACAAATGTTTTTTTTTTAATATTAATAAACTCGTATGAAATTATTGACAAAACTTAAACGAGTAAAGATATTTTCATAATTTATTAATATATAAATCCATTTGAAAAGTTCAAAAATTCAATTGTCAGTGCATAAGATAATTTTTTCATAAACAACTATTAATTTGTATAATAAAAGAGTAAATTAATTATTAGTTAGTGGTGTATGGTTGAACAGGCATGGAGATTGTACGAGAATAACATGCACCTAGAATTAGCGGATGAAAGCTTAGATCCAAATGAAAATGAAGCAGAAGATGTGAAAAGAGTCATAGAAGTAGCTTTGATGTGCACCCAAGCAACTGCAGCCATGAGGCCAACCATGTCCGAAGTTGTTGTGTTGCTGAAAAGTAAAGGATCAGTCGAACGCAGACCACTTACTAAGCCGACCTTCATTGAATCAGATCATAAAAGGTTACGAGAAGACACATCCACATCAACTGCCTCATCCGCATCCAATGCCACCGCCTCCATCAGTCGACTATCAGGTCGCTAACTATAAACAATCTCATATGAATATTTATCTAAAAATTCACTTATTTTAATTAAATCTAATAATCTCACTTATTTTAATTAAATCTAATTATCTCGTGACAGTGATCCATTGTTAATAATTTTTTAATAATAAACACTTTTTTATATTATGATCAAAACTTTTATTATGTTACGAGTCAATGTTAAATTGTCAATTTAATACTTCGTAAAATTCAAAATTGAGTAATTCAATTTTGCTTCAACCATCAATTTGTACATTTTACTAACATTATTAATCAAATAAATGACTGAGTTTAAAGATAATCAATAAAAATTTACCAAAATTTCACATCAATTTTTTTTTTATTCTTTTTTAATTTTTTTATCTTTGAAGTAAAAATTTCAAAAAGAAACATAAAAAATTAAAAGATTTTAAAAAAATAACAAGAAAGAAAGAAATCAACTAGAGAGAGAGAGAGAAAGAAGGGAAAAAGGGGGTCGATCCGTCACCATCACCAATCCGGTGGGCTCAAGGCATATCGGTTTGAGGTAGCTTGAACCAATCGGATCGGGCCAAGGCAGATGATCAACTCTAATCTACCTCGAACCGACTGATTGATGCTGACAAACTCCCTTTTCCCTTCCTTACCTTAACAGTCTCTATACTCATGCATTTTCTTCACTTTAATTCCTCTCAAATCTTTAATTTTGAAAATTACTTCAATTTAATCTCTTTTAATATTTTCCTTCTAAAATTACCCTTCACAAAGCTAATGTCATTGCTAACGTGGCGCTAACATAGCACTATCACTTTGACTTAGGCTTAGCTTCTTCCATTGAATTTTCGAGTCAAGGCTTAGGTGTACTCATTTAATCCCTTTCATGAAGGTGATGTCATTACTGGCGTGACGCTATCATGACACTATCATTTTGACATGTTGATGTAACAATGTCACGTGACATGTCAATGAGGGCACCACATGTCACACAAGATCAAACCCAATACCACTTGTTCTAAGCCCTTACTTTATATATATATAATTTGAGGAAGAGAGATTCGAACTCTATTCTGTAATTAAGAAAATTATACATCAACCAATGAATCGAATGCTCAAATGCTCTAACCCCTTACTTTTGATTATTTATTGCTTTTGTTTCTTTTATTTCTTCTTTTTTTTTTTTCTTTTTTTCTCTCTCCTCTCACCTTCTCCCTTAAAGATCGACTGCCAGCATCGAATGTTGTCGCCAATTGCCGATTGAGGATCATCAATCACGATCATGGCATGACATGTCCAATGACTGTCAACTAACGTTCGATGATTGACTACTGGTGATAGGTGATTGATCCTTAAGGGAGAAAGTGAGAGCAGAGAGAAAGAAAAAAAAAAACAAAAGCAATAAATAAACAAAAATAAGAGTTTAGAGTAATTAGTAAAGAATTTGACGTGCTTGAATGGGACACGTTAATCTCATGTAAGTGTAATAAACGATGTCATGTCCACATCACATCAACAATGACAATTAATACCATAAGCAGTGTCATGTCAACAATGACACCAACTCTATAAAAAACAATTTTAATAAAAAAATGTTCAAAAATTTAAAGTGAAATAATTTTCAAAATTAAGATATTAATTATTACAATTTTAAATTGAAACACTAAAGTGATGAAAATGCATAAATTCAAAAATTGTTGAAGTATTTTGACCACATTTTAATCTAATGGAGGTAGCTACCTCAATGTGCAATTAAAAAATGCTTTTATATTTTAGATACCGTGTTTGTAAATTAGATACCAATTTAAATATTTTTTTCCCATTGTTTTAGGTACCATTTCCAAGAAAACAAGAAAAAATAACTATATATATAAACAACCAGAAGATGGACATAAAAAGAGTAAGAAACAAAATAGGAATATTTGGATTTCATTTAATTTCATGATCGAAGGAGGTGCATTGCATATCGTCTCAAGCTGGCTTGGCTTACGTCAAATGAGAGACACCCATCCTAAGAGACCCAACTGGCTAGGGAAAGAAAAGAAAAGAAAAGAATCAGACATGGTTTAAAGCACAAAATTGACCAACCACCATGTTATATGATGACCTCAGAGCTGATATACCAACTCAATCCGTGCCAATATCTAGTGATATTGTGATTCTCTTTACAATACCAAAGCCAAATAAGAGCAAGATATTACAGCATCGAGGACAAAAATATCGATACAATTTGTAATTACAACTCGCCATTTGCTGCCTGTAAAAATTATTAGAACACAAAAGCTAGCTACTCAACAAGTTAAGCAAGATACCCGGTCCTCAAATATGTACTAAACAATCTCAATAGCAAGGTTTCTTACTGAGCTGCACCGTAAGCAAACCATGCACCTTACTTGTTAAAGAATAAACCTCTCTTCTTCCCTTTCCTCCTCTCACCAGCCTGCAATAGCTAGTACGAGAAATCTCTTGTAAACATAAGGGTTTAGAATAATGCAAGAACTACAAAACTTTAACCAACAAAATCAATCAAAACACTAACTTCGCTCCCACAGTATTGCACATAAATGCTCAAAAATGAGTCACTCAGTTTTTATTATTATTTAATTGAAAGCTAATAAATATAAAAGTAAGTCCACAAGTAATAGGTCCCTATCTTTAACCACAACCAAACTTATGACCCATGTGCTGTGTGAAAACAAAAAGAAAAACCACTCATTCCTTTATAATTTGTGTAACAGATAGGTCAAAATTACTTCTTAGCAGAATTAAAACTCAAATCTGATTATAGATGCCAAGTCTCAGATTAAAATTCATGCAGGGGACCAAAAGATATTCACATAGTAAACTTGATTTAGACACAATACAAACACATGCTGGGATTGCAAAATATATCGCCATCATTTAAAAAAGTTAAAACAACAACAAAACTGCAAATAGCATGGAACTGGAAAAGTTTAAGTTAATGTAATCAGAGAGATAGTGCAAGGGTTTGAAGTCTCTTACAACTACTTTGGGTGTTAAGATGATAAATAAGATTTTAACCATTTGGTCAAAGCCTCATATGACTACTTTGGGAGTTAAAATCAATGATAAATAAGATTTTACTAGTCAAATTTGAGCAAAAAAAAAAAAAAGGGGGAAAGTATCATCCTTGGCCTGCAAAAACAATAATACATACAGGTCCAAAACAATGCAATTTGCAGGCGTGGGCTTAAGATGCTTTAAATCATCAATTTAAGAGCAGAATGACAGTCAACCACTCCAGAATGACACGGAGTATGACCAACGCAATGACCAAGAAATTTAGGATAGTAATAACAAGGCACTGTCAAGAACAGATGCATGCCACTAAAAGCAGAATGTAAGAAATTCTACTCATAGAAATTTTGAACAAACTCGAAAAACCATCCTTGGATCCCCAAGTAACTATCAATATTATTCTGTCTTTAAATATGAAAAAGACATCAGAAGCTTTTATCTAAAATTTAAACATCAAACCAGAAGCCAGTACATAAAAACTTGAGATGTTCACACTTGAAGGTCTGAAAGTAAATTTACAGATCCAGCATGCACACATAATTTGAAGCTCTTAATTAGTTTTTGTTTACAATGTGGGCGTGTGCATGTGAGCAAAAAAAAGACACAAGCTTCTAGTCTTTCACAGAAAAAAAATTGCATAGAAGTGAAAGAGTAAATACCCGTATGATGAATAATCTCAAGGTGAGCACAATTAAATCTCTTGAACTGCAAAAATGAAATGTCAATATAAACAATTAGCCCTCTGCACAACCACTGTGGGTGAAAAATGAATACAATATTTTTTTTATTAAAATATAGATGCAAAAAATCTTTAAAAACAAAATAAAATAGTTGTAATTTTGACAATGTTCTATTGGAAGAGATAAATGAGACAAATGTACGGACATAGAACACACAGGCAAGAGAAAAGCAGGAATAAATGAAGTTTAGATTGAAAAAAACAAAAGTCTAACTTAGAATTTAAATTGAGAAGACACCAAGTTGGCATGCACCAATTTCAAAGAACTGGCATTCTATATTAGAATAGAAGCAGAATCACAGCCCAAACAATATCCAGAAAGGTAGAAGACACCATAGGGGATTTTCATTTTGACAACGATAACAGAAATACACACCACTTTTGGCCATTGACCCCACCTTAATCTTATAATCTGAATAAGCATTCCAGAAGCAGGTTCCCAAGGGCTTTCAAAGGTGTGCCAAAGCTTGTTTCCCAAGCTTTAATTCAGCACATGTCTAACAATGAAGGACAGGAGATAAGAGCTTGAATAGTCATTACTACACAAATGAGTCTTTTGTAATCTATCTTTATAAATAAAAGTAGCTGCCTTTACTTTTCCGTGCTGTTTGCCTTTTAAAGGCATAAATAAATTGGTAGATTTTGGCTGAATATGGCCAGTTTACCTTTCTTTCAGTTATATATTGAACCTTTATATGTTTTTAGGCCTCCATTCAAGGCATGTTTATTGTTAGACATTTATAAGATAAATATTTGTGCCCTCAGAGTGCTAAAAAACCAATTACATCAATATTTTCTCATATTTAGTCGGAGTTCCAGCTTCAAAGACTTTCAGCAGATTGTCATTATAAGTTTTTTATGGAAATAACCTTAGGCATCACATCCATAAAAACTACGTGTGAATTTTAGACTTCTTATATTCTTTCTCTTGCTCTATAATTCAGAACAGTAACCAGCTCTGGTTTTTCCATAATCCTTAGAGAAAGGGTCTCATTTATTCCATTTTAACCTTGGATAAAGCCTTTTTTAAGCCATCACCAAGCCAGCATTACCTAACAATCTGATTTCAACCACAAAATCCCAATTGTATTCCACAATATGCTTTTCACAGCCCAATAAATGGTCTCCCTTTGAGATTTTCCTTGATCAGCTCATCAATTAAACCTTCCATTACAATATTCACACCATAAACTGTTGCATACATTTACCCTCTCAATATGATATTAGCCATTCGCATAGCCTCCAAGAACTCATAAACTAAACCTTCCATTACAATGTTCACACCATAAACTGTTGCATACTTTTACCCTCTCAATATGATATTAACCATTCCCATAGCCTCCAAGAAAACCTACCCACTACTGTTCTACCTCACTATTAATTTCAAATTGCCCAACTATCATCTCCCTTTCAATTTCACCTTCTTCCACTATGATCTTCCTCCCCTCCCCCTTTCAACCTATCCATAAGAACAGCAGACAGCTGAGGATTAGTCCACAATACAGCTAGTTAATAAAGCTATGCCATAGTCATCGATTCTGTTACTAATCAAAGTTTCTTTTTTTTTTTCCACGGAACAAGATAGAAATGACAGAGAGCTTCTCCACAACATTAAATAATTATATACATAATTATACATACAGAGATAGATGGAATAAGTGATCAGTTGCAGTGATTATTTAGTATCGTTCGGTACACATTTGGAGGGAAAAGTTGAGGGTTTTACTCAGTGAGCTCAGAAGTGAGAGAGAGCAATGGTAAACTTAACTCTCGCAGAAATAGGATTCTGCAAAAACTGTAGCTTTGATTTTGCATGCACGTGCACACACAGACAAACAAAGGGGTGGGAGGAAGAGACAGAGAACCCCCAGGGGAATAGCACCCATTTGCAACCTTTTATACTTTGAGGCAGCAGAGGAGTGAAGACTGGGACATTGGAACATACCATTGAGCCTATCACTGCAATCTGAGCCCTTAATGAATTGTGTATCAAAAGTTTACACTAAGTGTGTGCAAGTCTATACACAAATATTTTCCAGAATTATTAAAGTAGTTGGTCTTTGACTTGACTCTTGAATCTCAAGTTCTAAACATTAAGGTGTCCCCTTGGGATAAAATGTAAGTGCTTTGTTTGTCATTAGTAAAACAGTAATAATATGGTAAACCTTGGGAGGTGTTTCTCCAATGTACTATGCTTATGGTATGCAGACCTTTCTGTTATTTTCTTAATCAGCAATTCTTTATCTATTCACAGGAGATACTTCAAACTTACCAGCTAATATCTGTGGAGTTGCTGTCTACTCGTAATAAATGCTGAACACCATTTGGTCCAATAATTAAAAATTCTGTAGGCTCTCCGAATGTTACTTTAACCTAGAGAAAACAATGAACAATAAATAAATAAACAAAAAGCTACCAACATAAAAATTCAAGGATGTAAATTTGCAAAGTGCTCGTCATCACTAGTGCCATAGGAGAAAGTGTAATATATCAAAAGCAGCCAAGATCAACAAACTAAATTCAATTATTTCCATCAAAAGGCTATACTTGGACACAAAAATATTGAGGCAATTTTTTAACTGCACAACAGAATCACTGTTTCAATGGACAGGAAGCTCAATGTAACATTGTACATCATAAAGTGAACATCAATTAATAACACAGTTAGAAATTTTATCTTAGTCTATAATTTTTAGCTTGGCGTAATGATTGGATCCCTATCCTTAAAATAAAACAATATGATCAGTCGTGAGATTTGGTCTCCTACAAGGTCCCAACCTTCTGGAGCTACATTCTTTCATGAAATATCCTCAAAACTTGTTTAAGTCAGGTTGCTTTACTTTCAACATAATTACTTAAGAAGAGGCACTGGGGAAAGCCAGATATACTCTTTTTTTTTGTTTGTTTCATAAAGAGGAAAAAAGAAAAGCCATATTTTGGAACAGTGTACAATGAAGGTATTTTGAGGTCTGTGCTAATGTGCATTGGAATCGCAAATGAAATGTTCCTGTCCATGGTGCTCAGAGCAACTCCTTTTCTCTCCAACAGAGGACGAAAGTCTCTGGAGTTCTCTGCACCATGCACTTTGGGCATCAAAATCAATTGGAGCTATTCTAGGAAAAAAAAAAGACTATAGAGCATGATTCTTGTGCAAAAATGGATAACTAGGTGTGAAGCTTAGGGATCCATTCAAGGAACACTAGATGTGAACTTTGGAATTTTATTCTCCCCTCTTTTCATCATCCAATTTCCCTATTTTCCTCAAGCATTTCTATCAATTTAGATCTAAAATGGCCAAAAGTCTAAACCTCCTAGCTGTCCTACATCACTCCTACAGGATCTCAAAAGAATTAGCAAGTCAAGAATTATACCTGTGTGGTTGGAGAGAACTTTTCAGTGACTACAAGACCATTGGGTGCACCACACTTGATACTGTAACCTTCCCTCTTAATGGCCAACATAGCTGGTTCCCATATATCAAGATATCCTGTCTGTAATATAAATGAGTTAACAGTACTCTTAACTGTGAGTTAGCAATTTTAAGAAACATTAATGGCCTAAACATATTATTCTGATAAGCACTAGATAACCAAATGGAACCCTTATCACACGATGGGGCAGTATATACAACCATACAAACGCAGAAGTCATACCGAGAATGAAACTTTGTATGAAGCATGACCACTATAAAGATTCTTCTCTAGATGGCTTTGCATCTCCGAATCTGTTAAAAGTAAAGGGAAACACAGGGAAAGAGAAAAGGTATGTAACATCTAATGAATTTTCAATATGTGGTGCTAGAAAATAAGAAAACAAGTAACAAGAGATGACAGCGATTATAACAATTTCCAAACAATAAAAGGGACAGAAATTGTTCAAGCACAAAGCAAACATGAACTTAATCTGGTTAGAAGAGTCTATCTAACTATAGTAGATATTGTTGCTCTTTTCTCCCTTACGAGAAAAAAACCAATATAGTGGGGATACAAGTTGAGATCCCCTCCATCAATTTTTTGTCATTAATTTCCATTACACTCATTATCACCATCAATATGTGTGGGATTTTGTCATTAATTATGGATCCCTCACATGCCAATGGGGATGATGGATGTATTGGAAAGTATGGGACAAAAAAGAAATGGGGGAGAGAGCCAGACCTGTGTAAATCTTGATATCAACCAACTGTCAATCTGACAAAAGGCTTGACTTTTCTGTCTTTGTCAATTTAGCTCTCCTTATTAGTCAAAGTACAGTACATAACAATAATAAATACCCAATTACAATCAACTGGAGTTTACTAAATTTTTCTCTGATTGCAAAAAATCTTACTTCCAAACATTACAAACAAAAGGTGTGCTAGAGAAACATGAAGTATGAATACCACTCACCACATGTAATCTTCTTGTGCTCATTGGCAAATACCTTCACCAGCTCTCCCTATATTCACAAAGAAAACAAGTTTTTAAATTTGGCAGCAATAACAAGCAGATATTGTCCCTAGTGCAAAGCAGATGGAGCCTTGTGCATATTTGACAACTATAGAGTGCAATATACCCAAAATAGAATGACTGAAAATTTTACAACAAACAACCACTGTGCTCAACATTATTGATGCCAATCACCCTTCAATCAGATAGCACCTCTTGACGTCATATAAGCATGGGGAACTTTAGGGTCCAGCATTCAGAACAAGATAAATGGTGGGGGGAAAAGTCCTATAAGGCAAGGAACGAAAAATGCACATACAAGAATGGAAAGATTTCTTACAAGATAGAAATCAAGTGATGATATAACCAAGTCTCACATAAAGCATCCAATTGCCAATACAATATGGTCCCTTTAACTCCATTTCAGTATTCACATTTGAAATGCACAAAGTTTAAGAAGTGTTGACTTTGGATTTTTTTTTTCATGGTACATATAATCTCAGGCTGCACAATAGGAAGTAGCCCTCCCCCATCCCATAATACACCCCTCCCTTCCCAATAATCAAAACCGAGAGCCCCAAGTTGAAGTCTCAGGTCCTTAACCGCTAATGTTTCCCCGTAAGGACATCAGTGTTGTCTTTGATAATCGTACACGTTTTCAATTGGTCATTTGCCCTAGTAGAGATTATGGCCTTGCTCTTAGTTTCCAGTTTCTTTTAGATAGTCCTTATGATTAAATTGGTTGCACTACGAATTCTTGCGTGTGTGTGTTTTTCAGGTAGTTGCTTTTACAATAGTTTTCAATTGAACTTTGATTTTGTGGTGTTTTGCTTCAGCTTTGCTTGGACTCGGCTATTGTTTGTTGTGCTTGATTGGCATCCGAGATGGGCATTTGTGGGGGAGGCAATCCAATGTCAGAAAATTTGCTACAATGTTCAGGTTCGAGGAATTTAGAATTTTTAGGCAAGGTGGAGATTAGTTGAGATGTGGCTTTAACATTCAAGCTAATGACTTACAGCTAGCTCACGCCATCATTTCTTTTTCTCCTTGTTTTGCCCCTTGCTTTCATTTGCCTTTGTTTCTTGCCTCATTAAATGTAATGAGTAACGTGAAAAATGTTGGTTACATAAGTGGCTTTTGAGAGAAAAATTCAAGAGTCCTCTGTGATAGTGAGTGGCAAGAAAGATAAAAACATAAGAGGGCATTTTTGGTGTATTTTGTGGCTTAAGGTTTAGTGAGTTTAGAGCTACAACAATTGTACTCTCCATCTTTCTTGTTTTCTAGTTAATTTCTCCTCGTCTCTGTGTGTGGATGTGGCTTTCTAGTTGAAGCACATAAAATCATTGTGTTTCGTGTTTTTTGTGATTTTGTTTCAACTAAAATACTTGAGAAGCCCCTGTACTACTCAAAAAATCTAAACCAACTCCTATCTATTTATCAAGCTGAGCTAAGCCCTCATTGTGTTACTCCTCCCAATTGACTCCTTAATTGAATGGAATTTAGTCACATGACCCAGGTGATCATGATGACTGTTAAAGCCCAAGACACTAAGGCATTTAAATGGACAGCTGGCATGTTGCTGTAGCATTTAGTTGGACAACAGGCACAGTAACACGGCATTTAATCAAGATGTGCTAGAAATGTTTTCTTTTCCCCTTTCTTTTCTATTCTCACTTTTCTCCGATCAGATGGTATCACCAAATTTCCAAATCGACATCTCTGAACATCAAATATAGCTATCCAGTGTCGGTATGGATGTCAATACCAACACCCAAAAGCTAGATTCAACAACCAACAGCACCAAATCTTGACGTAGTGCTCGAAACCAAATTGTAAGCAAGACAATATGCGGTTTCCAATATCCAAAATGGCCAGATCTGCATTGTAAGGCTCCGATCTGTAACCTCTATCAAATCTACCACCTTTTGACACTGAAAATCTTGCCAAACGCTTAATCATGCACAGTTTTCTTAGTGCCTTGACCCCATGTCCAGAAGCAATTTTTCAGCCTAAGTTTGGTCCCCAAACCCAAACCCATTTTTCAACCATATACAATTCAAATCCAAAAACAAGAAGGATAAAGGGAAGGAGGAGAAAGGGAGGAATAGAAGATACTAGGGAAAAAAATAAAAGACTAATATTATGATTGATTTTTAAAATAAATAAATCTATTTTATTGTTATTTTCGCTATATTTGTGGAATATAAAAATTACTTATTGTTATATTTATAATATTATAAATATAATTTAATATTATTTTCTTATAACTATTAATTTTCATTGTGTGAAAACATTATTTATTTTTTTGCCACAGTGCTATATATGCACCATGACTGGTTTAGCAAGATGCTTATACGGCAAAGATATGTGAACCATGTGATTTCCATCCAATAAGGCTCAGTTAGGAAAAAAAAATAACACCATAAAGGCTCAATTCAACCAATAGTTGGATAGGGGTTCGTTCAGATATTTATTCAAACAGCATAAGAGCTTTTCAAGTTTTTTTTTTTTTGTTTCCTATTTTCTTATTGTTGTTGTTTGCTTCCATATCAATTATAATTGGGATTCTACCACAACAAGTATCACTAAAATTACATCAAAACAAACCCACTATCCCAAAAAAAACATAGTAGAATGAAGCAATTATCTAATACGAAGCTATGACTTACGCACATGCACAAAATACATAAAAGAAAATATGAAGACTTAATAATGCAAACTAGCAATTACAAGGATCAACATGTTTGTCTATTGTTAAATATGTCTTCCCTGGTAAATATTTCAATAAGTGGACTCATTGCCAAAAACCTTTTTTTTTTCTCTTTTGACAACCTAAACTCACCTTGTAATTGATATCTTCTAATTATCAAGACTCGCCTTCTACCAAATTCATAGGCAAAGAAGATAAAGCAAGAACAACAAACTACACATGAATGCACAAGGAACCAATCATGGGAAATGGCATTTAAGTAAAGTCGATACCTTGCGTTTTCTGTTATCTAGAGGCTGGACTTCAATAGCAAGGTATGTATCAACATCATCAGCAGTAACAAGATAGTTTGGTTGCTTTGCTCCTGTTATTCAAAAATCTTTTAGAAACATATTTGATGAAAAACAGGGTAGACAGAGAGAAGTTAGAGAACCTCAAGAAGATGAAGAAAAAGACACTACCATCAATATAATTAACAGATCCATCTTCCTTGTGGCGCACCCACTGCCATTGCAAGCACATTACAGCATCATATATTCATACTTTGGCATCAAGAGAAATGCTATCTAATACAAGGCATCCTCAAATACATCCTAGACATAACTATACTTAAAATCCTAAATGTTTAAAATAGAGGGGGGGAAATCCTAAAAGAGCACCTCGAAGTTACAGCTGGTAGTTCCATTAATAGAATATCCACATGCCTGGAGTTCCCTTCCTGGATAAGCTTCACCTGAAATTTGGAGGCCCTCTATAGCTGGCAGGGGGTCATCCTCTGCAGCTGCACAAAGCAATACACAATTTAAGATAGTCCACAGTTATGCTTATAACCAACAAAGCACAGTAACATCTTACCCTCAGAAAAAGAAGATGAGGGCTCTTCAAGAACTGGTGGCAGATAAGGAGGATACGAGGAACTGGGATCATCAAGTGTAGTTGCATAAGGAGAGTTTCCTGAACCCCAATTGGAGGGAGTTTCTCTTTCAATCTGGTGTCCCTCAGTATCAGGATCATCCATCTCACTATTGCTGACAGGGTCACGAAATGTAACTTGTTTATTAATAGTTTCTTCACCATATTGCATAGTATGCATGTCACCACGAGAAACTGCAAGCTGTGTTGGTATCTCATTGGCAGTAGAAGTCCTGGCAATTATTAAAATCAACACTTTTTTAAGTTCACCATATTTGAATACTGCCATGCCCTTGTCAAATAAAAATGCGCAGCATCTGTCCTTACAGAAAATTCTGTATATCTTTCATCAAACAAAACCTATACGAGATTGTATGTAAAAATACTAAGGAAAAACAAGTATTAAGATTCCTATATAAAATATGAAACAACATTATAGGACAAAATACTCACAAGTAATATTTAAAATAAAGCACAAATCAAATTGAGAAAAATTTATTATAGAATGAATTCTTGCATATAAAAATATGCTGCAGAAGCTATTATTTCACCTTCAAGTCATAGAAAGTACCAAAAGGCAGGAAGACTTCATATAGCTTTTAGCAATCTAAAAAGTAATTGAAGCTTAAAAAATTAAGGTTAGTACCCAGAAAAAAAATAGGAAATGTCTGTTAGTTACGTTAATATGATTGAGGACATCTATCAATGAACAACTCCAGAGTGAGACCTACTAAAGTTGCCAAGTTATTCATATCAAGATCCATTTTAGAGTCATAGCCTTTTTACTTCAATTATGAGTGAACTAAATAGGCATATTCAAGACTAATTCAAAGACAGGCCAATTGAGGATGATATGTTATTTGCAGATGAAACAACCAAGGAGGTTATTCACAACTGGAACTAGGTAAAAGTATAATAAAGCCAAGGATTTTAGGTTGAACAATATCAAACATGTGAAACATAATTTTGATAGACCTATTATTGATATGTACCCAAAAAATATAAGATCCATATGCAAATAAAAATAAAAACAAAGCGAAAAATGTTAGTACAAAATAACTAAGCATGACAAGTCTCGGCATCTTGGATTTATAATCAACAAAGATAGCAAGATCGACTGATATTCATGAGATCAGAATGTTGATCAGAACAAGAAATGCAGCTGATATACCTTCTTAGAGTTAAACAATATGACAAATGAGCTATGACAACTATAAGAATACAAAGACATGTATTCCACAATTCAAGAAATAACTAAGACTATGTTTGGTAAGAGGGAAAGAAGAAGGAAGAAAAGGGAGTGGAAGGAAAATAGTGTTTCTTTCCTTCCTTTCCTTCATTTGGTAGTAGGGAAATAAGAAGGGGAAAAGAAAATGGAAGGATTTGCACCTTTTCCCTTCCCTACAAATATAATTCTTCCAAAAATCAGAGGAAAATACTCTTTCTACTTAAGTTAATCATTATATTTACCATTTTAGCCCCAACCTCTTTCTTTCCCTTTATTCTCCATCCTTCATACCAAACACAAGGAAAAACAACTTCCCTTCCTCTCCTTCCATATTTTCTTTCCTCACCTTTTTCCTTTCCCTCTATTTTCCCTCCTATCAAACATAGTGTAAATAAAAAAAATTCCTATTTAAGGGCGTGGTGGCACTAAGAAGAGCATAATTGGATTAAAAGCCGTAATCATTAAACAGGAGAAATGTAAGATTTTACATGCACCAACAAGTTTACCATTACAAGACTAAAAGTAGAACTAAAGCATACAAGTAAAACACAAAGATTTAATTTCTAAGTATGCTAAATGACTTTGGCCTGGAATAAGGTGAAAAGTAGCATGTTTTCACAACCAACACCTCAAAAGATACTGCAACCCTTTACAGGTCCTTACCATACCAGATTCCTTCCTTTTTGTTCCCCTTCTAACCTCTCATATGCTGACCAATACCCCTATGCCAAAAGCACATAGGAACCAGCATAAAACTCGCCAATATATAGATATATAAATGAGAGAGATTACAAGCAATGAATCCACTCCATACTGAAACTATCTTCTGTTCTCAAACAACTCTACAGGGCTTCTTGAACAGAACACAATTCATTGTTATCATTTCTGGTCATACTATCTTCTTCATGATTTAAAATGTATGGGAGTCGTGGTCTTGGGGAGGGTGAAGGGGACAACATTGAATCTTGGAAGTTCAGATTATTTTTTCGTTTTCTCCAGATACAAGTTATATAGTATTACGTTTTAGGCAAGCAAAATAATAGCACAACATTTCCACAGGACAGCATTGCAGAAGCAAGTCTAACAATTATTACAAACACTGAATCCAGTTCATCCTCTTCCAAAAACTCTATACTGCGGCTTCTTGAAAGAAGAGTACTTGTTATGAACAGAAAACAATTCATTATTTTCACTTCTGGTCACCATATCTTCTCCTTTATCTAAAAAATGAGAGGAGAAACAAAAATTCTCAAATTTTGGACACAGGATTTTTTTCCTCCATTTTCTCCAGATACAAATCCTATACTCAAGTTTTAGGCAAGGAGTTACATTATGGTACAGCATTCCAAAAGAAGAGCAACTGCAGAAGAGAAAGTATACCAATATGGCTAACAAGTTGGCAGATTATCATATGAGGCAGTATGATGTCACAATGGAAGGTTCATATTGGCTCATCATGAAAATCTAGCTTTCAAATGATTCATGCACACAAGGCAACAAAAAGAAAACAATGAAAACAGAACCCACCAACAAATGCAGATGGTTGTAATTTGTACATTCAGTTCACAGTAGCAGTCTCCATTTGACCAGGCTCACCTGCTTGCTATAGGTGAATACCTCCCCAAATCATCGGGTTCCAAATTTTTTGAAGCAATACCACCACCCAAACCACCTTGGTGCTGATCCGGAAGATCCCAATTGGAGTCTGTTTGAGCATCAGAAGTTACCTGCGTCTTTCCCTGAGAATATGCCTGCTGAGGCACCAATTCTAGGGCATTTTTGCTCTGAAAGAAAATATAAGAATTTAAGAAAATCATATGGCATACAAGTACACATCAAAAGAAGATATTATGAGCATACTGAAGTTCTCAATGTTGCACCAAGGGAATGAGATGGAGACTGTGGGGCAAAATTGGAATGATTGACATCCATCCGCCAAGGTGCCAATTGATACTGTGACTCCTTTAGCTTTGACTAAGGCCAGGAAAAGAAATAATCAACATGATTAAGTAGATGATGATATATTATGCGGGATATATCAAACTATAATTAACCCAGGCTAGCTACATCAAAACTATCAAAACAGAAAAAGAAAGATATCTCCAGCTTTTATAAACAATAACATTTCCACATAACATACCTCAGTAATAATAAGCTTCTCCTGCAGATGTTTAAATAGAACCTGCAAAAGTCAAGTAGTAACTTTCATGCTTCTCATTTCAAGAAAAAAAGCAGATACATTTGACTTATTCAAAATAATTTCTCGTTCTTCTGTTTGTGTCCTTACTTATCTAATATATGACATTTTTAAGACAAGCTCTCAGCAGAGATGTCAAGGTTAAAAGCAGATAGAAGCTAGGAACATGATGTACTTTGCTAAGAGTAATGCTAATAAACTTTAGAATGATAATTTTGGTATGATCATTACAATGTCCCTTCAATTAGAAGAATGAAAAGAACACACACATAAAAGCCAGTTTTGAAAAGGAGAATATAAAATGAATGTAGGAAAAGTAAAAACATCTCCCATTTGTCTTCTTGATTCCAATGCCAATAGAACTCCTAAGACATGCATATATACATGATAATTTTTTGAATAGAATTTCTAACACTCCTATCCTTTATCTTTCTATATTATCGTATTCATAAAAAATTAGCCTAACTACTGTCAAGATGACCCAATCAAACACAAACCCTCATCAGATTCACAGATTTGATAGAACAGGGACATCAGTGACACTAGTTCTATGGAGAGATAGGTGCTCATACCAATGATGACCATTTCAATATCTAAGCATGGAACATCTGCCCCAGTGAATAGCATTAAAGTATGTAACTCGTACTATGATATTATTGATAGGATTGAATATAACACTTTCATTTGAATTAAAGAAAAATATCATATCAATATACACAGAAAACAGAGTTCACCCAGTTTTCTTGCAAGTTGATATGGGTTTTGCATAAAAACAGATTCTAAGAATATAACAGCATTCAGCATTTCATCGACACAATTGGGAAGCTACTGACCTTGACATTGCTTACAATGGACTGAGCATCAGGTACCGGTGGGTGCAGGGAATACTCTGCCAGAAGAGGAAGCAAAGATGACACAAAAGTTGTTCGTTCTTGCTGAGCAGCCTGAAAAAACAACCACATGTAGAGCATTGAAATGTAAATGAATTTTGAAAACAGAGGTAATCATGGCCATTGCAACAATATACAATACTACGATATATGGCACGAAAACCAAATAAGTTCATAATGACAAAGAAGATTTTCAAGCATGAAAAGGAGTGTGATGAAAAAAAATAATTTCACATGTGAAATAGTTTGAGCATTAATGGTCAGAAGTTTTAACACGAAGGAAACAACACGCCTAATATCCAAATAGAATACAGGCACATAGCATCCAATAGAAACGGAAAGAGCAAGAATCAATGAAATGTGAAAAGGAAAACAAAAACCTATTAATTCTCAACGTGAAAGATAAATAACACTAGGAAATGAATATACCTGTAATTGATATGTGAGACGAATATTTTCCTCAATTATGTCTTGCCTATAAGAGAGAGCTTTTGATGCAGCATCAACAAGGTCCTGTTGTTGTTGATCAAAAGCCTGGTGGCAACAACTCATAAGAGATTTTATTAATTATATTTCCATTCCAAACAAGGAAGTCGAATAAGAAAAAAGAGAACGAGACAGTGAGCAAATGGTAGGAAAGCTAGGCTAGTGCCTACCAGACGCATATAGGCAATGCGCTTTTCAAGAACATATTTTTCGTTGCGAATTTGTGCTTCCTGCAAGTAACCATGAATTATTAGAAATTCAAAATTAACACATACTGAATGAAGACAGAAAGGAAAAAAGAAGCAAGACATAACCTTGACAGAAAATTCAGCAAGCTGTTTGCGCAACTGCAAAATCTCTTCTTCATGTTCCCGAACCTTGAGGGCAACATCCTGGAGAAAAATAGGAGTTATTTAGTCCACAGGTTTAAAAAAAAAAATCCAAGGCATAGTCAAAAGGGCATGAATGAACCTGTTTCCATAGAGAATTCGAACTATTTCCTTGAGGCATTGGCATGAGACCCTGTGGCAATCGAGAATCATATTCTCCTTCTAATTGATACCTACCATATTAAAACAAGTGAATCAGAAAATTGTATGTTTTCTATTTATACAATGTCAAAGTTATTTAGGCTGAATAATGCAATGCAAAGAAGCAGAACCTGGTAGGTGAAAAAGAGGTAGCTGTGGACGGCGAAGAGAAATGAGAAGGAGCAGCGCCAGCGTTATTGACAGAAGCAGCAACAGCAGCAGGAAGTGTATTCAAAGTGCCATTTAAACTGGAATTGGTAGCTCCGTTAGCAGAAGCATTTGGATTACTGCCACTTTCCACTCTCTGTGTCTCCATTAAAATATAAAACACAAATAAATTCGAGCAGAAATAAAGCATAACGATAATATAGAGCTTGATTAAATAGTAGAAAGAAAGAAAGCAGAAAAAAAAAGGTTAAAATTTCCCTACATATTGTTCGAGTTGCTCAATTTTCTTCTGCAGTTCGGACCTCAATCGACTGTTCTCTTCCGCCTGACAAGATGCCAAAAAAAAAAAGAAATTATTTATTAGTATTAAAAGGAAGATCAATAAGGAAAAAAAAAAAGCTAAAAATAGCAAGAAAGAAAGAAGACCTGTTGTTTAATGGTGGCTTCAGCGGCCTCAACAGCTTTCATGACCTGAAACAAGCTATCGTCGTTGGAGGGTTCTTTGTTGTCCTTGTCGTTGAGGGCCAATCCCGATAATTTTTCAGCCAATTTCCCATCGTGACCGTTCTCCATGCTTTGCCTGATTTCTCTTGTTTCTTTTGGTTTCCCTGATTGATAATCAAAAATCTCAAATCGAATCTCGATGGGATGCAAAATTTTCCGCCCAAAAACCCTAATTTAATCTCCAAAATTTTAAAAAAATAAATCAAAAATTAAGAAATGGAAATGAGTGCGGGTGGGGGAAAGGGGGGTGGGGAGGGAGGGGAGAGAGTGTGCGTGTTAACTAAGGCATTAGAGAACTGGCAAAGATTCACCAATAATAATTACCTTACATTTTGTATTATTATTACAATATTACAAATAATATAAACAAACAGTAGCACAATAATTACAAAAGCCTATATACAATACAGTGCTAGTGGGGCTGACTTTTTCTTCCTCTCGACGCCTTCTCCCTGCCTTCCCCTCACCTACTTTTTTTGTTCTTTTTTTTCACTTTTTATTATCAACAAATATTACAAAAATCATTTTTCATTTTAATAAAAAATTAATTTCATAATATCCTGTCAAAAGCCACCGTCTTTAACAGCAATACACATTTTTAAATTTAATAATCAATTTTTAAGAATATATATTCATTGTGAATGTACATACATATCTATCGTATTTCATGGTATCTAATATATCTTTTTATATCTAATTCACTTTTTTATATCTAATATATATATTTATGTTAATACATTCTTATTTTCTGAATCTATTCAATATACATTTTTATTTACTCAGTTCATCTTTTTATTTATATAAATTCATTTCCCTTCCATTTATGTAAGTCTATAAATAAAAGCATTATAGTTGATCGTATACACATTTAAAAAGTAAATAACAATAAAAGATGCTCTTACTTCTCTATAATATTTTTCTTTTGAAGTTATATTTTTCAACATATTATCCACACGAGATTTTAATTTCTAAATTTTGATATTGTTTAATTTTCATCATCATCTCAAAGTTAAAAGGTTATATTCTTTCAAATAATTTTCCTTTTAAATTCAATTGCCGCTTTATTACTTTACTCATATTTTCAATATATGATTAGTCAATTTCTTATTTTAAATTTTATTATCAATCAAATTTTATTTTTGCTTGTCAATAACAATATATTTTTTATATATTAATAACTTTCACCATGTCAATCTTATGAAGCTTGAATTTATGGCTCTTAATATCGCTGGCAAGAATTATTTATTTGGATTCTAGATATTGAAATTCAATTAGATGTTATGCGTTTTGAAAACACAATCAAGGAGGCAAATGAATCAATCAGGATAAGATAAAAGTAATGATTTTCTTTCATCACCATCTCCATGAAATATTAAAAATTGAATATTTCACAGTAAAAGATCTTATTAATCTTTGATAAAGTCTAAAAGATAGATACAATCATCAAAAAACAATAATTCTTCTAAAAGCTCGTTATAATTGGATGCATTTACAATTGCAAGATTTAAAATTCGTAAGTGAGTATAACTTAGCAAAATTTATAATTAGTTCTCAATTAAAATTGTGTGAAGAAACATTCAAAAAAAATTGTGTGAGGAAAATATTACTAATGAAGATATTTTTTACGCTTTAAATGTGCTCCTACAACAGCAATACTATGAAAATGGCTTTAAGAAATATTCTGAACTGATTTCATGTCTTCTCGTAACTAAGCAAAATAATGAGCTACTTATGAAAAATCATAAATCTTATCCAACTAGTTATGTTCTATGTCCTTAAGTGAATGCGACATCATTTTATAATTATGACTATGGCCGTAGTTGTGAACGTGGATGTAGAAGAAGTCGTCATAATTATTACAAATATAGTAGTCCTAATAATCATTATTTCAACAACAAGATCACATTTAACTATTAGAAATGGGTGAATAGTGGAGAGATATAAGATAAAGACAAAAGTAGATAAAATAAAAAGAATAAGAAAATGTTTATCATCGATGTTGCATGAAAGGTATTGGTCATATATGTCACGACTCGGAACTCCCCATCGGGCCCGTGACAACCGTCGCGAGGCCTCGACAGACATTCTTCACCCCGAATGCCGATTGAAACCTCGCAAGGCTTAGCATCAACTTTCGCATCTCCCCGGTGAGCAACAGTTATTAAATCTCGTATTTCAAAAAAATCATAAGTCATTTTCAAATAAGAACAATAAAATATTATTTTCTGGCTCACAGGGGTATTTTCGTAATTTTTCGTCAAAAATCTCAAAACTTGCTAAAAATGTAGTAGGTAAGCAGAAAATATATATTTAATGATTTAAAAACAATTAAGTATCTAAAACGTTCATTTGAAAGCAAATTGTTGACAACTAGTACTATTCAAAAATAATAAATAAAATATTTTATTTTCTCATAAAATAAATTTTTATAGAAATATTCGTAAATAATTTTTCGCACATGAAAGTAAAGTAAAAATTGTATGAATAGAAATACAGATAACCAAAATATAAGTTTTGATCTGCAATGACACGTGGGCTCCAATTGACCAAGAGGATGTAAGACTGTGAACTCTTACTTTCTATAATGCAGTTCCGAGCTTAGTTCTCGTCCTACTCGACTATCTACAAACTGTCCTGAGCCTGAAAAATGTATAGGAAGAAGGGGTGAGATTTTATAATCCCAGTGAGTAAACAGATACCATCTAAAGTATCTAAAGCCGAGTAAATGGAGACAATTAAAATAAGTCATCATACCGTAATTTCATTACCTTTCAGTTCATTTCAACCAAATAAAATCAATCCATATAAATCGAGTAATCAACTTGGCTTATGAATTTCTTAAAACTTTGGCTCGTGCCAAAACTCATACTCGGTGATACCTTGCGCAGGGCATCCAACCGAGTCCGCCAAGGCTGTTAAAATTTTGTATACACTTAAAATATATTTTTAGTTTGAGAAAAATACAGCCGTTCCTTGGCGTTGGCTGAGTTCCCCTTCACGTGGTGGTTTGGCGTGAAGTGAACCCTAAGCTTTACCCCAGGAGATACCCTACGCGCCTCTCCGTTCGAGGTAATAATATAATGGAGTTTACCGTGCCCCTCTAATAGGCTGGTCCACGGAACCCCCTCTGCAGTAAATAATTAATATATAATCCACCAATCAATAAAATTCATTCTAGCATGACATGGCAATTTATCGCAACCTAGCCTCTCAAGGCTGAATACACAGTATAAATAATTATAACACCAAAATCAGTTTAGCCATTCATGCTCATTTATTGTCATAAGCCATTCAATTCAAAACCATAAATTTGCAACACAAACTAGCAGTCTCCAATTACTCTATTTTCAAAACCAATATTCGATTTTCCAGAAAATTTATAAAATCATTTTATAAAATCACAATTTCTCTTAAAACATAGCAATTTACCATTTAAACCCATTTTTCATAAAATCACACAGTTGTATAAAACTACTCTAGATAATTAAGACGATAATAAGTTTACTCACAGTTTTAGGAGTAGAAATACTCCTATCTTCCGCCCTCGGGTGCAGTCTCTTACCCGAAACAATTGACTCACCACCTATCCATAATCCATGACACAAAATTCAATAAATTGTGTCAATTTATCATAAATTATTTCAGGCTCTTATCCATGCGTATGCACTAGATAGGATTTGAAATGTCTAGACAATCGCTTAATTGCGGTGTCCGACCTAACTCGCCTATACACGGTGTAAATTCCTAAAATCCCCAATTCGACTCCAATTCCATCCATTTCAATTTCAATTATCCAATTATATCCACAATACCTCAATGACTGTGAATTTGGTCCAATTTATCAGTCCGGACTATAAATTACGCTTTTACCCCTAGTGGGTAAAAATTTCAATTTATTGCACCGAAAATTCCCATTTAATTTCCAACCTCATAATTCATCATTTTTCCACCCAATTCTCTTAAAATAAAGTCAACCTCATCCTCACATACCATTGGCTAGATTCGGCCTAGGGAAATTCATGGAGAAGATAAATATTTTTCTTGTTGTTTTACTCATAAACATGCTAAACTAACACTAAACACTAACATAGCTCAAAATCAAATTTATCTAACAACTTTCTCTCTCTAAACCCATATGACCAGAATTCAAATCATCCTCAAATCACATGATTCAACCATGAAAAATGATGGAAAATGCATGGGAAAGGTAAAGCACAAGACAAATTTAAGAAATGTTACCTTTTTTCACTTGATTTTTGAATTTCCACCTATTTTCCCTTTAAATTTCTTAGCTAGGGTTTTATTTTCTCCTTTCTCTCTCTTGTTTCTTGCTTGGCCGAATGTTGAAGAAGAAGAATGGGTGGGCTGATTTTTTTATGCCTTTTTTATTGTTTAATGAAATAATATTATTTTATTCATATTTTAAATATTTTATTAATTCATTTTTTTTTCTAGCCATCCATTTGTCCTACTTTTTCCACCATGCATTCCCTTTGACTTATCCAAGTCTTAAGTGAAATTTCCAGATTTTTCCAAAGTTTTGGTGGAGCAAATTCTTCAAAATTACACTTTTGCCCCCGAACTTTTCAAAAATTACATTTTTGCCCCAAAAATTGAAAATTTGCCATAATGCATAATTTGCACTCCTCATACTCATTTCACACTCCAAATAATTAAATTTGATCAAAATCCTTTCAAAAATTAAATTTTTGATTTCGGATGGCAAAATTACCATTTTACCCTTTTTCTCCAAATTATACCGAAATTAAAATTTTTCACTTCTAAACCTCAAATCTTACTCCAATAAGTCAAATGGGGCCAAAAATCTTTTCTAAAAATTTCCATTTTGTCCTCAGGTGGCAAATGACCATTTTGCCCCTAGATAGCGAAAATTTCGGTTTGACTCCAAATTGATCCTCAAACTCCGAATCACCATATTAAACCATTCTGGGACTTTAAAATTCTTAATTTCATCGTAAATTCTCTATTTGATCTAGTTCGAGGTTTAAATCAACTTTGTTGTACCTCTAGGTACAATACCGACTTTTGTAAATTTTTCGGGACTCTCCTAGCATGCAAACATGCTATCCATCACATGTATGTCATGACAAATATTTTTATAGAGTCGGGCTTGTCATCTTCTCCCCCACTTGGATCAACCATATGATCCTTCTTCATGACTGATTTCGACATCCGGCTAAATATTAATATTTTAATATTATTTTATTAATAAAATATTATTTTATTCTAAAAATTTTATCTTGTCTCCTTGGTACCCAAAATACCTTATTATGCCTCACTTGACTTCCAAATCGCCTTTTATCTCACAAATTCTCCTCTGATAAAATTATTATTATTTTATTGTTATTTTCTCACTTGCGAAATATTTTATCCTAAACTACTCCTTTCGTCTTTTATCACTTTTAGACATTTTAATTGACCTCAATTTGCATTCGATCAACTTTATTTATCACTATATCAAAGTATGGGGTATTTCAATATACCTGTCGTACGTTGAAACATTTTGTTGAACTTTATCAAGTATCATTGAAAGATGAAAAAAATTACTGAAATAAATTTTGTTAAAAATGATAGCCAAGTTGATGTGACAGATCTGGATGTTGATAATATTTTTGTCTACCTTGAAAGATGAATTTATCATCTAATTGGCTATACTATGATTGGTGATACTGATGGAAATGTCCAAAAATGAAATTTACTAATAAGTTTTTTAATAAGTTTTAATATTACTCTGTTAGGAAAATGCATTTCTTTATGTTCTCATTACACGTAAATGATATATTAATGTATTAAAATATATAATGTTCTTTTATGTTAACTTGTAATATTCTTATTATATATCTAGTTTTATCGAAGAAAATATGAATACTCCTCTCGTTAGACCCAAGATCAATGATGAAGATATATGTTTAATAGACAGTGCTACAACACACTATTTTTAAAAATAAGAAATATTTTTTTCATTTAAAATTAAATGAAGTTAATGTCAATACAATATTTGATAGTACATGATTAATTTAAGGTTTTGAAAGAGTTAATATTTTACTATCCAGAAGAACAAGAGTTATAATCTAGAAGACATTGTTTCTAAATAAGTCTTAAAAAAATTTGATAAGTTTTAAAAATATTCATGTGAATGGATATCCTATTGAAACAACAAATAAAAGAGATATTGAATATCTCCACATTACATCTATCATCTCGAGTAAGAAGTGTATATTGCAAAAATTACCCATTCTGTTCTTTAAATCGTGCTACACAAATATTTAGAATGATTGAAACTTATGTTTTTGTAAATTAGAAGTTTACTAATAATTTTAATATTTGGCATGACCGGTTAAACCATTCTGGATAAGTAATAATGTGAAAAATTATTAAAAAATCAAATGGTTATCTATTGAAGAACTAAAAGATTTTTCAATCTAATGAATTCTCATGTGCTACTTGCTCTCAAGGTAAATTATTTATAAGGCTATCACCAGTTAAAGTTGAGACTAAATCCCTTACATTTTTGAAATGTATTCAAGACAATATATGTGAACCTATACATCCACCATATGGAGCATTTAAATATTTTGTGGTTTTAATCTATACATTGACAAGATAGTCACATGTGTGCTTATTATCAACTCGTAATTTGACATTTGTAAAATTACTTACACAAATAATTTGCTTGCAAGCACATTTTTATGATTATGCAATCTAGATAATTTGTTTTGACAATATTGGTGCATTTACATTTCAACCCTTTAATGAATATTGCATGTCTGTTGGAAAAACTGTTGAACATTTTATTGTTCATGTTCATACACAAAATGGTCTAGTAAAATTATTTATTAAATGACTCAAACTAATTGCGAGGCTATTACTTGTGAAATCTAAACTCTTTATTTCTGCTTGGGGACATGCCATTTTGCATGTAGCAACACGTATATGCATCAAGCCAATGAGTTATCATAAATTCTCTCCTATACAATTGATTTATGGTTAAGAACTAAATATTTATCATCTAAGAATATTTGGGTGCGCGGTTACCCTAACGCAACGCACAAAGATAGATCTCCTCAGGAGGCTAGGAATATATGTTGGATACGACTCTTTATCCATAATTAAATATCTAGAAATGTCGACAGAAGATTTATTCATGACAAGGTTTGTCAATTATCATTTTGATAGAATAGTTTTTCCAACATTAGGAGGAGAACATAAGTAATTGGGAAAGGAAATTTCTCGGAATAAATTATCATTATTTAGTTTTGATCCTTGCACAAATCAATGTGAACTTGAAGTTCAAAAAATAATTCATTTACAAAATATAGAAAATCAATTATCAGACTTATTTACTAATTTAAGAGAATAACTAAATCTCATATATCAATTGAAACGCTCCAATTAGAATTGATGACACTTAAGGACAACCTACTATTGCTAATAAGTCTAAAGCATGCCAAAAGTGTGAAAGACCAATCGGTTCCAAAGATAAAAATCCTCAAAAAAAGAAAAAAAAACAAATATTTAAGATGATTAGAAAAAAGAAACAAAAACTCCATGAGAGACCCTTGACATAATTCAAGAAGAAATTTAACTACATGAACTCAATGAAAATAAAGAAATCTCAATAAATTATGTCATGACGGGAAAAAAAATGGAACCAAAATAAAATAAACATCGATGATATTTTTGCATATAATGTAATGCTCAACATTATGAATGAAAATGAGAATCTTGAACCAACATTTGTTGAAGAATGTAGAAATATAAATGATTATCCAATGTGAAAAGACGTAATCAAGATGGAACTAAATTCACTTGCAAAACATGAAGTTTTTGGACTTATAGTTCGTACATCAAATAATGTAAAACTAGTAGAATATAAATAGGTATTTGTACATAAAAGAAATGAGAAAAATGAAATTGTGAGATATAAAACATGGCTTGTCGCACAAGGTTTTAACCAAAGGCTTGGTATTGATTATGAAGAGACATATTCTCTTGTGATGGATACAATTACATTTCGATATTTAATTAGTCTGATAATACATGAGAAACGTGAAATGCATCTAATAAATGTCGTTACAACCTATTTATATGACTCACTTAATAACGATATCTATAAGAAAATCCTTAAAGGATTAAAATTGCTTGAAGCACACAATTTGAATTCCTAAAAAATTTATTCGATTAAATTAAATAAAAATATTTACATGGATTAAGGCAATCCGAACGCATGTGGTATAACCGTCTTAGTAAATGTTTGTGGTAAAAATGCTATAAAAATGACCTTATATGCCCATGTGTTTTTCTAAAAAGATTTGGATATGAATTTGTCTTAATTGTTGTTTATGTTGATGACTTGAACATTATTGAAACTCCTGAAGAGTTATTAATGTGAGACCTTGATCTTTACAAACTCGTAGCTAGAAGTAGATGCGATATCACAGACTAGGGGTAATTTTGTCATTTTCCTAGTGAGCCCCTAAAAGTATGCTTTCAAATATTATTGAGGCCAAAGTAGGCCTAAGGCATAAATGAATGATGAAAATAAGGATAAAATGATGAAGGAAATAGAAATAATGATGATTTCCATGGTAGGGGCAAAATGGTTATTTTTCATCTCAGGTCAAAATTTTTAAGTTTTCGTGAATCCAAGTATTTCTAGACTATTATGGACTTTGTCTCAGTGTCAAAAGAGTAAAAAGATTGCACAAAGGATTGGAGGAAGACAAAGCCAACTTGTTAAGGGCATTTTTATAATTTAAGTAGAGTTGGATAAGCTTTAGCTATAAATATCATTTTCTAGCAGCTTCTTCTTTTTTTTCCTCTCATCTCACGTTTCTTTCATCCTCCATAGAAGCTTGTTTTGAAACCTCCATAACTTCTCTCAAGTTAACTCCAATTTTCATGCTTTTGTGCACTTTTTCATAGAGCCTTTTGTGCTCTTTCACTCTCTCACTTTAAAACTCTTAAAAAGTCTTACTTTCATGCTTTCTCTCACTGGCTAGGTGTTTTAGAGAGAGAAAGAGGGAGATTCTATAACAGCTTGAAATTTTTTTGAAAGGAATTCAATTACAAAACTACTGAGGTGAGTAGTGAATTAGAGTGATTTGTAAGTTGTTGAAAATGGCTAGTGGATAGATTTGTGAATGTTTTCTAGTTGAGGTTATTTATTCATCTTTAGTGTAATTAGAATAGTGAAAGTAAATAGCCGCTTAATGGCAATTGGAAGCTAGTTAGAAATAACTAGTAGAACATGATTTAGAAGATAGCTTTTAGAATTATGGGTATGTGAATTGAGTTGATTTCTGAAGCTATTGTGTGTGATAGGTTCCAACGAGACCCCACATCTCCATTCGGAGCATTAGTGGAAGTTGGAGTCGATCTAAGATTCAACAAATACCGGTGAGTGAACTTGCATTAAAATGTTTTAGTGTAAATGTGTACATGTTTGAGTGAATTACTTGAAAAGTTTTAATTGTCTTTTTTTTTTTAAATGTATATGGGAACAAGCTTTTAATGAAACGTTTTGCATTGTGAAATGTGACTATGATGAGTCCACGTACTCTTTTATTTCGTTGGTATACATATATATATATATATATGTTGTGCCTTGATAGATAGATAATATCGTGTAATAAATATAACCGTGCGTGTGTGGTGTGGAAAGAGCACATGTTGGTAATGATGTGGGCAGAAGTGCTTGTGATGATATTGAAATGTGCGAGTAGGGAGTGCACATGATGATGTTATTGCCTTGTGCGTGTAGGGAGTGCCCATGAGCTGAGTGTGGCAGGATGGTATGCATGATGATGTATGTATATACATATATATTTATATATATGTTATAGAAATTTTATGAAACTAATTGTGATAGTGTTGTATGTTGGCATTGTTAATTGCTCCCAAATTGCTTTTCATTTTCAACAAGAAAATGGCTTTTGATATAATAAGACCCCTTCTAACTAAATTGCTCTGTTTTTCGCTACAGCGAGATTCGTTTTCGCTGCAGCAAGAAATTCTCGAGTTGGGGGGGTTACACTGGCCTGGTTCTCGCTGCAGTGAAAATTTTCCTAAGCATTCTAGCTGTAGCAAGATTTCATTCTCGCTGCAACGAGAAATTCTCGGGAGGTTCTAAACTCCTGGTGTAGTACTTTTACTTTGACAATGATTTTGACCACTTTCCAATCAGAACTGGCAAAGTGGTAACATCAAAGTTGTAGCCCAGCCTCTTAGCTTTCTAATGGTCCAAAAATCATGTCAATTGGACTTCTGTAGTGGGAGATATGCTTAAAAAATCGAAGCATATGCAAGCTAAGACTGCCTTTTTACTACAGTGAGAAAACCCTCTGTTTGCTTGTCTTGCTTGGTCATTGTTAAAATTTTCATTCTATTCACTTCATGGTTTATCATGGATCTTGTAACATTAAGGGATTAAACATTCAAAGTTTAAAATGAGGGGTTTTAACCAAAAAGTTAACTAAATTGCTTGGTTTTATCGTAAATGCATCATGTTTTCTAAAACATTCCTTATCGTTGCTTGTTCTTTTCTTATGTTCACTCACTTAGTTTATACTCACTCTTTTAAATTGCATGTTTTCAGATTCGTAGATAGTTGGGACTAAGACTAAGGCGTCCACTTGAATTAACTCTTGGTAGGTATCATAGCATTCGATAGCAGTACTTTCACCAAAGTCACTCCGCTGGCAGTCAAAAGTCTTTTATATGAGTACATGTACATTAACTGTAAATTGCTAGGATTCACTTTGCCAACGATGCATGTATAGTTTGGAATGATGGTGCCATTATGAGATGGCTATGAATAACCTTATTTTGAGATCATGCAAATGTAACTTTGGTATCCATGTTGTATNTAACCTTATTTTGAGATCATGCAAATGTAAACTTTTGGTATCCATGTTGTATTATGAAAATACGTCTAGTTGCAAGTTACAAATGGTGGTCTAGTAATGGTGATGAAAAATTGATGGGATAGTGAACAAGATTACGTAAAAAGGCTTGTTTTGGCTTAGTGGGCTACGTCCACTGGACCCATGCGTTGATCATGACCCGAAAATTGGGTCGTAACAATTAAAAGTCATGAGTTACTTAAAGAAAGAATTTGAAAAACCTTAGAAAGACAATTTTATTTACGTATTTAGATTGAGCACTTGATAAATGAAATTTTTATCCATCAATCAAATTATCTAGCAAAAGTGTTAAAATAATTCTATATGGACAAAGCACATCAATTGAGTTCACCAATGATTGTAAAATCACTAGATGTGAAAAAGAATCCTTTTCAACCTTGAGAGAATGATGAATAACTTCTTAATCCTGAAGTACCATATCTTAGTGCAATGAAGTATTAATGTATCTTTCTGGCAATACACGACCTGATATATCTTTTACCGTAAATTTATTAGTAAGATATAGTTATGCTCCAGCTTTAAAATATTGAAATAAAATTAAACATAAACTTCGATATCTCCGAGGGACTACGTACATGGGCTTATATTACTCAAATGTATCCAAATTAGATTTAATTGGTTATGCAGATGTAGGATATTTATTTGATCACACAAAGCTCGATCTTAGACTGGTTACTTATTCACATAAAGAGATATGACTATTTCATGACGTTTTATAAAACAAACTATAGTTGCCATGTCTTCTAACCATGTGGAAATTTTACCAATTTATGAGATAAGTCGTGAATGCATTTGGTTAAGATTCGTCATTCAACATATTCAAGGGTCATGTGACTTATCAATCAAAAGAGAAAATCCAACAATGTTATATGAGGATAATTTAGATGCCATATTTTTCTGAGTCGATTTAAATTTGAGTTAGATTTAATTTTTTTTCACTTTATTTTATTGATATTTTTTTATTTTTGGGCCAAATTAGGTATAAGTTCAATTAAATTGAGCCTTTTTAAGATTGAAATCCAATTTTAAGATTGGATCTTATGAGCTTTTAAAGTCCAAAACGTTTTGGGCCATCATTAAATGGACCCTTGTTGGGGTTATTGAAGCCCACGAATTATTAGGCCAATCATTATTAATATATATATAACCTATATAAAAAAAGATCCAAAACTAGCTCCATATTTAGCCACGTTATTGTCTTGTTAAGCTTCCATGTGGAAAGTTGCGTTATTGGTTTTTAGTTGGGTTTGAGCAGAGTGCGGTGTGGCTTATTGTTTGTTTAAGTGTGCAACACGTCAAATAGGTTATGTTAGCTTCTTTTCTTTCATTGGGAATTGCATCTAATCGCTCTTTTGTGTACAGCGTGCTAACGTGTGTGCCCTGAAATGATTTTCGTATATTCGTTCTTCCGTTTCATATCTCCTCTATATGTGTCAACTGTTTTCTATCTCGTTTTAATCACCTTTTGCTTGGACTTCTCTTCCTTTCCAGAAATTTCTTTTGTTGTTTACAAGTTTCTTTACTTTTGTTTCTTACCTCTCGATCTTTTATTTACAATTTTGTAGTGCTTTTGTTTTTGGTCTGTTTCTGTTTATCTTCGTTATTTGCCAAACCGCAAACACTTACCTTGCTTCGTTCTAAGTAATTCCTGACTTCACCATGTTAGCCATTTTCATTAGCCTGGTTGTGATTAAAGCTTAACAATAAACCCACTAAGGTGATTAAAGAAAGCTGTCTAAGATTCCTTGGGTAGTTGGGTTATTAAATTCGCCCGTTGCAAGTAACTATAGTCCATTCCTCCATGGTTGGAAAAGGTCCACCTGTCTGGTTTTAAGTTGTAACAACTTACAAGGATTCAAGTGCCTTTTGTCTATATGCAGCCCACGACACTTACACTGAATCATAACCCACCACTTTCTCCAAATTTATAATATAATTTTGTTTGAATAAAAAAAGATTGAGTCAGATTTATTAGTATTTTATTATTATTCCATTAAATGTGGACCAAAGTATTTATACTTATTCCTAAAATTTTCAATTACTTTTCTTGAACATTGCACTAATTATACTAATTGAAAGTTGTTCAGTCATAGCTGTCACTCTTTTTATGCTTTAGTATCTTTCATTGTATTTTCAATGTTTTTAACAAGTTTCTTATTTTGTATGTTTGTATTTATGTTTTGGAAATTTATAGGAGTTATGTATCATTCTCTGTTGTTTCTTTAATTTTTACATTAGGTTGCAATTTCTTTCTTCAGTCAATGACATGCATTAAACATAGAGTTGTGAAATTCATTATGATATTCAAATGCGAGCTAATTGCGCCTTTCTTTGTGCTCTCAGATGATTTCAAACACTCTTTTTGTTTTCTTTAATAATTTTTGTCTTTTTGTGATATATCAAATGTTTTTGGGTTTATTTGTCAGATGATTTCATATCTTTTATGCATATTTTGATTTTTTCATCAATTACAATGTGAATAAATGATTAATAACATCAACAGATAAATCATAAAAGCAACCTTTACAATTTTAATGGCAGTTCTGTAGTAGTATTACAATCAATTCTATATTTTCAATGTTAGTTTTCGACTTCAAATGTGTTTTATTCCTGAATACTGATTCAATTGAAATACTTATTCTTTACTAATGTTGTGTTGTTCTTTTCAGCAATATTCTACGTCAATCTCTGCTTTATAGTGCAAGATTTGCCTGTAAATAACTGTAAAGTGACAACCCATTGTTTGTTATTTATGTTTTGGTTTGGTTTATATCGTTATTTCATATTTCTTTACTTTTGTTGCTTTGCTTTTAATCAGATGCAATTTAGGTGGTCAAATTGATATTTTGCTTGTGAATCTGCCTAATCTGTTTACATTAGTTGTGTACCATTATTTCTTTAATTATTATGATTGTATTTGCAACTATTTAAATATTTTATTTATAAATCATTGTTGCTTTTTCTTTTTAAATGCCTATTTCTTTTGAGTGAATATACATTTTTTTAATAGATTGAAAGCACCAAATCTTGATTTGATGTGTCATTTTTTTTATGAACACTTTATTTGTTATTTTTTTATAGCCTTTTGTTGTGATTGTTAATGTGGATTTTGGGTAAAACCACAATTCATTTTTGCTCCAATATTTATGATTACTTGTATATACTCTCTTTCGGTTCTATTTTTCTAATGTGAATACAAAACTAATTAGATCTTTTGTTTTCATTGTTTCTTCTTATAATTAATGTCTTATACAAGTCAATTCGTTACAATTATTGTCTTGAAAAAAATCACTATAAGTAACTAAACCACACGCATGAACTTATAAATCTTAAACCCCTCAAAAAAAGAATTAATTTTTTTATCTTCTCATTCTCAAATAAACTAACCACAAATTTATGAAATGTATGTCTTTGCTGACTTTTAGCTTTTTAAAAATTAACTGTTGGATTTCTATTAAATACTTACATATTTGTCTTGTTTTTCGTATGAGTTATAGCTTCTTTCAACCCATAAGCTAATTATTACTATTTAATTGCAATCTATCATTGATAGAGTAATAATATGCAAAGATTTTTGTGAGATTAGTGCATACAATACTCTTAAATCTTAGGCCTTAAATGTGTTTATTTTCTTATTACTTTGACAGTGTTGTTATTGTTTCTTTATATTTGTAAAAATAATTACACATTTGAATTGCATATAATTTTTATTTTTTAACATTTGTATGAACTGTAAAAGGTTGTTGGTTCTACAAAGTTTTAAGCACTACATTGCTTAAAATTAACAGAGGCTGTTCTTGTGTTTTGTCAATGGTCTTTCCTATTATGTTTCTTTTTATTCATTTATGTGCTTTGCTTTACATAATTTTTGCAATCACAATTTATACCATTTATTATTGTTTTCATTATAGGTTTTTTATTAGAAAATAGAATTACTTGGATTTTTTTATTTCTTTAGCCAAACAATTATTTTTGCTTTTTACTTTTTTTATAAACAAAACAGGTGGTTGATTGTGTAAAGTTTAAAGATCTTGGTAGTGCTGCGCTTGTAGGACTAGTTGATATGTATAGTCAACCATATTTTTATAACATTCTTTCTATTTAATTTGTTTAATACATTTATTTGTTCTACTTCACAAATCATCTGTAATTATTGTTTGTACAATTTTTTAAAAAGAAAAATTATGGTCAATGACATTGATTGTTCAATTTTTTATTTTTTTATTCATTATTTTACGATTGCTTTTTCCTTCAAATTATATATGCAAGTGATTGTTAAAAGATGTATGCTCTTTTTTTTCAAATTTATATCTTCTATTTTTTAATGAAAATAGTTGTTTATTTAATATGGTTCACTTCATTTACGTATTACTGATGGCATTGCATTATTTGTACATTTAATCATGAGAATGATAGTGCCAACATTAATAATATATGTATACAAAAAAAAATTTTACCATGACTTTGATGTTTATGATTCTAAAAATCGAAGAAAAAAATCTAGTCAACAACTCATATATGCTAATATATTAATGTCTAAAATATAAATATGATTTATCACAAGTTTTTTTTTATGCTTTTACAATTTCGCATAAGAAATTGAATTTCATCTTTGTTTATCTACTGCTTTTAAATGTATAAATTTTTTAAATTGAATTTATGCAATCTTGAACTTTTTTCAATATTTTTCAATTTTTTAATTCAAAAAATAACGTTCACATTTTCTCTTATGTTCTTATTGTCAAATATTACATTACTCACATGGTGTTTCCTCACCTATTTGTCTAACGTGTATATGCTTTTTTATTTTGTAGTGTTTTGCTGTTTTTTTCATTAAATATCACATTAAGCAGTAAATGAGCACTGTAAAACGTTCAACCGTACTTCGCCTTCTCATTTTGGCATCTTTTTTGTTCTTGTTCCCTTTATTTGTTTTTTTATCTAGGTCGTATCGTTTCCTTTTATGTTATTAATTTTTTAAGTTTTCTATTAGATTTTCCTTTCATAATAATAAGTTTGTCTTTATAGATAAAAATAATCATAGGAAACAAAATAGATGTAACAGGATCAAAATAATGAAAGCTAAAAGATTAAACAAGATAAAGAATTATATCAGTTCTAATCCTGTTATATTTGAAGATGACAATTACTCATCCCATATTGAAGGAGAATTTCCTCCCCGACATAACAACACGAATAATGTCCCCTTAACCTAATGTATCTATGTGCTTATAGGAAGATAGGTAATTCTCCATTCGACTATAAAAGCTCATGGAGGATTGCAAACAATTCGAGTTGAATTTATTACAGCTATTGCTATCACAAGTTCAGCAAATAAACCTTATAGAAAGAGAAAATTTAATTGCACATCTTCTCATTCATCTGCCTTGAGTTATTTTTCCCAACAAAAATACTTCAATTATAATTGACATTTGTGTAGAATCCATCAACCTTCTGATTTTGCATTTTCTACTCCTGGGTCATCAAAGGTCATCGATGCTGATCTTAACGGTAAACTTATCTTTCTTAAAATTCCCCTACACTATGCCAGCATCATTTTTTTTCTCCTTTTTTCCATAATATGTAAAACCGTATAAACAATTTATGATTGAATTTTTCTTTAAAAAAAATTATGAAGGTCACATAGAAGACATTATTGATTTGATAACCATACGTCACCCCTTTAATTATCATCTGCAAGAATCGTTTCTATACATTTACATAAGTCAAGCAATATTAATACAAATGTATCAACTTATTTAAAATGTTGTTTCGATATTATCATTAACTAATGCTTACTACTGTTCTTAATCAATTTATTAGGGAATTGCTTCACAACTTCTTGCTTCGGAGGACCCGATTATGTTTGTCTTTATTACTTTGCTCATATGTTGTATAAAGAAAGAACTAACATATCAAAGGGAACTAGAAATTCGAATTTTAGTCTTTGTTGTCAAGAAGGAATTATCAAAATACCTCCATTTAAATAAACGCCTTCTTTCCTAGATCGGTTCCTTAGTAACAACACATATCAAACAAGAATGAAATTTAAAAATAATATAAGAATGTATAACAGTATATTCCAATTTACATCATTAGAAGGTAATATAGATAATTCAATCAACAATAGACCAGGCCCTTACACTTTTAAAATTAATGGACATCTTCATCATATCATAGGTTCTCTTCTTCCTACAATTGGTAACAAACCAAAATTTGTTCAACTATACGTTTACAATACTGAAAATGAAATCTCAAATAGACTAGACATTTCCTCTAATGATGAGAACAACAAATCTGTTGACAGATCTATAATGAAAGGTCTATTTAAAATGCTTGAAGAAAATAATTAGATTGTTAAAATTTTTAGGATGGCTAAAGATAGACTAATAATATCAAATTCTACACCTTTCTTATTAAGACTTCTAGGATCCCATAATAACTTTAAACCAAACTATCGATTGTCAACTACTTTTGAAATTGTTGGGCTAATAGTTGGTGATTTAGGAGAATATGATGGCCATCAAGATATCATAGTTGATCATATCAATGAAGGACTTAAACAAATAAGTGAACTACACCTTTTTTTTATGGCTATGCAATACCCTCTTCTTTTTTCTTATGGTGAAGATGGGTTTACATTTACTATAAATTATGTTCATTCACCGATAAGAAAAAAATCAAAATGCCAAAAAGTAACTGTGCGAGAATATTATGCCTATATAATTCAACAACGATCTATTATTAAAAATACGTTGTTAAGAGATGATAGGCTTTTTCAACAATTTATAGTTGACGCATTTACAGTTATAGAAGAGAAAAGATTGTTATATATACAAAATAAAAAAAAAATTAAGATCAAAATTGTATAAAAGTTTAAAAAACACATTTACATAGGTGATAACAATACAACCACTATAGAAAAACATATAGTATTACTTGCAAGTTACACTGGAAGCCTACGATATTTATTACAAAATTATCAAGATGCAATGGCAATTTGTAGGTATTATGGTTGTCATGACCTATTCATCACATTCACATGTAATACTAAATGGAAATATATTCAAGATACACTAAGTTTGATTCCACATCAAAGACCAGAAGATAGACCTGATATAACTATGAGAGTCTTTAAAATAAAACTCTACTATTTAATGAAAGATTTAATGAAGAATAGACACTTTGACGGCACTATAGCCGGGATGTCAATTAAATATAACAAATATTTATGACTTTAAACGAAACAATAAAATTATACTTTTCATGGAATAATACAAAAGTTTTCATTCTATATGATTCAGTGACTTACACCATTGAATTCCAAAAACGAGGATTACCACATGTCTATATTCTTCTTTGGTTGCATCATGATGATAAATTCTCATCCTTAAAAGAAATAGATAAGATAATATCAGTTGAACTGCCAAACAAAGACGTGGATCTAATAACATACCAAGCTAAAGTAGATTTTATGGCCTATGGACCAGGTGGCCCATCACAACCAAACTCTCTATGCATGACCAAAGGCGCTGTTCCAAATACTTTCCAAAAAATTTCCAAACAAGCACTATTATTAATAAAAATGGTTTCCCAATATATCAGAGAAGAAATATACCGTATAATACATTATGAAAAATGGTATTGACTTAGATAATAAATATGTAGTACTTCATAATGTTGATCTGGTAGTCAAATATCAAGCTTACATTAATGTTGAAATTTGTGGTCAATCTAGAGCCATTAAATACTTATTCAAATACATCAATAAAAGACCAGACCAAGCACAAGTTATCCTAGAAACTTCAAACTTAAACATTGATTAAAATGAACAAAAAATGTCTATTCAAATAGATGAAATGAAAATATATTTAGATTATAGATATTTATCAGCATACGAAGCATGTTGGAGATTCTTTGCTTTTCTAATACACCATCGAGAACTAGCAATTCAAAAATTACTCACACATTTATCAGAACTATAGAACATTTACTTCCATGATAATGAAATTTTGTCTAGTGTCATGCATAGACCAAATATTAATAAAATGACCTTTATTGAATGGATGGTTACAAATCAAAATGATCAAAATGGTAGGCATTTACTTTATGCAAACTATCCTACTGAATATGTTTGGCATCAACAATAAACAAAATGGAAGAATAGCAAGAAAAAAAGATGTATAGGTAGAATAAACTATGTACATCCAACAGTAGGATAACTGTATTTCCTACAAATGTTATTGAATGTAGTAAAATGAGCAACTAGCTATAAATATATCAGAACAATTGATGACATTACTTATCAAACCTTCCAAGAAACATGTAAAGCGCTTAGATTACTAGGAAATGATCAAGAACAACATGATTCATTTATTCAAGCTTCACAATGGGCTTTGAGTCAACAACTAAGACAATTATTTGTAACCATTGTCATGTTTTGCCAAGTAGCAAATCCATTAGCCCTTTGGGAAAGTAATTGGAGATTATTTTCAGAAGATATTGAACAAAGATTAAAACATGCAATGGATCAATGCAATACACAATTCCAGAATATGATCTAAAAAATTATGTTCTAATAGCTTTGGAAGACCTATTCAAGAAAAATTGTAGCTCTTTATCTGAATTTAAATTACCTATTCCTAATCAACAAAATCTTTACCATAGAGAAAATAGGTTGATACATGAAGAAATTAATTATAACTTGATAGATCTCCAACTACACCTAAAATTGCTTTCAAACTTAAACCCCGAACAAATGTAAATTTATCAATGTGTTAAACAATCAATAGACAATGAAGGAGGACAAATGATCTCTGTATATGGAAATGGAGGAATAGGCAAGACTTACTTATGGAATACAATTATATATGGAATAAGAAAAACAGGAAAAATTGTTATGGTTGTTGATTCATTTGGTGTTACATCATTATTATTGCTAGGTGGCAGAACGCTCGCTCAAGATTTGAAATACCTCTCAATATCAATGAGTACTCCACGTGTTAAATAAAAAAAGGAACACAACTTGCTAGGCTAGTTCAAGCATGTAGCTTAATAATGTGGGATGAAGCACCTATGGTACATAGACATTGTTTTGAAGCTTTAGACAAAACTTTAGGAGTTTTTCTTGACAATGATTTTATTCAAGTACTAAATAGACACTTAAAAGGAAAAATTATTCTATTAGGATGTGATTTTGGACAAATTCTTCCTATTGTTGAGTCTAGAAACAAAACAGATATTATTAACGCTATAATAAATCAATCACTATCATGGCACAAACGTAAGATTTTTTGTCTTAAAACTAACCTGAGGCTATTAAGGGATAACCTTGATGAGGAATCCAAGAAAGAAATTGAAAGGTTTGCACAATGGTTGCTAAATCTTGGTGATGGAAATTCAAAATCTTTGTCCATGGAAAATGATAGTGACTCAAATTATATACCATCACCAATAGATTTATTAGTTCAGCTTATGAATGACCCCATTCAAGACATGATCTCTGCAGGTTATGATAGATTCGACAAATAATATTTAGACCCCGAATATCTCAGACAAAGAGCTATAGTCACACTTTATAAAGAAACAATTGATATAATAAATGCATATGCACTTGATTAGAAACCAGGAATGGCAAAAACATACTTTAGTAGTGACTCAATTTCACAAGCCAATGATTAAATATCAGATCATCAACTAGTCTACCCAACAGAATTCCTAAACTCTTTTAAATTTTTTGGAATGCCAAATCATCTACTTCATCTAAAAGTGAGAGCTATTATCATGTTATTAAAGAACAAAGGCCAAAATTCTAGTTTGAGCAATGTTACTATGCTCATTATCACACAATTAGCTCCAAATATCATAAAAGGAGAAACCATTTCCAATTCTGAAAGAAATAAAAAAAATTTTATACCGTGAATACTCCTAACCATGAAAAATCATAAATGGCCATTCATTTTTACAAGAAAACAATTCCTAGTGAGGTTATGCTATGGTATGACTATTAACAAAAGTCAAGGCCAAACCCTAGAAAAAATTAGTTTGTATTTACCTAAACTTGTTTTCACTCATGGTCAACTATATATTGCTCTCTCTAGAGTCATATCTCGAAAAGGATTGCGAATTTTAGCCACTAATGAGAATGGTCAACGTATTGCTCAAACAAAAAATATAATATACAAGAAAATATTTCATAATTTGCATTAAGTTTGGATCAACATCTTCTAACTGCTAGATATATTTGTTCAACATTTTTTTGTAATTTAAATTCATCAAAACTTATTCAAAATTAGATATTGTTCCATACTACCTCTTTTTATTTTGGGGGGCAAAGGGAGACACTTATTACATAATGCTTGTTTCATTCTAACCATCATTTATTATATGCATTTCAACCCATATTATTACATAGAGATTTGTTTCTCCAACTCATTCTATTTTCAACTTTTGTCTTATAATTGCTATAATTCGTGCTTATTTACCAATTAAACATATAGTATAACATAAACATTTTACTCTTGAATATCTATTTAGTTTAAAGTGCATAACCTATTTGCTATCAACACAGGATAACAATGGCGAATCAATTCGTATCTGACCTAATATTTTTTCAACCAGCTACATCAATCAAAGTGAGGATTGTGCACCTATGGGAATCAATTGCTCTGAATCGTCCGGACACATTCCTCAGCCTTGATTTCCAAGCAACTAATATACAGGTACATACTTTTTTTAATAATTAAACAAGAGTTTTCTTTGAAAATTAGATACCATTCCATAAACTTTAAACCAATCCCTGTATAGATATGATATATATATATATATATATATATATATATATATTATATATATGTATATATAAACCATATCTTAACATAGTTTCCCTTGACATATATTACAAACAGTTTGGCCGTTTCTCAATTAGGAAAGAGTATTCTACAATTGTATAAACAACAATCAAATTGATATTGCTTTGAAATTATTACTTATAATTAAATAAAAATGTTAAAAAAGAAATATTTAATTTTTTCATTTTCTACTATTATAAAATATCAAGGTTAATTGGTGCCAACTAAATAGCTAATCCAAAATACTAATAAATATAATTTCAAGTTACTATGTGGTCTAATTTTTTCTTAAACACTTGACCCTGTCTTGCTACGAAACTAAACTTATTATAAAAAATTCTTAAGCAGATTCCTTTCTATTATTAGTTACTATTACAATGATAAGAGAATGTAAGTGATTACCATGCAAACTTTGAACTTTGTTTATATTATAAAGAAGGCAGAATGCAACCTGGTTGGTTGGTAAACAAGTTATGATGCATTATTGCTTCTTTGTATGGGATCATATAATTTTTTGATGCCATACGTATTTTTAAATCCTCCAACCTATATTAATTTCAATTGATTTATATTTGCATTTGGTTTTCAGAATTATGAGATATTAACAAAACACAGATTTTTCTTTATTTAAATATTAACAAAACATAGATTTTTGTTTCATTTCAAAATTTAGCTACTTCACGTATCAAGAAAATAGAATTTTGCTTCTATCTCTGTATAGTTGACTGTTGAAAAATAATTTTAATGTTAAAACTACATTTTGCATTCTTGGAGTTACAAATTGATAATAGCATTTGTTGGTCCAGTTAGAGTTCTAGAAGGAGTGAATAGCACTGAAAATTTTTTGGTCAACCTTTTAGAGCTTGAAAAGCTTTTAATTAACTAGATGAATGAAAGGACTAGAACTCGCTAGGATTACAAGACACCAAGTAAGAAAAGGTAAAGAGAAGTTGACAATGCAAGAGTATTTATAGTTGTTTGCTCCCCTTAACCTATATCCACTACCTTGATCTCCCAATCAAGGATTTTCAACCCAATTTCACCATACCAGTGGAATTAATAGCTTCCACCAAGCTTTTATAAGGTGAGCTTCTAACTCAAGCCTTAACTTTAAAGTGCTTACCACACTCTAATTTTTCAAGAAAAAAAAGTATAACTAAGTATCTTTACAAGTCTGAACATATTACAATCAAGCTCAAACACTTTTTCTAGATTTGGAATGTAAGACAAGTGTTTTTGGTGAAGAATACTTGACTTTTTTACTCAAAGTAGCTATTTTCTCTTCTAATCTGTTTTCTTTAATCGTTGGAGCTTCATTTAATACTTGAAAGTACCTTTACAAGTCTGGACAAATTACAATCAAGCTCAAATACTTTTTCTAGATATGGAATGTAAGACAAGTGTTTTTGGTGAAGAATATTTGACTTTTTTACTCAAAGTAGCTCTTTTCTCTTCCAATCTGTCTTCTTTAACCGTTGAAGCTTCTTTTTATACTTGAAAAGTCTAATTTTTCTATTGAAGACAATTTCTAGGCATTAGAAACAACTCTAATGCATTTCTAGCCATTATTTTGTCCTCTAGTGTTTAAGTTCAAAAAAATAGATAGACTTTGGATAAGCGGTTACAAGAAACTCTAACCAATTACAATTTCTTTATCTTGCACTGTTCTGTTGCTGTGTTATTTGCTATAACTGATTACAAGAGGCTCTAACCGATTAATAGTTCTCTGTCTTTAGCAGACTTCCTCTTATTGGTTATGGCAAGCTTTAACTGATTACAAACATTTTGTTTTCACTTCTCTACATGACAGTCTTCCTCTAATTGGATAGCTCTTCCCTTAACTCATTGAGGTTTTACTTCTTTCAGCCATAACTGATTAAGATCTTCAAATTTTGAACTTTTCCAATTTTTGCTTCCTTCAACAGTCAACTATATTTTCTAACTTGCTTTTAATGCTTGAAGATACTAAAACCTTATGTTTTAACTGATTAACTAGACCTCTTAACCGATTAGCATATTTCTGTTTTGCTTCAACTTATCAAACAACCATGCCTTAGCTGATTAAAGTCCCTTGATAATCAGTTACTAAAGTTTTGTTTTTCTTCATTACTTGCTCTTTCCCGCCTAATTGATTAATTCTTTATTAAACTTAGCAAACTCCTTGACTTGTCTTTAATTAACAACTTTTTTAGGGGTATAAAATTAAATCCTACACACTTAAATAGTGAAGCTAGACATTAATGAATGAGAAATGTTTTGTTATCATAAAAAACGTATGGAGTCAACAACATTTTGAATTCTTCACTCAATAAAGAAATACGTTGCATTTGATGGTGAGAACCCTGGATGTGCTGCAATTCCATCATCAATTGAAAGAAGGATCTTTATATCGAATCAACAAGTTTTAAACAAGTGATAAAAAGTCTAATTTTAACGTCATTCCCTCAAATATAATTGGGATGTTTACAAGGAACACCTAAATCCAAGAGCCTCATGAAGATTTGGCCTCATACCCTTCATCATATTTTACTTTTATATCATTTAATTAGCTCAATGTAAGGATCTATATAATGTTGTCTTGACAGGTACGACAAATTCAATTATTTCTTAAATTGCTAAAGTATAATTTCTATAGCATCTTTCATTGTTGACACTGCAAATAGTCACTAACCCCAAGTAAAATGATGTTTCAAAACTTCATAAATTTTATTGGGGCTTTAAAATCGATGATCAATATTGCAAAGGTCGCTTGCATAACAAAACATATAACATTAAAAAACGTGACCTTTACATTAAGAATCTCAAGTAAAAAAAAGTCATGAACACATTTGATCCTATAAGTGAATAAATTTTTACATCAAATCTCATACTTGGTATTTTTATGTACAATGGCAACAACCTAAAAGTTGTTTTATATGTTGATAAAGCTGAAGACATAAATGAAGATCTTCTTCTTGATGAAGTGATCAACCATATTATTGTCTTGGCCGCAACAACAGTGAAAAAATACACGAGTAAGAATATCATTTACTATTAGTAATATTATTCAGTATTTGTCATTTTTTTATAATTATTTGTTATTCTTATAGACACCTTTTACCTTGCATCCTGTTCGATCACCAAGATATATATCGATTCAGATACACTTGAAACTGCAACATTTAAACAAAGATAATATAAATATTATAACTATAAATAGCAATTCAAATATAAAGTATCAGCTCACAAATCTTTTAACTCACAGATATCAACAAAAACCATTTAATGTGTAAATCATAAACATGAAAATGGACTCAAACTGGAAACAATAACAACATTGAAGAATCAACCATTACAACCATTAATGCAACTGGCCCAACCAAAACCCCAGTAAAAGCAAACTTGAACAAACGATTTTTGAAACAAAATGTTAAACACAAACATACTGACAATAAATGTATGTTGCAGAACATCAAATACAAGATACGTGCAACAATTACCTATATTGATTGCAGTAATGGATGGTTTTACAATTCATGTAACGAATGTGGGTTGGCCTTACAATTCTATGCTATAAAGTACTAGTGCACTCAATATGATGAAAAAACACCGCTGCTAACGTAAGTAAATAATGAAACTCTTATATTCTTAGTTATTTTCATTTCATGAATTCATTACTTTCCTAAATTCCTTTTATAATACCACACTGAGGAAAAAAAATTTTGGTGGATATGTGTGTTCTAGCTTAAATCGAACAAACATTCACATATTTTTAACATATAAAACCTTAACATTTTGGTCATTCTTTTGTTCTAGAATATGGATGTTTATGATTGAATACTTTTTGTCTCATATTCTGAAAATCACTGCTAAATCTAGTCGAATCTTTTTCACACAGTCAAAATCGTCATTTTTGTCTTCTTAATAATGATTAAAAACAAAAAAAAATACATGAACACAAGTTTCTGTGTTTGTATATTAATTTTATAAACATGTTTATAATTCATTGTGTTAGTCTTTGAAACATTTTAAAATTATTATTATACAATACATGTATTACTAGTAAAAATACCTTTCGAGTTCATTACCAACTCCTTATCTCCTTCTGTGAAAAACTAAAATTTAATTTTGTAGATATTTCATACAATTGATTATGTAAAATAGCACTAGACAAATGAGATTGGTAGAATCCGGTAAAGTGGCAGAAAAGTTAGTTGGAGCAAGTATCACAAAACTTGCAACACTCAATATTGTTCATTGTATGGAAGCACGTCGAGCATAGATTACAATGCCTAATGTGAAAATCTAATATTAATTTTTCTTTATATTATATGTCTATTTATATTGGTGAATCTGAAAACTTATATTTAAATTGTTAATAAAATTTTATGTTATAATTTAATTTTATTTGAAAAGTAATTAATTTTTACTTTGAATCGAATCATTGACTCGATCTATGACCTTGTATGATTACTCGTCACCCCTCATGCAAAATCCTAAATCCGTTACTACCAGAAGACAAAAAAGCATGAGAGAGGAACGAACACAAAACCATATACCACACCCAAGCGAACCTAAGAGCATGCTTAAACCCCCTACCCAACGCATGCAACTTGCCCCAATATAGTCCATCCAAGCCATGCGGCCCGCCAAAGAACCAAACTTGTAAAAGTTCCCCTCTTCAAGTCTCCACATGGTGTCCCAAGACAAGAACACATGTCAATGCTTAGGAACTCCTTTGAAACTTCATTTTATATAAAGTTATAGATTATAATGATGGTATGCATTCACAAAAGCGATATAAGGAATTTTCATTAATTGAATTTAAAAATATCATTTTACATATTTATGATAATATTTTAAAATCCTATAAGTAAGTTTATACCATTGCAGTCTATTCATTTAATAATTAGATAATTGATTTTTTTTAAATACATCTTAAATGAAGACATGTTAATATTTAAGCTCACTTATTAAACTAAAAAATGTTAATAGCTAGTATGAATTCACTGTTCATATGTTAACATTCAAATATAACATAAGTTATACGCTTTATAATTGCCACTCTGATGGATCCTCTACATCAAAAAACTCATGGCATTGATTACAAATCACTGCATATCACTGCAATGAATTAGCTTTGAAAGCCGACACATCATGACCTATTATTGTAGTATGCGACATTTGCTATAAAAGTCAGACCTTGACTAGACTTTATTGCCAAGAAGGTGTTTGAGGGTTAGAAGTAGGGATGAGAAAATATAAACCGAACCGAACAATCGAACTGAATCGAAATGAGTTCGATTTTTTTGGTTCAGTTAGTTTGGTTAGGATAGTTCGGTTAATAAAATTATTTCAGTTCGGTTTCGGTTAGAAAAATTTCTAATCAAACTAACCGAACTAACCAAACCTAAATAAGGGTATTATGAAGATTTTACATGAAAAAAATCCTAAACCTAAATTATTTATTGTTGTTTATATCATATAAATTGTATAAGTATTCATTTTATTTATTATAATTTTCTAAGGTCATTTTTAATATTTTTGTAATATTGATTTATTTTAAAAAAATACAGCAAAAAAAATATATACAAAAAAAAAATAAAAAAATTGTTAAGTTCGGTTTTTGAAAACTGAACCGAACTAATCGCATTAGTTTGGTTTCGGTTAGTTTGGTTAATTTATAGTTCAGTTCGGTTTCGATTATTTTTAAAAAGGAGTTTGGTTAGTTTGGTTATTTGATATCTAAAATCCAACTAACCGAACTACCCATTTGCACACCCCTAATTAGAAGTCGGCTAGAATACCTTGACCTACGCTTAATGTTATGAATTAATCGGTCAATGGTTTATTGTGTTTCCAGCTTGATCCCTTGTATCTGGTATTAATAATCCAAATGAAATGCATGCTTAATAAGCAAACATATTAGTAGTATAACAAAATAAAAAATAGGTTTAAAATTTGACTCTATAGCTAAATTAATTACATATTTACAATAATTATAGAATTGATTGATATACTTTATATTTAAAAATTAACATATTGTTCTGAATATAAATACAGAGTATAAAATTATATAGTAACTAATATGTCTAATATGCTATTTATTAACTAGAATTTAGTTTTGAATGGTTATACTTTTTCATTTAATCATTTATATTGTAATTATCGCCGATCTCCTTTTCCTTCTTTTTTCAATGCTCCATGATCTTATTTTTTGCATTAACAATATTTTTAGACCAATTTTCAAGCTATTCATACTTGATACTTCAATTTGTTTTTCTTTTTATTTCTATCTTTCCTATTATTTGCTTTCAATCATTTTCCTTTTTTTTTTCCTTCTTATACCCTTTCTTTTTCTTGATTTCTTAATTGTTCCTTTTTTTTTTTGGTTTCTATTGATGGAATGTTTATACCTTAACAATGATTTATGTTCAATTTTTAATATTAGTTTTGCACTACTTTCATATTAAAAAATTATTTATAAAATGCCTAACCAAGGATGACACCAATTCATATTACCTACAACATCTGAATATATGACTCATTAATTTATACATAATCTCCCTCTTTAAAATGTAAAATTCGAATCTTTCCTTCCTCAATTCCAAAAAAAAAAAATCATCTACAAAATGCTAATGCTATTTCTTGAGGAAGTGGCTATCTGGGGCTTGGCCCAGATGATGAACATTTGACATTCCCTGCCTTTAATGCTTATCTATCTATCTATCTGGGCTTTAATAAAGAAACCTAATGGAGAAATCCAAAATGGAACAGAAATTTCTCTGACCAAACATGCCGTAACAGAACTTGGAATTTGAGAGGATTGTTGTTTATTTGATATGACAAAATTTTAATCCTCACAACCTAAAGGGCCTACTTGCAGTTTCAAAAAACCTGATTCTTGTCCATGTAGTTCAAAAAATTGACCGCTATGTACAATATTCAACAATTAAATGGGAAACATCCGATGAAGTATGTCAGTCAGCAGTACAGCTTTACGTTTGCTCTGACCTGTCTTCCAAACCTTAAAATCTGGTGGGAAGTAGTGAGCATCCTTCCAACCTTTTAGTGATTTGAGGGAGAAAGGGCCCTGTTCATATCCCCGAGGGTCTGAATAATGCCACATCAGGCTATTGACACCATCAAGTGCCTGAACTTCATTTGAATCCTCCTCATCATCATCACTCAAATCAATCACTTGAGTATTTGATATGTTTACAAAGCTTTGTTTCTCGATGTAACCATCCTTCGCTGGTATATCCACAAGCTGTGCTCTTGCATAATTACTGTCTCTTGGTCGCTTTGGCTGTTCATGAACATCATGCTGATTATCTGCAACAAATGGAAATAAATTACTTCAAAGGATGATTGAGAAACAAGTTAAAGATTGCACTCCAACATGCCGGGGTTTTTCTTTTGTTTTAAAATGCAATTCCATACAACAAGTCAAAAAGAATCCAAATTTAGAGTTGTTTTTGCCTCTTCAGCTCTGCACACACCACTTGTGTGTTTGCAACTATAGAATCATGAGCCCCAACCTAAGTGACAGGGTGGAGACAAGAGTGAGGATGAGGGGGCTGTGGCATGGCCAAAAATTTTTTTTCCTCCATTAATTACTGAGAATTCTAGATGGATTAAAAGGACTAGCTGACTAGGATATCAGTAGCATTGAATCACACTGAAGACATTTTCCTAACCCTTCATTTTAGTAAAGAAAAGAACAAAGCGAAGAAAAAAGGTAAAAAAACCAATTTACAAAATGTTGCTCTTCCATTCCTTTTCCCCCCTACTCTATCTAAGGTCATGGTTAACAAAGATATAAATTTACACAGACCAGTGTTATCTTTTGAAACTGCCATGGAAGATTGGACTGCTACACAAATAAAACAAAACAAAGTAAGCGGCTGGTAAAGTGACATTTTGAAATATGGCTTAGAAATTGATCTCTGCAAAAGTTAATGGAATTACCATGCAAAGTATGAGAAATCCTAAAATCAAAGGAAAATTTGCCTTTAACGTTTGATTTTGCTAATTAATAGAACAAAGATTGCCTAAGAAACCTAATAGGATTAAATTTTTGATAACCACTCATGTGCCTCTCTTTTGGTGCTCAAAATGTTTACATACTCTTCCTATTATATAATGACAACTTCTACAGAGGAATATTAATAGCATAAGTTCTGCCTGGTATCCCTTGGCAGGTCAAGGACAATAAACAAAATGCACATCACTTTTGTGCTAGAGAAGACCATGTTGTGAACCATATGGGTTTAACTCATGTAATTTTGCCAGGAAATGTTAGGGGATATTTAGTTATGAGGTTCAAGTCATAGTAATCACCTCTTGTAATAAATAAATAACACGAGCAATGTGTTATGACATGTACAAGACAAAACTAAAGGTGAAATCTCTATTTGAAAAATGAAAAAAGAAAAAAAAAAACTAAACATTTTGATTTCTTACCATATTTCCAAATGGAATTGAAATGTTTGGTTCTACCTATGGACTACTTCCACCGGTGATAGTTAGGCACGGGTGCATATTTAGTATATTGGGGTGACAGTCATGAAGCTAAATCAATTTCCAGCCACTTAGCAAGAATGATTGAAGGTTTATCATTTGCATGAGGATGCCAGCCTATAATTGACGATCTTGTAATACTGTCAAGTTAACTACATGTACTCTTCACCATGAAGTAACTTTTGGCACCCAGAACAAAAAGACTCGGGCTTTGCTTGGTTGGAAGGCTAGAAAGAGAGTAAGGATGAAAAAACTTTCAATCCAATAGTTAAGTTACAAAGTAGGAAAGTGGTTATGAAACCTAACTATTACATTAAAGGTTATTCCATCCTTACCCCTTTCTATGCTTCCTACCAAGCAAAGCCTAAAGCAATAATTCAATTTTCCCAGAAAAGCAATCAGTTAAATAGAAACACCACACATCATTTTCAGCGACCAAATCATATAAGGCAAACTGTGATTTCAAGTGCCTGCATATAAGACAAACTATGATTTCAAGTGACAGCAGAAGGGGAGAGTATGGTTATATTTGAGTCTACTTCAAAAGTTAGGTGAGCCAAAACATTACTGACACTGCAAAAGGAAATACAAGTCCAACAACGCTCTCGACCAACAAGTAAAATGAGGACAACAAATATCTTCTTATTTAAGCATTAAAAAAATGCCAACCACCAAACATTGCCAGCTGAGGTAGCAAGCATCCCCAAGACGTCAATGGTTTCTCAAAATTCCAAGGACAAGAGGAAGTGAAGGTGGTGTTTTGCGATGACATATGGAAATTTGAGATTGTGACACTGGAAGAAGTTTACTTTTTTTTTTTTAATTGAGAATCAATATGATTTCTATTGCATAAAATCTATGATTTTTAGCATGATAATTGATTTCACAATCATGTCATCCTATCCTGCGCACACTCCATAGAAAACCAGAGTACTCGTCTGAAATGCCAGAAAAAGTGAGTGTGTACATATGTACAAACATGCATACACACACGACATACCTTCATATGTATACAATTCTCGCTAAGGCTACAAATATCAGGTCGATAAATTATATACACCCAACAATCAATACCAAAACACAACTATGGGTGGATCAAGTAAATGTACTCCATAGGTGACAACACAGTGCCATTTTCTACTCAGATTCAATCTTAGCAGATCAAATAGACTTCTTTCTCTCTTTATATACACACACATAACACGAAGTGTCTGACAAAAAAGAAAATAGTCCTATATGAATGGCCTGATTTTTTGACATGTGGATAGTTTCAAAATGTTACATGTTTCATGTCATTAATCACATTTCAAATTTAAAATCCAAAACTCGTATTGAAACTAATAAATTGCAAATATTTCTTTTCCTTTTACGTTATGCTATAGAATAGGAAATGTGTAAATATTCTTTTATTAATAAACGTGATTATAGGAATTAGAAATCACCATAATTATAGGGATTGGGAATCATCATAATTATAAAGATTTTATTTTTTTTATTCTTTTCCTATTTTAGAGATGTTTAGGCTGTATATATAGATGATGTATTATGAATGAAATATGCTGAGTTTTCTGTTCCTAAATAACATGGTATCAGAGCTGTTTTGGCAAATCTGTTTCCTTTGAAACAGAGTTCTTAATTTCTGATTTTGTTTCACACGCCGGCCATCTATCGGAGATTCACTCCGGTCTTCTCTTCTGGTCTTCACACCGAAAAGTTTCAACAAGATAGTTTGGTATTCTTGTTGGGTTTTGTTACTGGGTTTTCAAGATGACAGAGTCTGTGCACGAGAAAAAATCAATGGCAGTGTCTAATGTGATTCCTGTGATGACAAAGATCATAGAGCATAAACTTAATGGTTCCAATTATTTGGATTAGAGCAAGACAGTTCAGGTCTATTTAAGAAACATTGATAAGGATAATCATATTACTAATGATCCTCCGACTGATAATACAAGGTAAACCTGGATGAAGGAAGACGCACGACTGTTCCTGCAAATTCGAAATTCCATTAATAGTGATATTATTAACCTGATTAATCATTGTGAGTTTGTTAAAGAGTTGATCGATTATTTAGATTTTTTATATTATGATAAAGGGAATATCTCTCATATTTATAAGGTATGTAAAGCTTTTTATCCTGCAAAGAAATAAGATAGATCTCTCACAGCTTATTTTAAGGATTTTAAAAGAATTTATGAGGAGCTTAATGTTTTGTTGCCTTTTAGTCCTGATCTGAAGGTTCAGCAGGCTCAACGGGGAGCAAATGGCGGTTATGAGTTTTCTTGCGGGTCTCTCTTCAGAGCTTGAGACTGTCAAATCTCATATTCTTTCTGGTTCCAAGATCTCCTCTCTGCATGACACCTTTACGAGAGTACTTCGTACAAAAAGCTCTAGCTTCACATTGGCTCAAACTAATAACAATGCTCTTGTAAGTTGTCAGAATAATAGAAATGGTAACAGAGGAGGAGGAACGGGCAATCGTAACCGAGATGTTGATAGTCGTAGTCAAGAGTCAGGAGGAATTGTGTGCTATTATTGTCATGAGCCAGGCCATACAAAGCATTTTTGTAGAAAACTCCTAAATAAGTCTCAGCGAGGTCAATAAGCAAATGTTGCAGCTTCTGGTACTTCATCTTCTTATAAGACTATTCTAGTTTCTGCAGATGAATTTGCTCAATTCTCTTAGTACCAGGAATCATTAAAATCCACTACTTCTCTTATCACAGATATCGCAAAGTCAGGTAACTCCACTACATGTCTTATTTCCTCATCATCCAAATGGGTCATTGATTCTGGTGCCTTAGATCATATGATAGGTAATTCGAATCTATTTTCCACTTTCCAATCACTTACAACCTTCTCTAATGCTACTTTAGCCGATGGATCAACCTCTTGTGTTCTTGGTTCTGGAACTATTAATCCAACTCCATCAATTTCATTGTCCAATGTCTTTAAATCTACCTAAGTTTTCTTTTAATCTAATCTCTGCTAGTAAACTCACTCGTGCCTTGAATTGTTGTATCTCATTCTTTCCCCATTTTTGTCTATTTCAGGATCTTACGACGAAGCGGATTATTGGTAAAGGTCGTGAGTCTAGACGTCTCTACTATCTTGACACACAGGTGCCTAGATCCATTGCTTGTTCAAGTGTATTGACCCCCTTTGAGGTGCATTGTCAGTTGGGACATCCTTCTTTGTCTTCCTTAAAAAAATTATATTCTCAATTTCAAAATGTATCTTCGTTGAATTGTGAGTCATGTCAGTTTGCCAAACATCATCGTCTCCCTTTAATGTCTAGAGTCAACAAACGGGCTATGTCCACTTTTGAGTTAGTCCATTCTGATGTTTGGGGTCCTTGTCCTATTGTGTCTAAATCCGGTTTTAAATACTTTGTTACTTTTGTTGATGACTATTCTCGTGTCACTTGGCTATACTTTATGAATAATCGTTCTGAGTTATTCTCTATTTTTTGTGCCTTTTGTTATGAAATAAAAACAGAATTTAATGTTTCTGTGCGCATATTGCGAAGTGATAATGCCAAAGAATATTTTTTCGATAAATTTCAGTCCTATATGATTCAGAATGGCATTCTCCATCAATCTTCTTGTATTGATACACCCTCTCAAAATGGAGTTGCCAAGAGAAAAAATAGACATCTCCTTGAGGTAGCCCGAGCACTTCTTTTTCATACGAAAGTTCCTAAACAGTTTTGGGTTGATGTTGTCTCCATAGCTTGTTTTCTGATTAATCGGATGCCTTCTTCTGTCTTTCATAGTGATATTCCCTATACTATCCTTTTTCCTTCCAAGTCTTTGTTTCCTATTGAACCTAAGATATTTGGTAGTACATGTTTTGTTCGTGATGTTCGTCCCCAGGTCACCAAATTAGATCCAAAATCTCTCAAGTGTGTTTTCCTTGGGTATTCTCGTCTTCAGAAAGGTTACAGATGTTATTATCCTACTCTTAACCGATATCTTGTCTCTGCAAATGTCATTTTCCTTGAAAATACTCCTTTCTTTTCCTCATCTTCTAGTTGTGATAGTTAGAGGGAGGAAGATGATCTACTAGTTTATACTGTAACCCATTCTGTCAGTAACACAAATATTCTTGCACCTGATCCTGCACCTGCTTGGCCACCTATTGTCCATGTCTATTCCAGACGACCAGAGGCTCAAACCACATGCCCTTTACCAGTCCCTTCGCTGTCAGATCCTGTCTCCACTAATCATCATCCTAGTCTTCATCTCCCTATTGCTCTTCGCAAAGGTAAACGTCAATGTGCTTATCCTATTTCATCCTTTGTTTCTTATGATCACTTGTCTTCTTCTTCCAGTTCGTTTGTTGCATCCTTGGATTCTATTTCAATTCCTAAAACTGTTCATGAAGCCTTGTCCCATCCTGGCTGGCGTGCTGCTATGGCAAAGGAGATGGTGGCTTTAGATGGTAATGGTACTTGAGATTTGGTAGATTTGCCTGCTAGGAAGAAAGCTATTGGGTGTAAATGGGTGTAAAGGTAAATCCTGATAGATGAGTGGCTCGCCTTAAAGCCCATCTTGTTGCTAAAAGGTATGCCCAAACTTATGGTGTTGATTATTCTGATACTTATTCTCCAATAGCTAAACTTACCTCTGTTCGTTTATTCATCTCTATGGCAGCTACCTATGATTGGCCTTTACATCAATTAGATATCAAGAATGCTTTATTACATGGTGACCTCCAAGAGGAAGTGTATATGGAGCAACCACCTGAGTTTGTTGCTCAGGGGGAGTATGGGAAAGTCTATCATCTTCGAAAATCCTTGTATGGCCTGAAACAAAGCCCTCATGCTTGGTTTGGCAAATTCAGTGAGACAATTCAAGAGTTTGGGATGAAGAAGAGTAAGTGTGATCACTCAGTGTTTTATAAACAGTCCAAGGCAGGCATAATCTTACTAGTAGTGTATGTTGATGATATTGTCATTACTGGGAGTGACACTGCAAGTATCTCATTTCTCAAATCCTTTCTTCATACCCAGTTTCAAACAAAAGATTTGGGGTTGTTGAAGTATTTTTTGAGTGTTGAGGTGACAAGGAGTAAGAAAGGTATATTCTTGTCTCAAAGAAAATAAGTTCTTGACTTGTTGACTGAGACAGGAAAAGTGGGTGCTAAGCCATGTAATGCACCAATGACTCCTAATTTGCAACTTACAAAAAAAGATGGTGAATTGTTTGAAGACCCTGAAAAGTATAGAAGGCTGGTTGGAAAATTGGATTATCTTACAGTTACTCGTCCTGATATTGCATACTCTGTTAGTGTTGTTAGTCAGTTTATGTCTGCTCCAACAATTAACCATTGGGCAGCTTTGGAACAAATCCTATGTTATTTGAAGGGGGCTCCAGGATGTGGTCTATTTTATGGAAATCATGGACACACTAATATTGAATGTTTTTCAGATGCAAATTGGGCAGGTTCCAAGAGTGATAGGAGATCCACTACGGGATACTATGTTTTTATTGGAGGAAATCTGGTCTCATGGAAAAGTAAGAAGCAAAATGTAGTATCTCGGTCTAGTGCAGAATCAGAATACAGAGCTATGGCACAAACTGTGTGAGGTAGTATGGATGTATCAACTATTAAGTGAGGTTGGTCCTAAGTCTTCTTTGCCGACAAAGCTATGGTGTGATAATCAAGCTGCTCTCCATATTGCCTCCAATCCCGTGTTTCATGAACGAACTAAGCATATTGAAATTGATTATCATTTTATTCGTGAAAAGATTCAGCAGAAGTTCATCGCTACAGGATATGTTAAAACTAAAGACCAACTAGGAGATATCTTCACAAAAGCGTTGAATGGACCTCGAGTTAATTATATTCGTAGCAAGCTAGGCATGATTAACATCTATGCTCCAGCTTGAGGGGGAGTGTTATAGAATAGGAAGTGTGTAAATATTCTTTTATTAATAAACGTGATTATAAGAATTAGAAATCACCATAATTATAGAAATTGGGAATCATCATAATTACAGAGATTTTATTTTCCTTATTCTTTTCCTATTTTAGAGATGTTTAGGCTGTACATATAGATAATGTATTATAAATGAAATATGCTGAGTTTTCCCTTCCTAAATAACACGTCAAAATAGTAAAACACACTAAATATCTATATTTAAGTGTTTAACTAATCTGTCTCTTAATCAAAATTATGTATAGATGGCTCAAAGGTTAATTTCCAGTATAATTTGTAGATTCCACATGCTTAATTTTTGCATGCATTTCATCTAACAATTGATAAAAAGTTTTACACCATGAGTCATTTACTTGTTGAACAATTATCCTATAATTTTGACTTATAAAGCTTATTCTTTTGGAATATAAAAGCTTAATTTAAGTAGGTCTGAATGTGTAAAACATTTATATATACAAGTTATGATCGCACAGACTTGGTTCTGTTGGAGTTACGAGGAATTCTACATGGCTAAACTACAGTCACAAAATCCTAACTCAGAATGAATAGATAGGAATTGCTTTAAATACTGCAATTGGGAGAATTTGACTACAAAAGTTTAAAGGACTTTATTTTGCATTTCATTCAAGTAATTCAACAATCTTTGCAGATCTCCCACAAAAAATTCTATTTTCTTCTAGTGCGTGCATAATTTCTTGCATCTCATTAAATAACTCCAACATTTTGACTCCAATGAGATTATCCGATAGATAACTCATCATAAGATGGTTTAAATACCTGCCTTTCTCATTTTATCAATCATATCCTCCTGAATTTCACCAATTTTTCTGTTTTGTGGTAAAAGATGGCATTTTCTTGGAGTGTGATAATTGTGTTCCTCAACAAACCCAAACAACCCATGATCAATTATTACTTTTGTTTACTAAAAGTCTAGCATTACAAGCACAACGTGTCTCACCCCAATGCCTCTTCTTGTTAACTTCATTCTTCTTAAATCTTTACTCTTTGAAACCTTCTTTAGAGCAATACAACCACTTCCTAGTGTCATGGATCCCACATCAGTAAGAAACGAGATGGGTCTTGATATATAAATATAGGCTTTCCTCTACCTATCATGCACGTCTTTAGGGTTGGAAAAAGGGCCTATGACAAGACCAGTGTAAAGGTCCCTCTCCTCTATAGGGCAAAAAACCAGTGCAACGAGAACGTTGCACCATTAGATGGGGTAGAATGTCACAGATCTCACATCAATAAAAGATAAGGTAAGTCTTGAGTATATAAATATAGGCTTTCTTACGCCTATCAGGCATGTCTTTTGGATTGGAATCTTGAGCCCGTAACAATAGCGCTACCATCTTTATGTGATTTTCTTATTGCTCTTTTTCTCACACTTACCCTTTTAAGTATGCATACTTGTTTTAAAGTCACAAGCAATTTTATTTTAACATTTGTTAAACTTTTATTACGAAAAAGTTAGATTTGCCAAATTGAAATACTTAAAGCAATTTTTACCTATTTATTATGAGTTAAGATTTTGTCGCTATGGAACAAATGATTTATCTTTTCTTTTTAGAAAGAACAAAAACACATCTATAAATTGGTTACGATCAATTCCCTTCTATACCTAATTATAGGGGATTTTTTACTATTCTCATTAAACTAATTAATTAAAAGTCAAATTTATTGTATAATATATGTGCAAGACACTTCATTGCTATCTTTTCTAAAAAAAAAGGTTAATAGCTTTTTTTTTTTGTTAGATGATGGACGCCCAAAAAAAAAAGAAAAACCTTAAATGTAATGTTATTGCATAAATAGCTCTCTCACAAAAGAATCTTTTGTCAACGTTTTAAAGGTGCACATTTATATCTAATTTCAACTTTCCTTTATTTTTGGATTAATATTTTATACAACAATGATGAAGTTTTTAAACTCCACAAGCGGGGTTCGAAGGTTGTAACATGTCCGTCTAGTTATTATTTAATTAATTAATTTCTTTATATATAGCATAATGAGACATGTAGTAACCCTTATACTTGTCGAAATGCATACGAATCCTTTATATTTTAAATCTAAGAACATAATTGTTTTAAATGTATACTATATAATTGATATAATTAGCGGAATCAATTCTAAATTCACATTTATACCAAACATATAAGTAGATAGTATTTTACGCTAGACAAATTAAATATGTAACTAACCTTTAGCCTAACAGTTGTTACCCCTACTTAACAAATATAATGTCTAAGCTTTCTTAGGTCTATTTTTTTCCACCTTTTCTAGATAATGCATGTAACCATTAAAGATGTTGGAAATTGTCTCCTTGGTCTCTGTGTATCATTTTATTTCTTCTTATTTTTTCATAAATAATATTTCACTTCAATTTGATTAACATTATTCAAAACAATTTTATCTTGTTTTTGCATAAAATTATGAATAGAAAAAGAATTGAACATAGAATCATGTTTTGGTACATCAAATGTAAGAATTATTTCGTGCACAATGCATTATAAACCCTTTTTTTCCTAAATCTTATATTATACCACTAAGGCTGCTATATTTCTACTTGCAAAATGTATATCTATAAAGGAACTAGAATTATTTCTTTTTTTTTTTAGAAAAATAATTTGGTAGTTGTTTTTTTTTTTTTTGTTGCTAAACTTGAATGTTACATTATAGCTTGATGTATCATTTCTTTTAATACAAAGAATCTAAAGTTGAAATATAAAGTCAGTATTGATTAAGTATTATGAATTTTTTGAGCCAATGACAAAGAATTGTTTTATATATTGGTAACGGATTAACTTTTATATCAATAAGAATGAATGAAAGTTTGCAAACTTTTTTTGGTTCTTCAAATAAAAAAATGGACATAGGTTTCAATGACAATTTCTATGATTAAGACATTTGATAAACAGAACATAACTTGATGGGAAAATGAGTGATATACAAACAAGGATAAAAGAAAAATAAAAAATATATATCTATTATATTTTAACAAATATATTAACTTTAATTATCAATACCTAAAGAGTAAATCAAAGGCATCAAGCATATCAGATTTAAAGAATTTCCAGGGCAATTTTATGGAAAGAAATGAACAAAAGTTGACGTACCTATGGTTGAAGGCATCAAGGTTGACAATTTTCCATCCAAAGCTCTATCACTAGGAATATCTGAAGTTCCCTTGAGAGTTGATACCAGTGAGCTATCACTTTCCTGTTTATCATCCGGAATATCTTGTGGTGCAGTTTCAAGTTCTATTTCTTCTGCAATAACATTTGGTAACGGATTAACTTTTATATCAATAAGAATGAATGAAAGTTTGCAAACTTTTTCTGGTTATTCAAATAAAAAAATGGACAGAGGTTTCAATGACAATTTCTATGATTAAGGCATTTCTTAAACAGAACATGACTTGGTCGGAAAATGAGTGATATATAAACAAGGATAAAAGAAAAATAAAAATATATATATCTATTTTATTTTAACAAATTTATTAACTTTAATTATCTATCCTGTACATTGCATGGGGTCAAATCAAATATAACCTAAAGAGTAAAACAAAAGGCATCAAGTATATCAGATTAAAAGAATTTCAAGGCAATTTTATGGAAAGAAATGAACAAAAGTTGATGTACCTATGGTCGAAGGCATCAAGCTTGACAATTTTCCATCTAAAGCTGTATCACGAGGAATATCTGAAGTTCCCTTGAGAGTTGATACCAGTGAGCTATCATTTTCCTGTTTATCATCCGGAAAATCTTGTGGTGCAGTTTCAAGTACTATTTCTTCTGCAATAACATTTGGTAACGGATTAACTTTTATATCAATAAGAATGAATGAAAGTTTGCAAACTTTTTTTGGTTATTCAAATAAAAAAATGGACATAGGTTTCAATGACAATTTCTATGATTAAGACATTTCCATAAAGACAATGTAACTTGATGGGAAAATGAGTAATATATAAACAAGGATAAAAGAAAAATAAAAAATATATATCTATTTTATTTTAACAAATTTATTAACTTTAATTATCTATCCTGTACATTGCATGGGGTCAAATCAAATGTAACCTAAAGAGTAAAACAAAGCCATCAAGCATATCAGATTAAAAGAATTTCAAGGGCAATTTTAAGGAAAGAAATGAACAAAAGTTGATGTACCTATAGTCGAAGGCATCAAGGTTGACAATTTTCCACCTAAAGCTGTATCACTAGGAATATCTGAAGTTCCCTTGAGAGTTGACACCAGTGAGTTATCATTTTCCTGTTCATCACCTGGAAAATCTTGTGGTGCAGTTTCAATATCTATTTCTTCTGCAATAACATTTGGAACCTCAAGCAATAGTTGTGACTGTTCCTCTGGAGTCATAAGCAGCTCTCTTCTCTCCATGTACTCAAACAATGTAAAAGCTGAAGCAAGTTAAGTAGTCAATTATGCTTAATGGAAATGCTTCATGACAGATGCCCACAAAGTTTGACAGGCTCCAGCCCACAGTTTCTTGAGAAAGTAAATGTAAATTGTCAATTTTGGAATGGTAAATTATTAGACAGCTCTGACACAAAAGTGCATGAACTCACAAAAATAAAACGTGTCTATTCCTCTTCATACCTTGAGAAATGGAGAAGATAGATGCATACAATAGGCATACAAAAGCACAAGTTTACAGTAGAAGACTAGGCTCACAGAAAATCAAGAAGACCACTCTGAACTGTTTTACACTTTTACTAAAAAAACCCATAGAGGCATAAAGGCAAACTCCACGTGGACTCCCTCACATTAAAATACAAGATCATTGGTTTACAGAGGAAAAAAGTTTTTTTTTTTTTGAAAAGTAATTTACAGACGAAAAAGTTGGGGAGATATGTGAGCTCTATATTTTTGTAATGTCCCCTAAAAACTCCCATCATAAACATAGTAGAGCTACCTGTAATATTAAGAAGTAAAGAACTAAAAAACCTCAGCACTTGGCTATTTTAAACAAAGTTAACAGAATTTTTGATTTTATCAATTATTTGTTAGGTGTGTCTGCCAATTCAAGAATACATGTTTAAAAAACTTGGTTCAGGAGTTACAAAATTATTAACACATCCATGGTGGATTTTCTTTTCCAGTCACAATACCTAAAATGCAACTGGTGAGCTCCATAATTAGTCAAAACACTTATGTCTAGGCATGTAATCAACAGATACTCAAAAAGGATATTCTCTGCGCCATCCCTTTTCATTGGCACGATCAATGAGCTTTTGTAACAAGGTAATCTCTGCTGAAAGCCACTGGGAAAAAAAAGAGTACAGAATCCCAGGAAAGAATTTAAAAATATCAATTACTATACCAACAAAGTCATCACAAACATTCCCAAGAAGGAGACTGTACTGTCAGCATATATAATTTAGGCCAACAATTCACAAGTACGTAGAAATTTATGGTGAAGAGTATCACTACAACAACTATGCAGGCAGCAGATTTACAAGAACAAAAAAAAAAATTAGATATTTTTCATTCCAACAATAATGCATTAAAAAATCTTCTTCAAATGACTGTTTAATTATGTCTAGATTCATCCTTTGGATTAGTATAAATACCTATGTAATTCAGCAAATTATGTAAGACAAGTCATTTGAATGAAAGTCATCTGAATTCAAGTTCTCTCATATTTTTGATGACTTCGTCTCCCCTATTCTTTTCTATATCAATTGTGTGAGTGCGCACAATATTCCAACAATAATGCATTCAAAAATCTTGTTTTGAGGAAATTTTCATCATATAATTATGTTAATCTATATTCTTTCCTTTTTAATTATTTGTTCTTTCCTTTTTAACCATTTTTAATGTAAAATCCTAATAAAATCAAGGGTATCTCTTTTACAAAAAATTCAATAAAAGATCTAGTCAACATTTAATACGTAAAATTTTTGTAGGATAAATCCAATACATAAAATTGTCAAAACTAAGAATTCAACACTTAATCTTTTAGTGTATCAAAAAGCACCTGAAATAGGCAACCAACAGTAAAAGATACTTGGCCATCAATTGACAATACAAAAACAGCAATAACAAGAGAATAAAAGTTGCAACCATTCTCTAACAGCTATGTATAGTTTGTCATGAAAATACATACGTGCTTGGTTATATCTTCATGCAAAATTCGAGCCTTTGCTTCAAGTTCCACCTATCAATGGTTTAAAATAATTTTGATATTTGGAAAAGTTAAAAGGTTGGAAAGAAAAAAGAAATAGGCGTCAAAAACTAGAAACACAACAGAGTAAGATCAATGGGTAAAACAAGGGACTGGAGGGTATAGAAAAATACATAGGAAACCAATATCAATAAGTAGTAACCAAACATAAACAAATAAAAATCTGCATCAGTAGCTTTGCAGGTTTGCCTGGTGTGTAAAAAACCAAGCATGATAGAGCATCAGTTAATATGAACTTAGAATTGAATAAAGTATCCTATAGATATGTCCAGCTTAATGGTCAGTGAAATGTTGTGAAACCATGAGAATTCAACTTTGTGGGACATCACCAGATCCCCATTGATGCTTGCTATTAAACTGCAGAAGATTAGGCACACCATAATTCTCTTTTGGGTTGACTGACCCAAGTAGGAACCAGGCTAGGATATGAGCCCATCTGATGATTAGAACTGGCACAAGTCCATATCCTCTAGCTTAATAAGTGAAAAGTGAGTCATCTAACTGAGACTTTTAGTCCTAGGAATATGGTCTGATGACCAACTGAGGCCAGAAATGACACCAGTCAACGGTTTAAGCAGTCAGCACAACCGGGCAGGGTCTGGTTTTAAAACATTCACCAACAGTAAACATAGCAGGGATGCAACAAATTTATTGATGGAGCACATTGCAGAATTGATTTTGACTAAATTTTCAGATCTGTAACCAGTTTATTTTACCACCAAAAAACCCTATGTTACTATTCTTTCTAATCCCAGATACACTCAAATCAATCAACAATCACAATTCAATCTAAAACCCTCAATTATTATTCCAGGTACTGCTCAAACTAACAGGACAGTATCAATATAACTTGCTATATCCCTTATCTGTTCCTCCAACCTTAACTCGACACCAGACTCCTAGCTATACACCAACAATACAATTAGTTCAACAAATAAAAGGGCTTTCTGCATGCAAAATCTTTTATTTCATCTTTTATTTATGAGTAATTAATTGCTTGAAACCTTTGATAACATCAATTTCCAATGTTAATTCTAATTTTGGGATCCCAAAAGGAAGAGGAAGACTCTCCTGCGCTGCAGGACACCAGCTTCCACAAACACTTAGAGTTCAATAGCTGCATCATGGCCTACAGATCAGCTACTGAGCTCAGCTTACTCTACCATTTACATAAAAACCCATGTAACCAAACTAAACCTGATAATTACCACAAAGATCTTCCACATATGCTAACAAAAAATTTATTAAATGTTCTCAGTTTTATGCAAGCCAAGCTTATTACACAACATTCCACAGCAAGCGAGACATACCGTGATTTGTCAGGCACTATAAAGAAAATCAATCACAAAATCTTAAACCCTTTACCTTTTTAATATTTTTTCATAAACACAATAACAGTAAATGATTTGCATGTACCTCAAGAAGCCTTAACTTGGCACAAACTTCTAGTATCTATTCAAGCAATGCTGTATCTCTAACAATCCCAGAACAACACTCTGGAACTAGCGCCATACCTTATAAAAGAAATTTAAGTTTTTAAGTTCTTAACACCTCATCCTATGTAATTTCCAGTTAACCTACACCCATTTATCAAATGAAAATTAAGAAATGGACTATATTGACAGTTTGAACTGCCTAACATTGCCCTAAAAGACATAGATTCTTACATTAGACAAAGAACAATATCATTCCTACTAGAATGTAACATTCTGGATTATGCAAATAGTACAAGAGCTTACAATGGTTAATCTCTTCAGCAATCCATTTTTTACTCTCTGATACAAATCCTCACATTCTTCCTGCAAAAAGCCCACAACAAAGTTAAGACACCCACATGCACCCTGATATCTGTTCCAGTGTAAACAGCAGCCTCCTAACAAACAAATTAAGATATTTTGTCACACCATATGCAGCTGCAATACCAATCCTAACCTACCATTACTTCAACTATGCCTTCTTTGGAAAGGCACATATGCTCTAGATATGAAACAGGTGATTGTTAACAGACCTCAGATAAAAATGGAAAGTCAAATGATGAGCTGGGTAAGATCTAATTGTCAGTAAGAGAATTCTTTTTAGAAAAAAATTTAGAAGGTTTGGAATAACAAGTTGCTGATGTTAGTAGCATTAACAATCACTAAAGGAGCTGCCATATATCTGTCTCCAATTTAGTATCCCACAGGCGAAGTGAAATATAAATAAATTAACCATTTCTGTTACTGCTTTGCACTTCATCTCAACAAGATAGTGCTTTCTTCATCAAGCAACTATAAAAATATTTCAAATCTTGCTTCGGTTTTAAAGTAAAAAAAGGATTAGCAACAATTCATCAAAATTTGTCAAATGTCCAGATGAATTGCACCTAAATTCAGAAAGATAGTAGGCTGAAAGAAAATTTCAGCTTGGCACTGAAATATGTCAAAACTGAGTTCTATTGGAATGAACTAGCAGTACTGTGCTGGTTACCTGAGCGAAATTATCATCTGAAAGCATGGAAAGGTTAACATCTTTCACAAAATTTGAAACCTGGAGAAGAATGTCTGTGTTTATATCATTGTTCCCAGAGGCCTTCTTCAGCCCTTGACAACAAAGAATGCTAACACCGTAAATTAACTATTTAAAACAGATAAGAACATATTGCATAATTAACATGAGATAATGTCGCATCATACAAATAAACCAAAGCATAAATTCTACATATATCAATAGCAAAGAAATTAACATTTCAAAAAGCTGGTTTAATAGTGGCATTAATTGTTTGCCTTAAAGAAGGGTGGTAAGCAGTTCTATCACAAAAGGTATAAGTCATCAAAATTAACAGTTTGTAGTTATTGGTATAAAACATACCAAATAATAATTTTCAGCTTAGATTTCTCATATTATCTTCCACAACACAATGATCACATTTCTCTACATGTAATAAAATAACTAATATCCTTCCCCAACCCCCAGTCACCAATTGATCATTAAAAAGAAAAAGACTTTGTTTACAAACATACTGAAAAACTATTTGATTTGCATAGAAATCCTTCACTTGCTTAATAGTTATAAACAGAATGAGCTCCATGTCTAGTTGTTCCCACCCCTAGTAGATTAACAGAAAAGCATCCAAGAATCTTGCTAAAGACAATAAGCCACTAGTCTACTAGGATTTATTACCATACCTAGTTTTTTATTTCTCAACTTTCTCTGCTTCAAGTTTAAGTCAGGAAGCATGATATATATCTTAAAATTTACATATTATTATCTTGTGTATTGAAAATTAAATGGAAATTATGTGTAATCAAGGCCTGGGTTTGTAAGATTGCTATCCTCAAGTGAAAAAATTAATTCTAAATAATGCATGAAGCTATTTATTTACAGAAACATCTAGCTCATTAAACTAGAAATCCCCTTAATCTACTTCCAGTGTTTTTTTTCTTTTCCAGTTTCCAGGCAATATGTTGTCACTCCACTGCTGTTTCTGTTTCTTAGACTGCATCAGACACACACAACAGGACAAGAATAAACCAGTCTTACTGAAAGAAAAAGTGTAATTGCAAGTAAATAATTACTAGCTCCATAACTTGACAGCAAATCACCTTTAACTAGGACAAGCTGATGAGAGTTTTGCTGAAGGTAGTAATTGGGGTCTGATTTGATCCTCACAAAGCTACCTACCACTTTAGCTTCAAATCTTTCAGGATCTTTCAAAAGGTCCTGAACTAAACTCTTTTTCAAATAAACCAGCTTTATATTATCCTGAACTATCGCAGCAAAGCAGCTTTTCGGGGTTTCAATAACCTTTTTCTTCTGGTAAGCTTTTCTCTCAGAAATCACGCTTTTCTGTTCTTCACCAACATCGTCCTCGTCTGACATAGATGAAAAGCCGTCACTCCATGCGTCTTGGTTTTCAGCATAGTGTGTCTCAAGCAAGTCATAGACTTTCATTCGACCAATTGCTTTCCTTCCAAAGATAGAATAAAGCCTCTCGTCACAAAGGATTCTCTTCTTCTTTGCCGGGTGAACAAGGTTATTATCATTAACATATTTGCGTATGATGTCAGTAACATCATGTTGAGAGATTTGTTTGGTGGTGTCTTTACCAATTGATTCAAGAAATTCAATCAGTGGTTTTGATCCCCAACCAACAAACTCCAGTTTCCTCGATCTTACCTTTCTTTTCAAACTGGCAGGAGTAGCTGGCTTCCCGCTGTGTTCTTCCAACCAAAAAACCGGTGCTTCCTTTTCGTCCATATCGCACACTCAAATTCTGAACACCAACTTCCTCAATTTCAAATTCTTCAGTCGAACCTGCACAATATGACGCTTTAGAATGCAGAGCGTGCGTTTCCCATGGGCTATGCTTGACTGTCTTGAAAATCTACCATTGCCCTAGAATTGGAGCTGAAGATGACCACATTTGCTGATTGGCATAAATGATCAAAAAAGGTACTTTGCGCTCGGTATTAAGATTTTTTGCCTAATTCAGCTCCGGCCTAGTAAATTCCAAAATGGATTTCTTGTTCCAAAATAATCCATTTTTTGAAGTTCAACACTCCATTTCTTCTTTCCATGAATAAAGTCGTATATCATAATACCCATTTTACCCTTCAAAAATAAATAATAATAATAAATTAAAGAAAATCTAACCAATTTAATAAAGAGAGATCAATAACTCTTTAAAAAACAAAGAATTTAAAAACTCTTTTTGGTAATTGATAAATAACTTATTTATGAAACTAAATTTTTGTAAAATATTATTATAAAAAATCTAGTATTTCTTATTCTTTAATACGTTATTGAACATATTGTTTTTATTATTTAATCATCTTATTTAAAATATTTTTCATCATCATCACTTTGTCACCCTTGTATCATAAAAAAGTCAAAATATTCATATATTCAAAATATAATTTTCAATATCAAAAATATTGTACGTAAAATAATAAAATAACTAAAAACATATATATAAATAAAAATTATCATAGCATATAATAAAAGCATTATACATAAATAATTAATTATCTTATAAATATTTGTTTTAAATAATAAAAACTAATAGAAAAAATGTAATTAATTACGTTGTGGTTGTAGTCGCTGCTGCGGTTATGAGGAATTGACTCCACCCAAGTTCAATGGTAAACTTGGAGGCTAGAATGGGAACTCAGTTGTTGTTGCTCAGAAAGTCATTGATTCTACTTGTCCGTTGAAACCCAAGAATTCCTCCGAAGACTGTTGGCTTGGTGGCAAATTTTCTCCTTCATTAAATATTGTTTTCTGTCTCATCGTACTTGGCAATGTCAATGATCCTTGCCTTTGCAAATTCCCCCCAGAAACACTTCCTTCTCCTCCGAAAACTGAAGCTGTCGTCTTCGCTTCAGTCTCTTCAGCAGTTAGATATATTTTAATATTTCATTGACCAAGTCTAAGTTTGAGCCCGTCCATTTAAATTGGGTTTATTATAAAAATTTTAATATTCTAATACTTTTTTTTGCTTAATATTTTAATACTTTTAAACATATTTATAATTAAATTTTAATTAATAATATATTTATCATTATTATTAATAGTTTTCTAGAGTTAGATCCAGCCCCAAACCTAAAATTATGTCCAGCTCAACTCGAGTTAGCTCAGGTCAGGTACCTCCTTCTCACTGTTAAGACAAGATCTTATTGGCATGAAAAAACAGTTGTTGTAACTGGTTGAGCTATCCGCCTAGGCCCATGGCTCGACCCATTTTGGATTGGGTTTGGGTGTGAAGTTATAAGTTTGAACTGTACCCAGCTCGAATTAATTACATTACTATATGATTAATTTTTACTTAATTTTAATTTTAAAACATAAAATATTACACAAAAAATTAATATTTTTATTATTTTAATAATTAAAATGTCAGATAGAGATGAGTTCAAGCTTAGCTTTTAAAAAAAATCTCAATAAAATGAATCCATGAACAGTTGTAGTTGTGAGTCAAAAAGTAATTATGGGTAGACGAAAGTGGTGACAGATAAATGGTTGTCATTCGTTAATTTTTAATTTTTATATTAAAATATCTAATTTTATCTTTTTTAATCAAATAAAGTAATCTATTTTATAATAATAGTAAGACATTTGTATACAAAATTTTAAGTTCATCACTGAAAATAATTGATTTGATAATGTAATTCAAAAACCAATGTTTTTTAAAATTATTTAGCATCGATTTGTAATTGAAAAGTTTCTCTTAACCCAAAATAAGTCTTCGTCTTGCTCTCAATCGGGTTTAGGCTTAGTTTAGTACTATAAAAAAATATAGTTTAAGATTTTTGAGTGTTTGACATTGATAGAAAAAACATTGTCAAGACTTAAAATATCTAACAATAACATAATATTAGAAATTAAGAAATGAACCATTTTATAGTACTTTATATGATGTATTAAAATCTAAATCATTGTGAAGTTTAATTTTTAAAACTGACGCAAAAATTCTTTTAAAATAATTTTATTCGTAAAGAAATTATAAAAATTATAACTCTATAACCTAAAAATGTACTGCATAAATTAAAAACTTTCAAATTTTAAATCAAAACACTTTATTTCCTCTTTCATAAATAACAATAGTAATAATAATAATAATAATAATAAGGGTAAAATATATCTGCTTTAAAGTTTTAATAGAAATTTCAAGTAAATCTATTAATTTTTAAAATAGATATTTTTAAAAATAATAATAATACTAATAATAACAATAAAGCATGAGCTGGAGCAAGAGGGAAAGAAAATTGGGCCTGTCGAGCAAAAGAAAAGAAAAGGGCGAAACACATACAAAGGAGCCCACAGCAGGCCAGCTCATATTTCAAACGTCGCACAAAAAAGAGAGGGACGGTAGTAGGGTTTTCCAGTAGAAACCAGAAAGAAGAAAACAAAGAGGTTTTGCAGTGTAGTTTGTTTTCGACGCTTTTAACACCAAAAAAAAAAAAAATTAAGAAATCATGCACGCCCCAGTTCTCGTTCTAAGTAAGTTATTTTTTGTTCCTTTTCTTTTAACGATCTTCAATCTCAAATGGGATTGGTATCAGTTTTCTTTTATGAAAAATGGAACTCGTTTAGATTCAAAATGTCCCTAAGAAATGATTGTAATACGCAGAGGATTCGTTGAAACGGGAGTCTGGAACCAAGGTTCACCATGCTAATATTCAAGCCTCCAAGGTAATTTCATTCATTCCTTTTTTTATACTCTTTCTACTTTGTTTTAATTCCGAATCAAATGGCCAAATAAGCTGTTTAATTTTTTTTAAAAAAAGAAGAACCCAGAGTTTGTTTCTGAGCTCTGACTGTTCTGTACTATGTATCTACTTACAGGCTGTTGCTGACATCATCCGAACAACATTGGGTCCTCGATCCATGTTGAAGATGCTCCTTGATGCTGCTGGAGGTAAACCTTTCTTACCTATTAACTATGTTGCATTCTTTTCTCTGTTATGTTTGCTACAAGTTTATCCCATTTTCATTTCCAATGCTGCTGCTTTTGGATTTCCCACAAACATTTTTTTTACCCTTTCAATGCGCTCTTCTTGAACAAGCAACTAACGTCATTATATGATTTTGGTTAATACCAGGTATTGTTGTTACTAATGATGGAAATGCCATTCTGCGTGAGTTAGATGTTGCTCATCCAGCAGCAAAGGCACGATATTCCACCATGCTTGTTTATTTCATTTGCTTCAGACTATAAATGCTTTTCCTTTTTTCTCTTTATCTTTCTTATTTCGATTCTTTCTTATTCTGTTCTGTTTTAATTTGTTATGGCAGTCAATGATTGAATTGAGCCGCACGCAAGATGAAGAAGTTGGAGATGGAACAACATCTGTCATTGTTCTTGGTATATCTTTACGCAGCAGAATGATCATTTATATGCTATGGTGGATATTCTTTGCATACACTAGTTTAGATAGCTATGTTATAACATGCTTTTGAGAGCTGGCAAATTTTAAAATGCTAAATTGATTTTTAATGAGGTTAGCTTCAAAGTGGGAATTTAACCTTTCATATGTGGATGTAATATTGTTGAGGTTGCTTAGGGATCACGTGGTTATCACTTATTTTTCCCTTTTGTGATGATACACTTTACATGATATTCCATTGCTTCTAGTGCTTATATTTGGTGTATTTTGGGTATAGCTGGTGAAATGCTTCATGTTGCAGAAGCCTTTATCGACAAAAGTTATCATCCTACAGTGATTTGTCGAGGTAATGTAACATAGAAGTGCTGCTATATTGTTAACCTCTGCTTTTGAATAATAACTTAGCATTTGATAAAGTGCCATTTCATTTGCAGCATACAATAAGGCTTTAGAGGATGCTATTGCTGTGCTTGACAAGATTGCAATGCCGATTGATGTGAAAGATCGTATGTTTCTCCTGCAATATTTTTCATAAAAACTTTTGAATCTTTGACCGCTTAGTGTGGTTGGCATTTGTATTCTTTGATATCTTTGGCATGCTTGTCTTGTAACATGTGGATTTGATTGGCAGGTTCGACAATGTTGGGACTTGTGAAGAGCTGTATAGGGACAAAGTTCACTAGCCAATTTGGGGATCTGATTGCTGTGAGTGTCTTCCTTTCTACGGGACTTGTTTCTTATTTTGATTATAGAATCTTGCACATAGACCCCCGTATTCTCATATGAAATATCTTAATTGATTATCTTTTTACAACTGACCTATGGTTAGAACAGTCATCTGACCATTAGGTATTTGATTATTTACCAGGTTTGCTTATATTCGAATATGACTAGATAAAATCCTGGAAGCCAAATAATTGATATAAGATGTTGCATGAGAAACAAAAGCAATTGAAATATATATGTTTGTTGAAGAAGGGATCATGAAACTTTGAAATTAGAAATATAGCAACTGCTTTCGTGAAGTGGTTTTAGGTAATCGATAATAATATTAGAAAAAATTCATGACACCATTTTTATTCTAGCTGAATGATATGATGCACATGTTTAGGTTTTGATTGAACTGGCCAAAAGAACTTCTTGAAGTTTCTTTAGGTGAATTCTTTTTTATTATTATTTTTATCTTTTTTTATTTTTGCCCTTGCATGCCTTGTCATTTATACAGATAATTTGACACTTCCATTGCCTCTTTGACAGAAAATAGGTTTACCCCTTCACTTACATTTACCTTGTATGTACTTGTCCTTTCTTCCATTTTTCCCCTGTTCCCTTTTTGTTTTGGTTCATATGCCTGACTATTTTTTTTTTTTTGAAAAGTAGGTTCATATACCTACTATTAGATTGCAGATAATTTGATAATATGCATTAGTTATTGAAACTGTCTGATTATGGGGCTAATTTAGCAATGTGCCATATTCCTGAAATCATATCTCTATTAAGACAGAGGGGTGTAGGGTAGTTTGTTCAATGATTTTTTGTCACATCACATCTGTATAAATGAAAATTAATGTTGCTCCTCAACTCACTTTGTCTTTTCTTCAGTTTCGCTGCTGTGTAGCTCAGAAATGGTCTCTTTAGTAGTCATGTATTTATTGTGTATTGAACTTTTTCGTTCCTTTCATAATCACTAGAAGTTCTAAAATTTGCCTCTTATTTATGTAGTTAATTTATATGCCTGCTCAATTATTTAACTTCCAGGATTTGGCAATTGATGCAACAACAACAGTTGGAGTTGACATTGGCCAAGGGCTGCGGGAAGTTGATATAAAAAAGTACATTAAAGTAGAGAAAGTACCTGGTGGCCAGTTGGAAGATTCTAAGGTCCTTAAGGGAGTGATGATCAATAAAGATGTAGTCGCACCTGGAAAAATGAAAAGAAAGATAGTCAACCCACGCATTATTCTGCTTGATTGTCCCCTTGAGTATAAGAAAGGGGAGAACCAAACAAATGCTGAGTTGGTTAGAGAAGAAGATTGGGAAGTCCTGTTGAAAATGGAAGAAGAATACATAGAAAATCTTTGCATGCAGATTCTGAAATTCAAACCCGACTTGGTTATTACAGAAAAAGGACTTAGTGATTTGGCATGCCATTATCTTAGTAAGGCTGGTGTCAGTGCAATTAGGAGGTTGAGAAAGACAGACAACAATAGAATTGCAAAGGCATGTGGAGCTGTCATTGTGAATCGTCCTGATGAACTGCAGGAATCTGATGTGGGTACAGGAGCTGGCCTTTTTGAGGTTAAAAAAATTGGGGATGAGTTCTTTGCATTCATTGTTGATTGCAAAGATCCAAAAGCTTGTACAGTTCTCCTAAGGGGTGCTAGCAAGGATCTTCTGAATGAGGTGGAAAGAAATTTGCAGGTAAGTAATTTGATGTGCTACTTCCATCTCATAATGGAATTGTGTTCTGAAATTTGTTTCCTTTTTCTTTTCTTTTTCTTTTTTTGGATCAAAGTTCTGAAGCTTGTTTCAATTACAGGATGCCATGTCTGTTGCAAGAAACATAATCAAGAATCCAAAACTTGTACCTGGTGGTGGTGCTACAGAATTAACTGTTTCTGCCACTTTGAAGCAGAAGAGTTCATCTGTTGAAGGCATAGAAAAGGTGCTTGATGCTTTCATGATGCTTTCATGCATCACTTGATCAGCCTAGAGCTATATGATTCTGATTGCTAACTTTTCTTGATTTTGAATATATACTTACCAACCTTTTTAGAGATTTAGTTTTGTGTAATTTCTTGAGTTTTTATTTGTGTGTTTATATTCACTGGTTGTGTAACAGTGGCCTTATGAAGCTGCTGCTATTGCTTTTGAAGCCATACCACGTACTTTGGCACAGAATTGTGGGGTTAATGTGATTCGAACCATGACTGCTCTGCAAGGAAAGGTAGGAATGTTTTTTCAAGTGCACTTATATGCTTTTGAAGAAATACTTACCCATTTGTTTCTGTTTTTTCAAATTATGATTATAGCATGCAAATGGTGAAAATGCGTGGACTGGCATAGATGGGAATACTGGTGCCATTGCTGACATGAAAGAGCGAAAGGTATGATGACATTTTACTTTTTCTTTAAGTACAGTATACTGTTGGTTCTCAAACTTTCACCAGAATTTCACTTCTCTACCTGAAGTTTTCATCCTAAACTCTGATTAAGTGTACTAATTATGTCCTACCTTTCAAGATGTTAGTAAGTTGGATGAGATTGTCCACTTCAGAGCCATGTAAGACAGCTACAAGCCATTTCAGAGGACAAAATGGTGTTTTTTAAATTAAAAATGGAATTGTTAAGAAAACCAGTCATTTTGGTCTATCATTCTAAATTTTTATCTATTTTTCCCAAAAATTCCAAGTCCCTGCAAAATCCTCCCTTCTTGCCAAGACCTTCTGGCACGTGACAAGAACCAGTTAAATCATAAGGGATTAAGGCTGAAATATGAGTTGGGAGAGTGTGATAGTGTTGGAATTCAGGTGAGCTTTAGGGCGAGGATTGAGTCAAGATCTGTTCAATGTCCACAAGGGTTAACTGAGGAGTGCAATTTACCTTTTTGATGATGCAAAGAATTTTTAGGTGAAAAATGTTCCCAACCTTTTCTTGATTCTTTTAAGGAAATCTCAGGACAATGATTGTAAAAATAGATTATTGTTCTTTTTTGCCACTTTCCAGTTTTACCATTGTGAAAAGCCAAGAAAAATATAATAGATTGTGTGCTCAAGTGGGAGGTGTTAGATCAGGTGGGAATAACAGTGCTGTAGCTATCATGAACAATTGAATTCTTACATGTGTGGATTTTAGGGCAAGATTTCTTTTGGTAAGTTTTGCATTGTTTATGGGTTGGCATATGAGTATGGGATTGCATAGGGAGAAAGGAAATGAGAAAAATGGTTACGCTTCTTCAAACTTTGAGAAAGCAAATGCATGGTGGTACATTCTGGTTTGGGATTCAAGAGAATTTTTTGTATCTGCAACTGCTATTGCTATGGTTTTGTATGTAAAGGAAGGTTGGTTTCTTGTGAGGCAAAAGAGAGGGTTTTAGAAAGGGGTTTTCTCTTTTTAATATTTAAAAATAGAGAGAAGGAGAGAGAATGAAAAATAATGAGAGCAAAAAAAAAACATTGTTTTAGATTTCAATGACATCTGCAAGTCATCCTATTCCGCACTGATCTGCAGTTCGACCCGCATTATCCAACCTTTGATGGCAAGACATAAATATTACACTTTTAATAAGGTTCTAGATGAAAATTGCAATGATTAAAAGTTTAGGTGTGAAATTGAAACTCTGGTCAACGTTTGAGGATCATAAATGTAATCCATTCTCTTTTCTTTTTGATTAGTTAGAGGAAAAAGATAGGGAATTTTATCTTTCCAATTTTTAGTACAAATTCATTCTGATGTCCCAGTGGCATGTGGCTGAAAGATGATGGAAGCATCCCATTTAATTTGGATATCTGATTCATCCTCATGTTACATTCTGTTTGCTTACGTGGATACATAGTTCAGTTATAAAAAAAATGTAAATGCTTCAATATGTAACCATGATTTCAGCATAATGATTAATTGAAGTGTTCCGGTGCCTTAGTAACGTAAAGTTGAATATGTGTTTCAGATTTGGGATGCATACAATGTGAAGGCTCAAACTTTTAAGACAGCCATAGAAGCTGCTTGCATGCTCCTAAGAATTGACGACATTGTAAGTGGGATAAAGAAGAAGCAGGCTCCTGGAGCCAGCCAAGCTCAAAAACCGAAGATTGAGACAGAAGGAGATGCAGATGGTGAGCAAATTCTTCCTGATTGAAGGTAGCAGACAACCGGTTTGACTGACTTTATATTGAAGTTTTTGATAGAAATGATGGCTTGTTTTGTTGGGCTGTTAGGGGATTTTCTTGATGTTTCATTTGCTTATATTCTTGAGAACTTTTAGTCTGTATTTGCTGTTGTTTTGAAGCTGTAGATTGTTGTTGGAGTAAATGGAAACTGTTATCAGGTTGTGTTTCTGAGTACTTCAAAAAACAAAAAGAATATCTTTCTGGAGAATCTTTCTCTTCTTTTTTTGCTGTCAAATATGTAGCAAAGTTCACCTTGGAATCATTATTTAATACATAGCAGGGTAAAGTATGGAAATTTAATTGAATGTAGTACTTTTATAATTTTAATATTAGTAATATTATCTGGAACTTTCAAATTTTATTGATTATATATGGATAAGGGAAATGTTATACAGACATTGGTTAAGGTGATATTAAAGGTAAAATATTTATAAATAATGTGTTGCCTTTTTCTGAATTTGAAGAAAATAGTGTATTAAATATCAATTAAGTATAAATCACTTAAAAAAAAAACCCAAACTTTTGAAGGCTTGGAGACTTAAATACCACTTTAATTCTTTTCTTTTCTCATAGGTGTGACCATAATTTCAAAGGCAATTTTTGTTCAAATCTTCAAAAATGTGAGACATATATTTGTCCCTAGTAAAACAAAAAATGAACCTGCCTTACGCCTCTGGTCTGTATTAGAACAAAGGAAAGCCTAAAATTCTATTGCAGCAATTACAGCTCAGTTTTTGCACACGACAAAATTTCCTTTTTAATTCGAAGTCCATACTGGACTCATCTTACACAGATTAAATGATACAAATAGTTTGAAGAATTTTCAAGTTATGAACCTTGAAGCACAAAACATTGAAAAGACCGCTACCAATCTACACCTGCCGCGCACAAGGTCATCCTAAAAGATAACATTAGTGTTTTCACTATTGGTTGCCCAATTTAATAGCAAATAACTAGTTATTCTGCTTCAAAACTTCTGCTTCAGCCATTGCCATCGGATCATCCTTCATCTCTGTATCATCCTCCTTCTCCCCTTCTCGTTCCTCAGCCATTTTCTTTCTATGCAACTCCTCTGCAGCACGCATAGCAGCCTGGTTCTCTGCCTGAATACGCTGCATTTCTTCTTCTTGTTGCTGCCGCTCAAACCATGTGTCAGCATCAGCCCAAACTGCATAGTGTACAAAATGGCGGATTAGTCTCACAAGCGAAAGATCCAATAAAATTATAAAACTAATTGGATTTAGTATCTGAAGCAAACATTGTTTTCAGTGGCATCTAATGGGAAAAAAAAATGAAAAAGATTTAACATATTACATCAAAGAAACAAATGTCTTGTGTCTACTAGCCAACACATTCATGCAGAACCCAGGAGAGAGATTCAGTTTTCTCACCATATAATATATATTTGAGGAAAATATACTCTAGTTCAAGACACCTAAAGGTATGAAACCAACTAGGATAAAAATAATGGAAATTATAGAACTCGTCTCCTAAAAAAAATTTTTCTAGTTGTCGATCAGGAAGGTTATTCTAAGTCTTAAAACTATAATATTAGCAACTAACTTAAACTTACATCTTTTTGGAACCCTGAATAGAATCAAATAGACCCATGAAAAACCATAGACAATACTGATGATTTTAAGAGAATGTGCTTCAGATATCTCTTCTCTCTTGCAATCTCTTTTAAGCCAACCCAACCTTACCCCTTTTGGCATTCAAGGTAATGCCCAAAGTTTCTAATTTCTGCATATTGACAGATCAAAAGGAATCCACATTGCAACTCAAACTCACAAATTCTTCAGTTGAATCCAAATTTGGCAATTATTCGCTTCCTCAGCAACTCAACAAAACATAACTGTAACTGTTATTGTGTACATTATGTCATCCTAACTTATTACTGTCTTAGGTTCAAATAACATAAGTCAAAAGTAGCTTCTTCTAGAGAACCTGAACATATCTATCTCTAACTCCTTTACAGAAGCCAAAATGATCCTGCCCAAAAATTTTAAATATCACCAATCCAGAGCTTCAAGCTGAAGATAAATCCCCAGTACAAATGACTTTTAAATCACAGAGAACTAAATCAAGATAAAAGAAAGAAAAGCTAAGGGATTAAAAGACATACTAGGTTGAGCAGCCCAGCCCTGTTCACCACCCTTGATGCGCTCAGGGAGGGCATAGTTGACAGTGAGGACGCGACCATAGAGCTCAGCCCCATCCATGTTGTCCATGGCAGCAGAAGCATCCTCTTTTTCCAAGAAGGTAACAAAGCCGAAGGAGCGGTGCTTCTGGGTGGCTTGATCTAATGGAGTCTTCACATCCTTTATATCTCCAAATGGAATGAAAGCTGCATGGAGAATTGCTTCATTCACTTCCTCTGCTAGTCCTCCAACGTACAATGTGTTCTTCTGCACTGCTTGTTGTGCCATTTATTTTCTCTCTTTCTTTTTTCTTGTTTTAATGCTTTTCTATGCTTTCTTCTTCCCCAATTCCTTTTTTCTTCTGTTTTATCAGAACAAATTGAACATTTAGAATGCACATAGTTATGAAATAATGATAATACTGGATCTTTACATGGCATTATCAGGGTAGCAGTCAAATCGTATTTCATGGCCTTTACATGCACATAGTTACGAAATAATGATAAGACCGAATCTTTACATGGCATTATCAGGATGGCAGTAAAATTGTACTCCATGCCCTTGACAAAAGACTATTTTAGGACCATTGCTTTCCCACCATAATTGTATTAGTCCGACAATGGTCTAACTTTAAAAACTTTTACAGCAAATAAAATACTATTTACGACTCAAGTCTGTCTCAAGCAAGTTCAAAACCTTATCGCAAATATCAAACTATTTCTTTTTAAAGGAAAAAAAGAATTTTATTCATGGGAAGATAAATGCATAATATCATCCATCAAGACATGAAATGGTTATCACCAACTCCTAACTCCTAACCTTAACAATAAAGAAAATATGTAATCGACACCAGTTCTGTAAGAACCGAGATTAGAAGTGATTCAAACCCATTCGACATACATATCACAAGCAGATAATAATATTCGAACTAGATTTTTAAGCTCTATATAATAATTATACTTGAAAAAGTAGTAATTCTGAACTTTTTAGTACTACTATCAATCTGCAAATTGTGAGTACTAACAAAGAAACAGTTAAGATTACATGTGATTCCAACTTATCTTGGACATTGTGCAGACACTTGGCATGGCCGTATTCTCTCATAATAAACTACTTCTTAGTACCACTATAAAATGAGAATAAAAAAAAAAAAAAAAAAAGATCCCACTATTTTGATCGTCTCTTCCCTTGCAACCTTCTTAAGTTCTTCCACCGTTAACTCAGCAAACAGAGGCGAAGGAATGAAACTAAGAAACTTGCAGTATTAACATGCATAAAGCAATAGAAATAACTTTTAAATAGAAGAAAAAGGAAAACGCTATTTATAATACCAGAATTACAGATGGCCAGAGATGCAGTTTTAAGTTAGAAACTGTTGACTTGAATCACAAGCGATTTGATGTAAGTCAGGCATGTGATTGCCCATTATTAGTTGAAAGTAATGAATGTAGTACAAGCAGGCCATAACACTTTCTAGGAAGTTATCACTAAACTAAAAGTTGAGGATTATCATTGTATAGTTCTAATAAAACAAAGAAAATCCCAAATTTCAAAATAGGATCATGTTTTACACAAAGCTGAGCATGTATAGAATAGCATTAGTTCTAAGGGTGGGTTTAAATGAGCTTATGCAGATGAGCCGAAAGCAACTACAAGGGCATAACTACAATCAACAACAAGATTGGCCAACTTAGAAGCGCCGGCAGCGGGCATCTCAGAAAACCCCAATATTTGAAGGTCTCCTGGCATTGCCATCGTCCATGAAGAAAGGGAAAACCTCCTACTGCTACTACTACTATTCAATTCCAATGTTAATCTTTAAAGCAGTGAAGAACATATTCTTTTCTGAAGAAGGAAAAAAGCAAATACAAATATCACAGAAAAACTTGAAAACGATAGAGGGTCAGAGAGCGAGAAAATTGAAAGGGAAAAGTACCTGAGCTCTTCAATTGAGGGAGCTCTAAGAGGTTGAGCAGTTTTGATGTTGAGAAAAATAACTGATAAATTAACGATGCCGCCTTCTTCCTCCCTCTTTCCCAGGTGACCAGCGGCAAAGATAAAAAGGGCTGTTCCGTCCTTTTATATCCGCCTCAGTCCACTCTCCTTCTCCAAATAAAAAAAGGAATCATAATATTTTTAAATTTTCAAAATTATTTACAAAATTTAAATAAAATATTTATTTTAAAAATTTTATACTTTCATTATTAATTGACTAACTATCATTACATAAAATATCATGATATTGACATTCATCTTCAGCATGTCATGTTAATATCGTGTGATATAAAATAATAAACAGTATTTTAAATAACAAAAGTTAATCGATTCTTAATTATAATATATTAATTTATTCAAAATTAAAATAAAAATATTTAATTAAATAAAATAAAAAATTATTAAACTTTTTAAAATCGTTGATGAAATTTTTAAAATATTATACCACAAAAATCAAAACAAACAAAAAAATTATTTTTTTATTAAAATTCTTTTCATTTATAATAATAGATAGTTTCTTATAAAAAATTGGAAAAAAATAAAGATTGAAAAATTAAGTAATTTTTAACAATATGTTTTCTTAATTATAAAAATAGATATGTTAACTCACGTATAAGTCGTAATTGTTAAGTAGAGTTATATCTTTAGGTCAAGTTTTGAATTACTTGTGGTTTTTTATTTTAAGTTGAATCTTTTCATTTATAGTAAATTGATTTTAAGTGCTTAATATATTAGAGTCTAAGAGTTTGTTATGTTGTTTTTATATGTTCCCTCTTATGAATTTGTTATGCTGTTATTATTGCTAGTGCTAGGTTTATACAAAATGAGAAATATTAAGTAGTATCATTACACTTCAGTTTAGTTTTTGATTACTTGTAATTTTATTTTTAAGTTAGGTCTCTTTAGTCATAGACAATTGACAATTGATTTTAAGTTTGATATCATTTAAAATTTAACATAACCAATTGATTTTAAATTAGATATCATCTAAAGTTTAACATGATATCAAAGCAAGTGTTACTCCTATTCATTAGTCTTTATGATGCATTTGTTATCCTTATAAATAAAGTTCATGTCACATAATAAATATTTGACATAATATATGAAAAAGACTCTAAACTACTCAAAAAAATTCAAATAAACTCTTATGTTTTTATTATGTTAAATCAAACTCTTATACTTTAATTTTGAATAAATTTTTTTTTATATTTTTATTTTAAATCAAATAAATTTTTGTACATTTATTTTAAGTCAAATAAGCTTAAATAATGATTGACTTAATCAAAATATGACTTATTACTCTATGTCATGTGGCGTTCATATGAAATGTTAACACATTATAATTGATGATAATGTGTCATGTTGACATATCATAATTGATGATAACATAAATATTAATATGACATGATAACATAGTCGTATGACATTTTTCATCATTTGAATTAGCGTTATGTTAGTACCATGTAGATATAAAATACTACTTATCATTTTATTTGAATTAATAATAATTAATCAATTATTAATTATACAAATTTATTTGATTTAAAATAGAAATATAAGGACATGATTGATTGCAATAAAATAATAAGAGCTTATTTGAAATTTTTTGAATATTTTAGAAGTTTTTTTTTAGTATCATGCCTAAATATTTTATCCTTGCACTTGAACTTTCAAGTATTAAAGCTAATTATATTTTAAAAAAATGATGTTAATTAATAGAGATATTAGATTGAGTTGTAGCATTTATCTTTTATAGTATACTAGAATAGTACCTATAATTACGCTACGAAAAAGATCACAGAAATATAGATTATGTTAAAATGGATTTCAATTTGATACATTTAAAAGAGTTTGTAAAAGAATGTATTTTATATTAATTAATTGCATGAATATATAGTTTTTACTAGTAAAAGAAAATATAAACTGGTATTAATTAAACATATTTATTTACTTTGGTTTCAATTACCGGAAACCTACACCTCTATATATGATTATAAAACAATACTTATTCAAATAAGATAATAATCATATTAAAGATTATTAAATGTATAATAAAATATTAAAAAATGAGAAAGTATATTACTTGTACTATTGACATATTAAAATAAACAGTTGTAGAATATACGGTAACAATATAATGTAAATATTCTATTGATATAAAATGGTTACTAATTTATAACAATATATATTTTTTATATATAAAATAATTGGTTAAAGGTTGTTAAATTTAATTGATTTATTTATTCAATAATGACTGTATGCTATGTATATTGAAAAATAAGTAAAATTTTTTTTATTTTATTTATTTTATTTAATGAATTGAATGGATATTTATTGAAATTTAAACATTTATAAATATTTAAATACTATGGATTCAGGTTTATATAGAATAAGAGAATATAGTAATATNTTAATGAATTGGATGGATATTTATTGTATTTTAAACATTCATATATAAAAGAGATGTCTAACTACTATTTATTCAGGTTCATGTAGAATAAGAGGATATAGATAAAAAATAATAATAAATTGTATTTGATAAATATTAAATGAATCTATCCTTTAGGTATTAAAAGTTAAAAATTATTATTTTTAAGTATTATTTTAATTAAATAAAAAAAAAAACCTTCTATCCTCTAATATTAAAAGTTAAAAATTGTTGTTTTCCAATGTTTTTTACTAAAATAAATAAAAGTAAAAAAAAAATTCAAATGTCAAAAAATAACATAGTTTGAACATAAAGTGTAAAAAACAAACTGAGAATGACATTGACAGTTTATGTTTTTTAAAGCCTGAGGTTCAACTCGATTTGCAGATTTATTTTATTGATGATAAATAATAAAATAAATCTATATTTATCAACTTGGATGATGATTAAATTTAATATCCAATTTTTATTAATATTAATTTTAAAAATATCAAAATTTAATGAGAAAAAAAATATTTAACAAAATATTATAACTTTTGACTATTTATAATCAAATTAAAAAGTACGATGATTAAGTTTCTTTCAGTAAAATGATATTAAATTTAATCTACCACGTTAAACAAAATAATAAATTTGAATTTTATTTTCAAATATTTTATTAGAAAACACAACTTTACACCACGCATTGTTGATTTAGCATTTTTTTTTTGTTTTTTATAGTAGTAAATTAGATAACTAACCTGATAATGACGATTGTGACAGAGCACCAACCTTAAACAATAAAAAATGAATGGTTTCGTGGTTCATTTAAAATATATGTATAGTTTAAAAAATTGCCATGGTTCATTTTAGCTCTTAGTATAGTAAAAAGATTATTTGTTTGGATAATGCTTGGCATGATGATGATGTGGCATTGGCTTAAATAATGTTTATCGAGCAACAATGAATTCTATAAACTGATGATCAATACTTTGTGCAATAACCTTTTGTAAACACTCCAGAAAAAAGCAATTTGAGAAGCCTTGAAAGTATTCCTCGATATTATTATTTCTTGGTATTAATAAGCCTTTTACTTGTTAATCATGTTGCCTTATATTCTTGTTTGTTCCCGTACAAGATATAAAGAACCATCACTGCTAATCCACTGCAATCGATGGGAGGTAATTTGACACTCCATTTTGAATGTTATTATTTATATTAGTTTTTTTTCTTTTACTCTTAATGGAATATATCATTTACAAATTTATTGATTTAGACATTTAATAATTTAATTTTCATCCGACTAATATAATTATATAAGAGTTTACGGTGTAATATTTATTTTTTTAGTTTGTATAAGTGAACACACATATGTTGTGTGTGAAAATTAACATATAAAGTTTTTGTTAATTATTAAATGTCTTCTTCTTTTTTTATCCGTCTTAAAAATGTTATAACTCCGCCCCTAATTATAATGTTAAAATAATATAAAATTTCAAGCAAATAATAGATGAAAAAAAAATCAAAATTCATCTTTTTGACCAAAAACATTTTCTTCCATATATTTTGTTTTTCTCCTTTTTCTATTTATATCTTTCCAATTATCCATCCTCCATGACATTAAGTGTACCAAGTAAGTTTTAAATCTCAATGAGAAGAGCTACCCACTAGCCATGCATCATATCCATGTGGACACCTAACAGCTTACACCCTATGGCCTTCAGTGTATCTAACAATCGGTATTAGGTGGTTAATTCCGAGAATTTAGATGCTTTGGTGTTTAAGGGTCACCCTCAACTTTATATTAAACAAATAAATATAGTGTCTTATAGTGGTTCAATTAGAGGTAAGCCCATCTGATAATCAATTCCTTTTGAAAACAATTATTTATGACTTTGGAGAGCATCATTAAATCAACAAGTACTAGGTTTTACAGTTGTTGAATTAAAGGGTGAGCCCATCGGATATTCAATTCCTTTGAAAATAATTATTTATCACATTGGGGAACATCGTTTAACTATTTTTCAGACCATTTCACTGTCATTTCACATTAACAACCTTCTCTGACTTTTAAAAATTATTTTTGAATATTACTTTGTCCGTTTGAATGGATTGAAACTTTTTTATAAAAAAAATGTTGCTTAAATAAAATTATTTTGAAAAAAAAACTATAAAGAGAAGTTAAGATAATATTTTTTATGTTTAATAAATACATAAGACAAAAGACTCAGACTTTACCAAATCAAATCATAATTTTTTTAATTGAAGAACAAAATAGAATAAAAAAACAATTTTGCTAATGGAAGATAGAACAAAAATTTACTTCTATTGTTGAAAATAAATCAAATGGAAATCAAATAAAACAATTAAACCCTATATGTATCATCAAAGGGTCAAGTGAGAATGTAAAAATTCTCATTAAATATTTATACTAGAAGTTAGAACTTTCATGAGGAAATTTTAATTTCTGGCTTCTTTTTAAAAACTGAAATGATTTCCTCACATATATTAGAAATCTAAAACTTCGAGAGTCAAATATTTTATTTATTCTTGGCGTGATAAGATATATAATCATATTATAAGAGATAAAAAAAATATAATTATTAAAAGAGAGACCTAAATTGGTGGAGATATAGATAATAATTTATCAGAAGAGGTAAAGCTTGGTCTGTGCGTAAATGATTGGTGAAGTTTTAAACAATTGTGGAAAGCCATAAAGGCCATTATCTTTAAGGCCCACAAATTTGTTTTTCTGTACGTAATCATTGTTCCATGGTCTGTGGTGGGTTCTCCACAAGGAACTTGGACTTTTGCTTAAAATGGATTTTCCAATGGCATCAAACAGGTACGAATCTTGTCGGATTTAGAAAATTTTTAAATAATGTCATAACTAAAGGAAAAGTTAAATAAGAACGAAAATAGTTTAAATTTTAATTTTTTAAATAAAGTTTTAAATTATAAAAATTTTATGTAATATTTAAATATTAATATATAAATTATTTTATGATAAATTTATTTTGACGTAAAACTTTTGATTTCACTTTTTATAAAAGTAAAAAAATTAATGAATTTTTTAATATAATTAATTATATAAAACTTTAGTATAAATAATATAACAAAAAAAATTTAGACATTTCAGAAAATTATTGGTGTTATATGACACCACTTCTCTTCATGTTGGTCCACCAATAATATTAATTAATACAGAACAGAAGAATTGACTTTTTTTTTCTTGTCTCTTTCTTTGGACTGTGTTTGTCTATTCAGTGATGTGCCAGTCTCTAACTTGTAGGTCTTGGCTAATTATTGAATTCGATTCGATTCCAGCTTATTAGGTTTTGAATAGTGATTGTGATTATGACTCTTACCCAAATGCATACATAAGTCAAGAAAAATATTTACGAGAGAAAAATCAAAGTCTTTTGAGGGAACACTCTATTGACTAAAAGTTTAAGATTTTTTTTTAAAATTCAAAATTAAATATTGAAAAATAAATTAAAAGATGATGAGATCATCAGATAATGAGAAGAAATTTGAAAATGACATAAAAAAATTCCACTCCAGTCTACAGAAAAAGCTGATAATCATGTTTTTAGAGTTTTCCCCCTTTCTTCATTTTAAAGAGCATTTGGAATTTTGGACCGTGTGGAGTTTTGGAGCTTTCCTATTTCTGTATTCTTCTTTCAGTAATTCACCGGCACATTGTTCTAAAAAGAATCGTAACATTATCACTAAAAATTATTTATTTATTTGTTTATTTTTGGACTCTAATTACAATAAGATGCCCTTTTTATCTCTACCTCTGCTCACGACGAAGAATCCTAAGAGGCTAGGATTCTTGACCAATAATTTAAAAAGGATAAAATATTTGAACACTTTTAAGCATTTTAAATTTTAATTAAAATTTTAAGTTGATTTAATATTTATTAATTCTTAAAATAAATATTTTGTTTTAAAAGTGTAAATACTATTAATAGAGATTATAAAAGATTAAATATTATTTTGTTATAAATTAAAAAAATAATTATTATATTCTTTTAAAATAAAATAAAAATAAATAGCATTCAACTCTTCGAGAAAGGAGAGCACCGAGAAGGGAGCATGGATCTCTCTCGAAAAGCATAGTACTATTTTTCTTAAATTAATAAAAAAATTAATAAAAATTATATAATAATTTTTAAAATTATTAAAAAAATTATCATTTCATCAAACTAATGAAAATTTCAACAGTTGATTAATGACGAAGAATCCTAAGAGGTTAGGATTCTTGACCAATAATTTAAAAAGGATAAAATACTTGAACACTTTAAGTATTTTAAATTTTAATTGAAATTTAAAGTTGATTCAATAGTTATTAATTTTTAAAATAAATATTTTATTTGAAGAGTATAAATACTATTAATAGTAGAGATTATAAAAAATTGAAATATTATCTTTTATAAATAAATAATTATTATTATTATATTAAAAAAATAAAAAAAGAGAGCATTCAACTCCTCGAGAAAGGAGAGCACCAAGAAGGGAGCATGGATCTCTCTCGAAAAGCATACTACTCTTTTTTTTAAATTAATAAAAATTATTATATAATAATTTTAAAATTTATTAAAAAATTATCATTTAATCATATTAAGAAAAATTTCAATGGTTGACTAACGACCGGATCAATTTATTTAACAAAAAATATTTTTTAGATAAAGTGTTCATTACAAAAATCAATAGACCCATTTAAAACTTTTGTTAAAATTTGAAAAGGTGAGGGTATTTTACCTATTTTAAAAAGATATTTTTAAACAAATAAATATAGATCTAAAAAGTCAGATGGGAACATTTTATTTAATAATTTTGTTATTATAATCTTGTAATTATACACTTTATATAATTATATTTAAATAATTACAAAAAAGTATGCTTCACGTATTTAAAAAAAAACTACTTGTTTACGTGCACGACACCTGTACTGGGTTACCGTAAAGTCTAGAAGAATGTATATCAAAACTTGACGCCCGCTAATTGGGCCAGCTGAATTTGGATGACCTTGTCTCATTTCCTCCTATATGAATGACATAAAAAATAAATAAAACAAAAATTTTATGAATAATTAGGTAATCCTAGTAATCTTTTTATTACATAAACATAATTATTGAGTGCATGGGCCTGGGGCTGCTGCAGGGTGGCCGCATCCCAGATCAAGGATCCAGCTTTTCTGATTGACCAAAAGCTGAAAAGCCTATCCTTTTCCTTTCATCATATGATCAGTGCTCATTATAGTAAATAACGTAATAAATAGAAAGTTGATCAACTTTTGGCTCACATGTTTATTACCATAAGTTTCCGTATACAACATGCTTACCCATCAGCCAAGCATCCGTGAATAAAAAGTAGCAAGTGGCAATTCAAACAACCGAATCTAAATGGTTCCTAGTGCTACCATGGTTTCTTTACTCCTGCGAAAGCGCAACAGTTACGAGCGAAAATTTTGTCAGGTCAGTCCTTTACTGGCAGATCTTTCCCTCTACGAAGTACAAGACTAAAAACTCAAACCGACAGAGCCTTGCTGTCTTTGTCCAGGATTCAGTCGTGTCAGATATGGTGGCCTACGCCAACCGAAGAACCTCTGTTATTCTCTCCAAGGACAAGGAGTATGTTTTCTTTTCTGTACTAGTCAACTTTGTTCAATCTTATTTGTCAATTTACGATTCAAAATGTATATACGGTAAGATAAAAGTTTGGCTTATGACTTATCTCTGATTTCGGAATCATGGTGGTATTGATTATCAGTGATGAGCGTTGACCTTTCTTCCCTTCGCTTTGCTAATTGCTGCTGCGCCTACTCATAGTTATTGGATTTTGGTTTTTGTTACTTGTACTTGCTTTGAAATTGAATTGATATTTCCATTATAATGATTGGATTGCAGGAGGTAGATAAACTGTACCGAAGGAAAATCGATACCTACAAGTAGACTTTTTGCAATTAATATAGTAAAGCTAAAGGAACGTACAAATTAAAGCAAAATGGATCGAGAAAATAAAGTACCGAATTATAATTATAATGATAATGATGAAGCGCATGATATCGAGAGCGATGGGAAGGACGTTGACGTATACAGTGAACCTCTGTTGGTTAAGAGGCGGAACACCACCTCCCAGATTGCGATTGTGGGTGCCAACGTTTGCCCCATCGAGAGCCTTGATTATGAGTAAGCACCCTTCTGTATATATTTAACTCCTCATCGTTCCTATTTGATCTTCCCTTTGTCTTATGATTTCTCCACTTTTTTATTTTATTAATTAATTAGACCCGAAGTTTCTCTGTTGTCACAATAATCAATGACTCAACTATGTGCCCCTTGGTCTTCGAAGAAGTGTTCTTTGATATGATTGCCTGCAATTCTACATATTTTTAGACATTTCAACATGCTTTTTATTTTGCTTCTGTGTTGGTTTTGTATGCTACTTCTCCACATTAACACAGCTGTTTTCCTAACGTAGAGATCAATGACAAACTGTTTTCTAATATTCAGTTTCAGCTATAACAGAGAAATTCACCATTACTGTTTTCGCAACTAGCTTTCTGCTACTTGAAGGACAAAAAAAAGGCTAAAAATGCATCTAATCAGAATTGTAATTGTAATTTCTTTTCTGAGAAAAAAATGTATACTTGTATATAGAATAGTTATGTTAGAATTGTTTCCCAATTTTAGTCAATTCATTCATGTTTGATTCAATTATGGTTTTTCTTTCCACCATTTACTTTTACATGTTTGCTACTTAGTAAACAGCAAAGCAATTAGCCTTAGCTACCGACCTGTCTCTTATTTTTTGTGTATAACAGGATTGCAGAAAATGAGTTATTCAAGCAGGATTGGCGTTCAAGGAAGAAGATCCAAATATTTCAGTATCTTCTGCTTAAGTGGGCATTTGCACTTATTGTAGGGCTAGGCACTGGACTAGTTGGCATTTTTAACAATATAGCAGTTGAGAATATTGCTGGCTTCAAGCTGCTGCTGACCACGAAACTCATGCTGAGGCACAAGTAAGCTCTTCAACTGCCTGCAACGTTTAAATTTCTCACAGTTACACAGCCTGAACTCCCTTCCTCAATGTGGATTGCTAATGCTATCTTGTAATTATGTTCTGCTTATATCACTGAATAGGGAGTACTGATAGCTAGTGGGCATTCATTTCACAGCTCAGAGTGCTTTCTACTTGGGCACGTAAAGTTTTTACATTTTTTTGTCAGGCAGATTCCTACCTACAAATGATCAAAAATAATTCAAAGAAACAGTAGACTTTCTACTTTTGCAATTTTCAGTTCTGGTTGCATACCTCAGCATTGTTTGTTTGAGTGCAGATACACATGCAAAAGTAAAATCCTCATATTATTAAATGTTAGAAAAGTGCCACACTAACTAAGGTGAAAACTTGTTTTTGTTTCACCAATAAAGCTGCTGTACTTAGTGCCACTTGGCTCACTTCCTCTTCATTTAGCTAAACATTAACTTACTCCGTCACTTCTCAATGCTGAGACATATTGTATGCTGTTATATTCTATAATTATTGTAAGTGGTAAATATGGTCTGATGATCTTGACACTTCTAATTAAAAGACTGTCAACAGTGATTATCTTTTCAACATTTAGTAGTTGAACCAGTGGATTAGTGTAGTTAGTTACTGGTGGATTAACGTTCAAGAGAACATCAGTTTGTCATTTACTGAGGCCAAATCTTGTAAATCTTTAGGTCTCTTCTCAATGGAAGTAGATAATTGGAACTTCGTCTTTAGTAAGACTGAAAAAGAGGTCAAAAAGGAGAAAGCAAACAAAGGTTCCTCAAATGTACCCAGCAAAACAACACTAAGAACAATTTTTGTTTTTTGAAAACAACACTAAGAACAATTAATGGTGTAGACTTCATTAATACTTTAAATTCAAGTGAATAAACTTAATTAAGGCCTGAATGTCATGTGTATCGTTGAATATAGATTGGATATAAGACAATCTAGCTAATAATGCGGCACTATCAAAGTGGTTTAGTTTTTAGACAATTAAACTTGGCTGTCATGAGGAGTGGTTGGATATTAGCAGAGATTGGTGGCTAGAAATGTGAGACTTTTTAGTAAGATGGGGTTGTAATTATTGTTCTCTAGAAAATTCAACTGAGAAAAGGTATTACAAAGAGGTTTGATAATATCATTGATAGTTCATGTTGAAGTGGTTCACAGAAATTGGGCCACCTTAGATGAGTATTTATTATGACAAATTTTGGGTGTGTGTTGACAAATGAGGAAATACTTTTATAACTCAAGGTTTTTATTAGTAGATTTAGAAAGCATATGCAGAATCCAAGTTAAAACCAAAATACATGTACCCGAGTTTGAGAAGGTATCTGAAACTGATCATTTCCACTTCATGGATGGTTTCTGTGGTTTAGTGTTAATGCTGCAACTGCAGTCAAGAAGTTGGCATAGATGGATGGATTTAGCCATTACAGTAGTGGTGCTGATGCACGGAGCTTGTAGAACTGGCAGCAAGTAGTGTCAAAGCTGTGACTGCAGTCAAGAAGTAGGAGTAGATGAATGAATTTAGCGAAACCTTGGAAAAAAATGCTCAATGCAGATCTCCATTATTTTTCTTCTGTAACCTTTTTCATGTTTCAGTTCAATCTGTTTAGAAGATATATACTTCAACAGCTGTTTCAGATTGTTATGCCTTTGGGATATTCTATCATGCCCTCGTGAAATAACTCAGAAATTATATTGATTCAGTGCAGATATTACAAGGCTTTTGTAGCATATGCTGGCTGCAATTTGGGTCTGGCAGCAGCGGCAGCAGCTCTTTGTGCTTTCATTGCTCCAGCAGCGGCAGGTTCTGGTATTCCTGAAGTGAAAGCCTATCTCAATGGTGTGGATGCTCATTCAATTCTGGCTCCAAGTACTCTCTTTGTAAAGGTGAATGACATCAGCACTTTTCTCTCTCTCCATGAAAAATAAAAGTATGCATGTATGGAAGTGTAAACCAACATTTAACAAGGTTCTATTTGCCAGTATCTTTACCCTATTTGTGCTCTTGGACTAGTTTGCCCTTTTTGCATGTCTAGTTACTTACAATAACATATATGATTACATATCAACTGTCTTCTCTAGTCATGTAAACATAGTCTGGGAATGTACGGCATACAACTTCAATATTTTGTCTATTGATTGAACTTGTTTTCTGTCTGATTGCAATCCTAATTTTTTTTTCCTTATTTCATGTCTGGCAGATTTTTGGTTCAGTTCTTGGTGTATCTGCTGGATTTGTCGTTGGCAAAGAAGGGCCTATGGTTCACACAGGTGCTTGCATAGCTTCTTTAATTGGGCAAGGAGGTTCCCGCAAATACCATTTGACTTGGAGATGGCTAAGATATTTTAAAAACGATCGTGACAGGCGAGACTTGATAACTTGTGGAGCTGCTGCTGGTGTGGCTGCTGCCTTTCGTGCTCCAGTTGGTGGTGTCCTCTTTGCCCTTGAAGAGGCAGCTTCATGGTACCCCCTATTCTTCCTCCCACAAGACGAGCTTTATCTGTCCCTCTCCTCCCTCTCTTTCTTTTATCCTTTCCCCTGTCTTGTCTTGCATAGTCTCTTAAATGCTGGTAAATTTTTTCGCATGGCCTGACAGATATCATCAACTTTACTAGGAAAACTTTTCTGCATGCTTATCCAGGCTGTAACCTTTTCTAGTTTTATTTATCATATGGTAAAACTTGAAATACTTGGTATCCACTAAATGAGGTAAGGAAACCTGATACTGTAATCATTTTGCAGAACTTTTGGGAAGCCTGATATGAGATGGTATGTTGTGGTTGGAACCAGAAAAAGCATGAAAGAACAATGATGATTGAAATGTTGCTTGAATGTTTCATGACTTCATCCTGATTTCTTGATGTTTAGTCGACATATTGCATTAGCCATTTAGGAAAGGACGTATTCTGTCTTATATGTATTTTTCCTTTGCAAATCTACAGGTGGAGGAGTGCTCTTCTTTGGCGAACCTTTTTCACAACAGCAATAGTTGCTATAGTTTTGAGAGCTTTCATACAATTATGCTCTACTGGAAGTTGTGGGTTGTTTGGGGAAGGAGGACTGATTATGTATGATGTCAGTGCAGCCAAAGTTACTTATAGCGCTCCAGATATACTGGCTGTGATACTTCTTGGGACCATTGGAGGCATTTTTGGAAGCCTATATAACTATCTCGTGGATAAGGTCCTTCGCACCTACAGCATCATTAATGAGTACGCACCACATTCAATCTCGGAAATTTCATGTATAAGTTGTTACCAGTAATGTTGTTGTTAATAACATGACAGCATCAAGAATCTTTGCTTGCTAATTATCACAGTTTTGCTTCTCATCCTTTTCCAAAAGCAACTTTCTAGCTGTCCTCCCTCATTTGACAGCCCTGTATATGTGCTTTAATTTGATTAACACACTGATAAAACTTCTACAGTAGCAGTTATTAGTGGATCAAGTTTTATCCTTTTGTTCCATTTGATGATAAATCCTAAAACCTAGTGGTTCTCCTGTTTCTGCAGAAGAGGAGCTGCTTTCAAGATCTTACTCGTTATTAGCATCTCCCTATTAACATCAATCTCTTCTTACGGCTTGCCGTGGTTAGCTACGTGCATCCCCTGCCCCACTGATGTGTCTGTGAGCTGCCCTAACACTGATGTATCTGGCAACTACAAAAGCTTTCAGTGTCCATCAGGTCATTACAATGACCTGGCCTCCCTCTTTCTAAACACTAATGATGATGCTATTCGCAACCTATTGAGTACCAGTACAGTGAAAGAATTTCATATCTCCTCTCTCTTCATCTTCTTCGGTGCTGTTTACTGCCTTGGCATTATCACGTATGGCATAGCTGTCCCCTCTGGGCTCTTCATCCCTGTCATATTGGCTGGAGCTTGCTATGGTCGCCTTGTTGGTAGACTATTTACATCAATCTCTAAACTTGATGTTGGTCTCTTTGCCGTCCTTGGGGCAGCTTCCTTTCTTGGTGGCACTATGAGAATGACAGTTTCCCTTTGTGTTATACTGCTTGAGCTCACTAATGATTTATTGCTACTTCCTCTTGTCATGTTGGTTCTCCTAATCTCAAAAACTGTGGCCGATGTTTTCAACAAGGGTGTCTATGACCAAATAGTAAAACTAAAAGGATTGCCTTACATGGAGGCTCATGCAGAACCTTACATGAAACATTTAGTTGCTCGGGATGTTGTTTCTGGTCCATTGATCACCTTTTCTGGTATTGAAAAGGTGGGAAATATATTACATGCTTTGAGAACTACCGGGCACAACGGGTTCCCTGTGATTGATGAACCACCTTTTTCAGATGCACCCGCATTGTGTGGGCTTGTTCTAAGGTCTCATTTGCTTGTTTTGCTCAAGGGAAAGATTTTTTCAAGGGATATGGTACCTGCAGGGGATGAGATATTGCATAGATTTGCTGCATTTGATTTTGCCAAGGCAGGTTCAGGAAAGGGAATCAAAGTAGAGGATCTAGACATTGAACAGGAGGAAATGGACATGTATGTTGATCTCCATCCTATCACCAATGCATCACCATACACAGTGGTTGAAACCATGTCACTTGCCAAAGCAGCAGTTCTCTTTCGTCAACTCGGTCTCCGGCACATGTGTGTTGTACCAAAGAGTCAGGGGGTAAGTCTCTCTTGCTCTCTATCTGTGTGTGTGCATGCACTCATATTTATTTTGTAGAATTCATTATAGTAGGGAATCAAAGGTTTTTAACAAAAAGGCTTGAACACAGGAGTATGGAATGTCAACTCCTAGAACTAATTAGCAGCTTTTTCTCTTATATTTGTAGAGATCTATGCAGGCGAATCTTTTTCTTCTTTTTCCTATGAATATAATGGAGGCAACGAAATCCTCTAAAAATTTGGAAATACATGTCTTAACTACACCTTCTTTATGTGCTAAATGCAGAGGCCTCCAATTGTTGGAATTCTGACACGGCATGACTTCATGCCAGAGCATGTTTTGGGACTGTACCCCCACATCAGGCTTCGGAAGTGATGCTTGTGATCAATGTTTCCTGTTTGGTTCCTTTAATTCTTTGTTAAGGTCAAGTTGCTGTTTGGCCTTATTGTTGAAAGTGAAATCTTTTGAACTATATGTCTAAACTTGGTTGGAAGCAAAGACATTCAGGAAGAGGAGGACTCTTCCAAGCATCCATAGCTGGCAACAGATGACACCATAATGAAAATGGCTGAAGAGCTATTTTGTGGATCATCTCGGGACAGACATATTTGAAGCACATCTGAAAAGCTATATGGATGTGAATCAAATGATAATGATTTCAGAAAGATTCATTTTCCTTCAAATATAATATCTTCTTCATCTTTTTTCCTCCCCTGTATTGTGTATGTCTGATCTACATATTGTAGAGTTGTAAGTCATAGGAATTGAACTAAATTGCCATGAAAATAGATTGTTGGTGTGAAGATAGTTTAATTGCAAAAAGAAAGGAGGCTTTGCAGTAAGCATGGTGGATGATGAATTTGTTTTATCTTAATTCCTTCTTCGGTTTGCAACCATAGCTCAACAAATATTTTTTTGTCTTTTTCAATACATTTGAACTCTATTTATTGAAAAAAAAAAAAAAGAGCAAAAAATTATTATCGTTGGAGTGTTACTTTAGAAATAACCACAGTAAGAATCAAAAGCATGTAAGATAACTTCTTAAATTATTTAAAAAAGTTTAAATAAATTTTTATTCTTTTATTATATTTAATTAAGTCTATATATTTTTATTTTTTTGTTAAATAAATTTTTATAATTAATGATGAACTAATTATCATTAATCAAAATATTGCTTATCGTTTATATGCACATGATATTAACATGACATGTAAAAGGTGAAAAATGTCACATAATTTTATTATTATGTTAAATTAATTTAAAATTTTTTTAAAAATATTATGCTAATATTATGTAATATGCGGTATTGCTCAACCCCAATTCTTGCACTGAAATATGAAATTACTAAAATCCAAATGCTGTGTCGGATTTATTTCATTTGATTACTCATGCTCCTCCTAACAAAAATTAAAAGAGCACTGTACCACCAAACTTATTTGGTGCTGGTATCAAATATATATGTTGTGCTTCTATTCACCTTAGAGGAACAATTTCAATGCTTTCAACTCAAGAGACGTGCTTATTAGATGAAAAAAAACATTCACTTATATTATCAAGATTTACTTCATTTTTTATTAATGTAAGATCTATAATATTTTACTCCACTTAAATTGTGCAATATCTACATTGTATTAACTTTTTAACTATAAAGAAGAGAGACCTATCTTAGTATTGACCTACTTTAATTCTAGTATCTCTTATGAAAGGTATTACAGTGAAAAATTTAGATAGATTTTGATACTATTTGTTACTGTTTATATTTCTAATTTAAATCACATCTATAACATATATAAAAAAAAAAAATTAAAGCTGGATCCACATTTGATTACGTAGTGGTTTTATTAAGCAGCCACATGACAAGTTGTGAAAATAATGAAAAGACAATTGTTGCGGGTCTTTGGTATTTCCAAAATGACTAATAGAATTCATTTGGTCAAAATTTAAAATAAAAATAATAATTGAAATAAAAAAAAAGTGATTAAAAAAATACAAGAAGAAATTCAATGGTGTCAATGACAAGTCATAGATAAATTTGACTGACCTCAAAGAATAGCTTGTCATAAGCTCACAGCTCCCCGTACGGCTGACCTAATTTGTGTTTTGAAATGGCTTTTGGCTTTTGTTTATTTGACTTGAGGTATAGAGTCTTCTTTGCCATTGTCATCATTGCGTTCGTGTTTTGATATTACATTTTTCCTTTAACCTCTTTTGGCCTTTTACATCTTTCTCTCCTTTCTTCCAGCTTGCATTATTTTTTTCCATTTTTGTGTGTTGTTGCTGCTGATCAATCCGTGCTTCTATGGTAATATGAAAATTTGTCTTCAAACATTATAATCATCCAAAACTAATAAAAAATATAAAAATCAAAAATCAAATATAATATGAAAATTAGTTAATAAAATTGAAACACCAATTTTTTTTTAAATTATAAATACTTTAAAATAATTATTTTTGATTTATTATTAACATTATTATTTATAATTTTTTTAATTTAAATTTATTCTTTCTTATTATTATTATCATTATTTACAAAATTTGTATACTAAATATACTTAATCTGTAGTATTACAATTCCAAACAGAAACAGATGATATATTTGATATAAAGTGTTATAGTATCAAGCATAATGCTTAATATCCTTGATCTATGTTAATACAGTTCAAATCATTATGCTTGATATCTTTTATCTGAGGTGCTACAATTTCAATTATAATGCTTGATATCCTTGATTTGTCGTGATATCTACTTAATATCCACTGTTTAATTATATATTTGATTTGTAATATTATAATTCCAAGCATAATGTCCCACGTCCTTCATCTTAGGTCCTATGGTACCAAGCATGATAGATTATATCCTTGCTATGTTGTGATATCTACTTAATATCCACTAAATATCCTTTATATGTAATACTACATTTCTAAATATACTATATGATATCTTTGATATACAGTGTTATAATACCAAGTATAAAAAGCTCAAGAAATGAAAAGACAATTAAAATATGAAACAAAATAACAACAAACATTATAATCATATCAAAATAATAAAATAAATAAAATATAAAATATAATATGAAGTTTTATTAATAAAATTAAAACACCCATAAATTTTTTTAACAAATTATCCATACTTTAAAATAATTATCTTTGATTTTCAATTCCTATTATTATTTATAACTTTTTAAAAATTATAATTATTCTTTCTTACTATTATTATCATTATTTACAATATTTTTCTACTAAATATCCTTAATCTATAGTGCTACAATTCCAAGCATAATAAATGATATATTTGATATAAGGTGTTAGGTACAAAGCATAATGTTTGATATCAAGCACTTCCAAGCTTGATGCATGATATTATTGATTTGGGTCTTGTGGCGTCAAGCATAATGCTTGATATCCTTGATATGGGTATTACAATTCCAAGCATAATAGATTATATTTTTTATACTACTTAATTATATCATTGATTTGTAATACTGTGATTCCAAGCATAATGTCTAATATTCTTAATTTGGGGTCTTATGATACAAAGCATAATGGTTGATATCCTTTATCTGAAGTATAATAAATGATATAATTAATATTGCTTAATTATATCCTGTACGCCCAAAGCCTAAGAAATGAAGAGATAATTAAAAAATAACAAATATTATAATCATCCCAAAATAATAAAAATTAAAAAATAAATATAAAAATTTGTTAATAAAATTGAAACACTAAGAATTTTTTTAAAAAAATTATCAATAATTTAAGATAATCATCTTTGATTTATTGTTACCATTATTATTTATAATTTTTTAAATTTAAAATTATTCTTTCTTACTGTTATTGTCATTATTTACAAGATTTTTCTATTAAATATCCTTGATCTGTAGTGTTATAATTCCAAACATAATAGATGATATCATTGATATAGGGTGTTACGATACCAAGCATAATGCTTGATATCTTTGATCTATTATGATACAGTTCAAATAAAAATAATTATACTTGATATCCTTGATCTGTAGTGTTAAGCTTCCAAGTCTAATACTTGATTTTTTTATCCAGTGTCTTATCGTACTGAGCATAATGCTTGATATCCTTGATCTGGGGTACTACAGTTCTAAATATAATAGATGATATCCTTGATATTACTTAATTATATCCATGATTTGTATTGCTATATTTTCAAACATAATGCTTAATATAATTGATTTGAGGTGCTACAGTGCCAATTATAACTCTTGATATCCTTGATATGTCATGATATTTATTAAATATTCTTCATGTATAGTGTTACAATTTTAAGCATAATAGATGATATCCTTAATATAGGGTGTTATGATACCAAATATAATGCTTGATATCTTTCATTAATTGTGATACAATTCAAATAATTATATTTGTTATCCTTAATATGTAGTGCTATGTGATTTAAAAAAAAAAATTGTAGTGCTATGCTTTAAAGTATAATATTTGATATGTTTGATAAAAATCATACATCAACTACTTTATCATATATTTGAATGTGTACAAAATCTATATTAGATTATAACAAGTTCGAACTATCACAACATGTAGTTTTGTATCTGTGTGCAACACACGGGTACATTTCTAGTGTCTTAATAGAATAACATCTAACTCATCAAATCTCTTATTAAGATGAAATCCATTACATCACACTTGCAGTTTCTTCTACATTTTCCCTCTTTTGAATTTTGGACCTTTCCCAAATTTCTTATTCTCCTTTATTTTTTATTTTTTAAATATCTTCAAATAAAAATAATATAATGACCCTAGAAAGAACATTATTAAACATATACATTTAAACAATGAATTATTTAAAAAAATAAAAAAAAAATTCAAATTCAATTGGAAAAAACAAAAAGAAAGAGGAACAAGGAAGAATAATATAGTTATTAAAAGAGAGAAAGAAGTAAAATGAAAATTTGAATTTCTTCTATTATTCATATTTGTTTTGTCATGCTTCATTTTCACTTTTTATGTTTCCGTTCTTTTAGATAATTAAAAAAAATATAATTTAGAAAAACTTTTAAAAAGTAGCTAATGATAAAGTTTGATGAACAAATTTGCATCTTTCAAAATAAAAATGAACATATATTTAGAGCTTTATATGAATTTTTTTTAGAAATGTTTTCGACATTTTTCTTTATTAGTTTCTTTTGTTTTCTTTAAATATTTTCAAAGAAATACTTTCAAAAAAATTATGATTTAAATTTATGTTTAAAAACATGTTTACAAGCACACATATTTGATCTAGATATTTGAATTTTTAATTTGACTAAAATGTTTTAGATTTTTGGTAAAAGAAAGAAAGGGAAAAAGGAGGAAGAAAAGGAGAATAAAATAATAAAAGTATGAAACTTTTTTTATCATTATATATTTTTCTTTATTTTTCTTTTCCTTATTTATTTTTTCTTAAATATTTTCTTTGAAAATTTTCTAATCTAAAATAATTTGTACAAAAATCATCAAATATAAAAATTCAATTTATATATTAAAAATGAACATATATCAGTGCATACAAAAAATATATCTATTTTAATAAAATAAATTACAGCAATAATATTTTAAATCTATATGATGAAACTTAGTTCCACGACTTCACTTGAATAATCAACTAGTTTCTAAAAATAAAAATCCTATAGTTACTGTAAGGCTCTTAAATTATAGGTTAGAATTATACTTTTATAATTTATTTATGATTTATTAATAAAATAACGGTTAAAATACAGATTATGTCTTTTAATTTACCAAATTATGGATTTATAAGTTATTTTGAGAAAAAGTAAGTAGATTAATATCTTAACTACGGTTAAAATATGAAAATATCTCAAGTTACTAAAAAAAAAGAATATGGTTAATATCTTAAGTACCATTAAAGAATGAAGATATTTCAAGTTACCTTTTTTTTGTATTTAAGATATTAATCAAGTTATTTTTTTCGTAAAAAAAAGTTCAGTTAAAGTATAGAAATATTTCAAGTTATTTTGAAATAATAACTTAAAAAATATCTTAAGTAAGGTTAAAATACGAAGACATCTTAAATTATTTATAATTTAAAATGCTTCGTATCAAAATAATCAAATATAAAAAATTTCAATTTATATTTTTAAAAATAAAAAATGAACATATATTAGTGCATAAGAAAAAAATAGATCTATTAAAAAATTAAAGTATACAAATAATCTTTAAATTTATTTGATGAAATTTAACCCCGCAAAGATGCATAGGTCATTCGTTCGTTTCTGAATAAAAATCATATGGTTACTATAAGACTCTTGACTTATATTTTACAATTATATTTTTGATATTTATAATTTATTTATGATTTATCAATAAAAATAATGGTTAAAGTAGGGGTGACTCAATAACGTCAAAATCTTAAAGTAAAATATTCAAATGAATCCTTTATTGAAATTAAGAAATTTTTTTAAGCTTTAAATAATCAAATTTATATTTTTGATTTGACATATTCAAATATTTATTAAGAAGTATAAAAAATATTTAGCTACTATAATTATTTTATATTTTTTAAATGATCAATATAAAATCAACAATCAAAATTTTTAATTCAAATAAATTAACTATCATATAAAATAGATACAATATAATAATATAATATAAACTCTAAATTAAAATAAAAAAATCTATTAAAATTAAAATAATAGTATCTAATTGTTGAATGTTTATTATAAATAGTAAATGAAGCTAACGATTTTATAAATATAATAGTATAACAAACTTCATGCATATTTTTTGAAGGAAAATTAAAGTTGAAAGCAAAAAATAGTTAATGAGGGAAGATGAATTCAACCGTGAATATTATAAATTGAAAGAAAAGATAATTAGTTTTATATATAGGAAATAAAATAGTTGTTGAAAATCATTAAATACATCTTACCGTTAGTTGATTGAAAATAAAAGAAATATGTGAGAAAAAAATAATTATTGAAAATCATTAAATACATATTATTGTTAATTGATTGAAAATAGAAAAAATAGTTGATAATTAATAGTATTGTAAGAATTGGAAAGCGATAAAAAATTGAGTTTATTAAGTACATAATTGGAGAAGTACGAAAATATGTCATTTAATTAATTATTTTTTATTTTTACATATTTTTAATAAAAATGAAATAATTAGTTCAGAATTAATAAGAATGTAGAAGTGAGAAAAACTAAATATTTATTAGATACAAAAGCATAGGTAAATAATTTATTAATTATCTTAATTTTTATATATTTTTAATATAATTAATTATATTATTATAAAAATATAGAGTCTATCTAAATTTAAGACCTAAAGCTTTTGGTTAGGTGGCTTTACCCAATGACTGACCCTGAGTTAAAGTATTGAGTAGGTCTTGTAGTTTACTAAATTATGAATTTATTAAGTTATTTTATAAAAAGTAAGTTGATTAATATCTTAAGTACGAAGTTACTTAAAAAACATTTGGTTAAAATTTAAAGAATTAAGATATTTCAAGTTTTTTTTTGTATTTAAAATATTAATTAGGTAACTTTTTTAGTACAAAAAATTAGATTAAAGTACGAAAATATTTCATATTACTTTGGAAAAGGAAACTTAATAAATATTCTAAGTAGGGTTAAAGTACGGAAATATCTTAATTATTTGTAATTTAAAATAATTTATATAAAATTTTCTCAATTTATACTTAAAAAAAAATAGCATATTAATGCATGCAAAAAAGTAAATTTTTTAAAAATTAATTACAACAATAATATTCTAAATTTATTTGATGAAATTTAACCTCACAACATTGCACAGGTAATTCGTTAGTTTTTTAATAAAAATCCTATAGTTATGTAATGCTCTTGAATTATGGTTTACAATTATATTTTTGATACTTAAAATTTATTTACAATTTATCACTAAAAATAACAATTAAAGTACGGATTAGATCTATTAAATTACTTTTTTATAGAAAGTAAGTTGGTTAATATCTTAGAAAAATACAGTCAAAGAATAAAAATATTTAAAGTTATTTTCTCAATGATTAGGATATTAAATAAATACGAAAATTTTCAAGTTACTTAAAATAGGTTTATTTTTTTTGAAAGGTAAAAATTAAGTATTCTTGAAAATAAATAAAAAAATGAAATTAAAAAAGTTACAAAACAAAAAGAATGACGTGGCTTTTTTGAGAAATGAATTGACGTGGCATTTTTATTTGGTCCAAAGGGGTTGACGTGGCTGTTGTAAGTAGGCATTGCCGCTCATTTCGCGTTCGGGGAAGAAGGGGAAAAACTTTATTGATGTTTGAGTCACTGGCGTCTGGTGAATTAAAATTAACAATGGTGAGATTTTTATTTTTGGAGAAATGGCGCCAACATTTTTCTAAAGTGGGTGTTCCCGCCCATCCGGTTTCCTTTCTTTTATTTACATTAATGTTCTTTCTCTTTCGCTCTTTGCCTTAAGCTAAAAATTGTCGTCAGTGAATGAAACCAAACAACAAGGTGAAGCAGAGAGAGAGAGAGAGAGAGAGAGCTAAGATTGGAAGATCCCTCAATCAGATTCTCACCATATTATGGGATCTGTGGCTCTTTTGGATTCTAATTCTTCTTCAGGTTTTTTTTTTTTAAATTCTTTCCTTATTTTTCCTTTTCAAATTGAATTATTATTATTTTTATATATTAATTTCCGAATGTTAAGTTTTGATTTGGTGCTGGTAGACCTATCCTTAATGTGATTTTTGGCAAGAAAAGAAAAAAAGGAAGGTAGCTGGGCCCCATATAAATATTTATGAATTTTATTATATTAAGTAATTTTTTCCTGTAAAAGGGAGAATAAAATTGTGCATTTACGGCTTGAAATAGGTCATCCAATCTATATAGGTTAAGCCGACCAGATGATGATAGATTGTTTTCATTTCATTTTCTAAAGAAATCCATTTTATTTTGTAATTTCCATTGCAAACGCAAAGGTTAGAGCTTGACTGTGATTCTCGATATTTTTGTTGTTGAATGCAACGCCTTGTAGAATATGGGTTCTTTTTAATTTGCTATTCTTCAATGATTCTCTTGTTTGTGCATGCCTTAACTCCCTTGTACTTGAACCTTCATGCATTTGTTTTTCCTTTTGATGTATAGGAGTGTTTTTTTTCTTGAGGTTTAAGTAAGTGATTAATATTATTTCTTACAACCTAATAAACTTGACGTGGGTATAAAAGTCGTGTCAATAGTCTTAAATTTTATTTTTTCAGAGAGCTCTAGGAAAATCATATAAGGTTTCGCTTGGTTTTTGCTTTTGTGACTTGTTCTGTCATTTGCTTTTGCTTCTTGCTTCTGAAACCACAAGGTAAAGAGCCAAATAGCAACAACAATAATCAATGGAAGTTGTTTATCCTTTTTTTTTTGGCAGATTTGATTTTTAGGGTCTTTTTTTGTTTGTTTTGTTTACATCTTAAACCTTTGGTTTCATAAACTTAAAATTCATTCAGCAATTATAAATTTTAATTTTCATTTGTATTTCCGTGTTTGTTTACACAAAATATTCAAGTGACATTCAATAGGAATGTTTTCCACTTGCTAACATTCGTCCTCCCTTGATGTTAACCTTTGATCCTTGATATCTTAGCAATGAAGATTGTTAGACTACATGCATGCATTTGAGCATTTGGCTCATTGGTTGGTGCATTATCCTCCTGTCTAGAGAGCAGGGTTCGAATCCCCCTTCTCCCAATTAAAAAAAAAAAAGATTGTTAGACTACGTGCATGAGTCGTTTTTCTTGTTAGGAAACAAGTTAAATGCATATGTTTACAAAATATGGATTACTTAATTCTTATGTTTGATATACTAGATGCTCTCTTGTTTGCTTTGCCATTTGAGATTGCTGGATTGTGCTTGCATATGTTCTTATGTTTATTTGTTTTTATTTTTATTCATAATTATTCATAACAAAGGTGGCAATGATGGTGGTGGGGTGTTATTGCATAACAAGGATGTACCAAGAGGCTTTGTTGTGTTCATACTATGCTCATCTGTCTATATTTTTGTTTGTGTTGGTTATTTAAGCTGCTTAGGAATTGCCTTGATATCTATTAAACTCAAGTTAACAAGATTTTTGCCTTTGTGCATTAGGTATGAAGAAGAATAGGAAAGGTAAACAGAGATCTGCGATCCCTCCTACCAAGAAAGAGATAGAAGCTGATCAAAAAGGTAAAAGGCGTAATGTTCCTCAGGAAAATAGCGAGCCAGCTGGTTCTTTAAAAAGGCCAAAGCGAGCTGCAGCCTGTACAGATTTTAAGGAGAAGTCTGTACGCATATCTGAAAAATCCTCAATTATTGAAACAAAAAAGGATATGTTAGCAGACGATGAAATTGTAGCTGTAGGGCTGACTTCTGAAAAAGATGATGGTCGGCCTAATAGGAGGCTCAATGACTTTGTATTGCATGATTCATCAGGTCTTCCACATCCACTTGAGATGTTGGAAGTCCATGACATGTTCATAACTGGTTTGATATTACCCCTTGAAGAAAGCTCGGACAAGGTCAAGGAAAAGGAGAAGAGTTTTAGATGTGAAGGATTTGGACGTGTTGAGTCTTGGGCCATATCTGGTTATGAAGATGGTTGTCCAGTGATATGGCTTTCAACTGATGTTGCTGATTACAGCTGTTGTAAGCCTGCAAGCAGCTATAAGAAATTTTACGAGCATTTCTTTGAAAAAGCTCGTGCTTGCGTAGAGGTTTATAAAAAACTTTCAAAGTCTTCTGGTGGGAATCCTGACTTAAGTCTTGACGAGTTGCTTGCTGGGGTTGTTCGATCGATGACTGGTAGCAAGTGCTTCTCAGGTGGGGCATCAATTAAGGATTTTGTCATTTCCCAGGGAGAATTTATTTATAACCAACTGATAGGTTTAGATGAGACATCAAAGAAGAACGACCAGGTATTTGCAGGTTTGCCTGTTCTTGCTGCCCTTAGAGATGAGAGTCAAAAGCGTGAAAATATAGGGCACGAAAGAGCAGCATTTTTGGGTGGAACTCTGACTATTGGTAAAATATTTGGAGAGGGAGACAGCAAACTGGATCAGTCAAATTCATCTGCTTTTGCTGCTGAGGAAGATGAGGATGCAAAGTTCGCAAGAGTGTTGCAAGAGGAAGAATACTGGAAATCCATGAAACAGAAGAAAAATCAAGGTTCAGCCTCCATGTCAAACAAATTTTACATCAAAATCAATGAAGATGAGATCGCTAATGATTATCCTCTCCCGGCATACTACAAGACTTCCAATGAAGAAACCGACGAGCTTGTAGTTTTTGACAATGACTTTGATGTTTGTGATCCTGAGGATCTCCCAAGAAGCATGCTCCACAACTGGTCATTTTACAATTCAGACTCAAGGTTGATTTCACTGGAGCTTCTTCCAATGAAACCATGTGCTGACATTGATGTTACCATCTTTGGGTCTGGGGTTATGACTGCTGATGATGGAAGTGGATTCTGTCTTGATAATGATCCTAGTCATTCTACTTCAGGTTCTTCAACTGCACTGAATGTTGATGGGATTCCGATTTATTTGAGTGCAATAAAGGAATGGATGATTGAATTTGGATCCTCAATGATTTTCATATCAGTGAGGACAGATATGGCCTGGTATTGTCTCTCATGTTTTTACATTAGGGTTCACCAGCTGCTATAACCTTTTCCTATCCAATGTTAGATGTCAAATGCGCCAAGGAAAATCACTGTAAAGTATTATGTATAACTTAGTTAAAGAACTGGAATTATGAGCAGTGAAGTGAGAAATAAAGCATATTTACTTGAAATTGTCTATTAATATGGAAAACAATCTGCTTTTCATTAAATTAGTTTCTAATCATGGTGAGCTCTTATTTTCTTTCCATTTTCCAGGTATAGACTTGGCAAACCATCAAAGCAATATCTTCCTTGGTATGAACCGGTACTCAAAACTGCAAGACTCGCAATAAGCATTATTACATTGTTAAAGGAGCAAAGCCGAATATCTCGCCTCTCTTTCAATGATGTCATCAGAAGAGTGTCTGAGTTCAAGAAGGATAATTGTGCTTTCTTATCTTCTGATCCAGCAGCTGTTGAGAGGTACATTGTTGTTCATGGACAGATAATTCTACAACTCTTTGCAGTGTTTCCTGATGAGAATATTAAGAAGTGTGCATTTGTGGCTGGGCTTACTACAAAAATGGAGGAGAGACACCATACAAAATGGTTAGTGAAGAAGAAGAAAGTTGTGCACAATAGTGAACCAAATTTGAATCCGCGAGCAGCCATGGTACCTGTAGCATCTAAGAGAAAGGTTATGCAGGCAACCACAACAAGGCTAATCAACAGAATTTGGGGGGAGTACTATTCAAATTACTTGCCAGAAGAGTCAAAGGAGGAAACTGGTTCTGTGGAGAAAGAAGAGGAAGATGAAAATGAGGAACAGGAGGAAAATGAAGATGACGATGCTGAAGAAGATAAATCAATATTAAAGGAGACACAGAAGTCTCCTTCAGTATCAAGGCGATCCAGACGATGTTCCACCAAGGAGGAAATAAGATGGGATGGAGAGCCTGTAAGCAAAACGAGCTCTGATGAGCCTCTTTATAAGCAAGCCATTATTTATGGAGAGGTAATTGTTGTTGGAAGTGCTGTTCTTGTTGAAGTTGATTCATATGAACTTCCCGCTATCTATTTTGTGGAATACATGTTTGAATCATCGGAGGGAAGCAAAATGTTTCATGGACGGATGATGCAGAGAGGATCTGAAACTGTACTGGGTAATGCTGCTAATGAGAGAGAGGTGTTTCTAACAAATGATTGTGGGGATTTTGAATTGGAGGATGTGAAACAGACTGTTGCTGTGGATATTTGGTTAGTTCCTTGGGGATATCAGCACCGGAAAGATAATGCCAACATGGCCAAATCTGATAAAACAAAAGCAGAAGAGCGGAAGAGAAAAGGATTGCCAATGGAGTATTATTGCAAAAGCTTGTATTGCCCTGATAGGGGAGCTTTCTTTAGGCTTCCCTTTGATAGTTTGGGTTTGGGTTCTGGTTTCTGTTACTCTTGCAAAGTTAAGGATGCTGGAAAGGACAAAGAAATGTTTAAAGTGAATTCATTAAAGACAGGCTTTGTGTACAGGGGAATTGAGTACTCTGTCCATGATTATGTCTATGTAAGCCCCCATCAATTTGCACTAGAAAGGGCTGAGAATGAAAACTTTAAGGGTGGGAGGAATATAGGCTTGAAGCCTTATGTTGTGTGCCAAGTGCTGGAGATCATTGTACTAAAAGAACTGGAAAAAGCTGGAAAGGAGTCCACCCAGATTAAAGTCAGGAGATTTTTCAGGCCAGAGGACATTTCAGCTGAGAAAGCTTACTCTTCTGATATTCGAGAGGTAGAAGCTAACCTTAAAATGTGATGACTTTTAGTTTGAACTTCATATTACCACACTTTCTGTTTACACATTCAAAATTTTCTTTTTCCCATGGATATTTCATAAATTAATATGGCCATCATTTTCAGGTCTATTATAGTGAAGAAACACATATGTTGTCTGTTGAGGCAATAGAAGGGAAATGTGAAGTCAGAAAGAGGAATGACCTTCCTGAAGCTAGTGCTCCAGCAATCTTTCATGATATCTTTTTTTGTGATCGCATATATGATCCTTCCAAAGGTTCCCTCAAGCAGGTAAGTGGCTTTTTCTTCCTTCTGTTGTATACTTTAAGAATGTAACTTCTGCAATTATTTTCATGGAAAACATTGATTGCATGTGAAAAAGAGTTATACAATCGGAGGATAAATTTATTTCACTAAACTCCAAACCCCCCCCCCCCCCCCCCCACCCCCTCTGTCTCTCTCTTATATTTCTTGATTTATGTTTTTTTTCTTTTTGTTAGTTTAGAAATGAACATATNTTCTCTGTGAGCAGTTACCCACTCAGATCAAACTAAGGTACTCCACTGGCATTGTGGATAATGACATTGCATATCAAAAGAAAAAGGGAAAGAGTAAAGAGGGGGAGAATGAGTCTGAAGTTAAGAAACAAGGAGAAGCAGCTCAGGAGAATCGCTTGGCTACATTAGACATATTTGCAGGTTGTGGTGGCCTGTCAGAGGGGTTGCATCAATCTGGTATCTGTCTACCTTGTGCTCATTTCATCAACCTTAATGTGTTTGGCCATATTCATTTCTAAAGCACTATATGTTCAACCGTTTTTTGTTTTTACTGATGTAGGTGCATCATTAACTAAATGGGCAATCGAATATGAAGAGCCTGCTGGAGATGCATTTAAACTCAATCATCCTGGGTCTTTGGTGTTTATTAATAACTGTAATGTGATTCTTAGGTGAATATGACAAGTTGGCTCTCCTCTCTTCCTCTTACACTTCCTTTTTATAGTGCTAATAACTCATAAACTAGTTATGATGCAGGGCTATTATGGAGAAGTGTGGGGATGCAGATGACTGTATCTCCACTTCTGAGGCAGCTGAGTTAGCTGGATCACTAGATGAGAAAGAGATTAATAATTTGCCTTTGCCGGGGCAAGTAGATTTCATCAATGGAGGTCCTCCATGCCAGGTAATAGAGATTCTATCTTTCCTTTTCTTCTCCTTTGTTAATGATTCACTAAGAGAAAAGCTGTCTTACTTTTGCAGGGTTTCTCTGGAATGAATAGGTTTAATCAAAGTACATGGAGTAAAGTACAATGTGAGATGATTTTAGCATTCTTGTCATTCGCTGATTACTTTCGGCCAAGGTATTTCCTCCTAGAGAATGTGAGGAACTTTGTGTCTTTCAATAAAGGACAGACGTTTCGTTTAACTCTGGCTTCACTTCTTGACATGGGTTATCAGGTAGATATTCATTGCAGCTATCAGTAATGTTTGTCATGAATGTATCTGTGTTATAAGGATACATATATAAGTATATGTGCACTTGTGTATTTTGATGTTCTGGTTTTGCCTATTTAGGTGAGGTTTGGTATTTTGGAAGCTGGAGCCTATGGAGTTTCCCAATCAAGAAAACGAGCATTTATATGGGCAGCCTCCCCTGAAGAGACTCTGCCGGAATGGCCAGAGCCAATGCATGTCTTTGCTGTGCCTGAGTTGAAAATCACATTATCAAATAATTTGCAGTATGCAGCTGTGAGAAGTACTGCAAGTGGAGCCCCTTTCCGTGCAATTACTGTGAGAGATACAATCGGTGATCTGCCAGCTGTAGGAAATGGGGCCTCAAAGACAAATTTGGAGGTAGCTAGATTGAAAATTATATCTCTAAAATTTCTCCATGCTTTAAAGGTTGTATTTGTGCATATTTAATTTGCCACATTTTATTTCTGCAGTATCAAAATGAACCCATCTCATGGTTTCAAAAGAAAATTCGAGGGAACATGGCTGTCCTCACTGATCATATATCAAAGGAAATGAATGAACTTAATCTGATTCGGTGTCAAAAGATTCCAAAGCGACCAGGTGCAGATTGGCATGACCTTCCAGATGAGAAGGTACAACAAGAGCTGGTGTTCTTTGTATCTGTTCTTTTGAAATGTTACCAGAATGAAATTCTTGAACTGCTGGTATATTTGTTTCCTTACGATTGCAGGTAAAACTCTCAACTGGACAAGTGGTAGATTTAATACCCTGGTGCCTGCCGAATACGGCCAAAAGACACAATCAGTGGAAAGGGCTGTTTGGAAGGTTGGATTGGGAAGGGAACTTCCCAACTTCCATCACAGACCCTCAACCGATGGGAAAGGTTGGAATGTGCTTTCATCCTGAGCAGGACAGGATTCTCACAGTCCGTGAATGTGCCCGTTCTCAAGTAAGTCATTCAACTTATTGACAATCATTGCCACTGTAGTTTGCGAAAGGTTGTAGTTCAAAGTTTTTTTTCTTAAAGAGTGTGCATGCCATAAAGAGTGAATGACCATACAGTTTAGCCCGCAAGATAGGTTGATGTTTTATATTTCTATATTTGTGAAAGCCTAATTTGTTAAGTGCATGTGGAATAGGAGTTAACATAAAAAATATGCTACATAATCCATCGTAGTAGTTTTTCTTTTTACCGAAATGAAACCCACAATTCAGTTGACAACATTATCAGGCATCTCAATAACTTAACAAGCTATAATGAAGTGGAAACATTGGTATAATGCTGCTGAGAGGAGAGATCTGGATTTAATTCTAATGAATTCTCATCTGCCAATACAGGGTTTCCCAGATGGCTACCAGTTTGCTGGTAACATTCAACACAAGCACCGGCAGATAGGAAATGCTGTTCCTCCTCCTTTGGCATTTGCATTGGGGAGAAAACTCAAGGAAGCATTGGACAGCAAAAAGCCTATCTAGTTGTAGGGTTTAGTTTATGGCTTCCAGAATTGACCATTCAGACGACAGAGCAATTGGATCTATAGAAATATTGGGCATTTGTAGATAAATTGATTTACATTTCTACAAATATAATGTTCTGGTTGGAACTTTTCTACATGGTGATGCAAGTTTAATAATCTAAAGATATCATGGAAATTGATTTACATTCTACAAGCGGTAGAAAGAAGAAACGCTGGTAGATCAATTGCTTTTTACATTAGCAATCGTTATTTCCATTTCTTTCTTATCTTGGCAACATTACAATGGGCATTCTTTGGAGGCTATGAAAATGCATGGTCTGTCCATAAGTATGTTGTAGGATGAGATATGACAATGATATGGAAATCAATCTCTTTCCATATACTCATATTCTATCTTTATTTTTCTTTGTTTAATTATATATTCTCTATCTCCAATTAAATGTCATGTTTGATTTGTTAAAGATTTAGAAAAACATATTTAGGTTCAATGATTTTTATAATATTAAGAAAAGTTTTGTAACATTAAGCATTGTAGGTATTAAACAAAAAAGGAAAGAGAATATGATTTTGACAAAATTTTAAAGGAAATAGAAAATGATATTCAATCTTGATCCATTATTAAAAATTTTATGCAAGTCAATGTTTATTTATTATAAAATTATTATTAAGTTTAGTTTTGTAAAATTGTACAAAATATGATTTAGGTTTGTTTAACTTCTTGTTAGGTGAAAGGTAATGGTAATATTTGATTGTACGGAAAATTAACTCAACTTCACTTCAAACCTTGATACAGATTATGATTAAAGAAGGTCAATAATTTGTTATTTATTAAAGAAGCTTGCACTGAATGTCTTTTATTTCAAGTATGTCAGATAGAGTATCAGATTTATCACTATGGTTAGTTCATTGTGTAAAATGTGTCTTTATTTTTTCACTGTAGAAGATTTGTTGTTTCCTTATGTGATTTTATTCAGTCCCACACTGGAATTAGGAAAAAAAAAAAAGAAGATATCATATTTATCCTCTACAAGTCTCAGTATTTTATAACAAATGAAAAAGCACGCATTTCCCTTTGCGTGGGTGTACATATTGTTCCATTTTGAAATAGATTAGAATAATCATTACTAATTTTGTTTTGATGATAATTATTTTGATTTTATTAAAAGAAGATAAAAAAGTTATTGGAAAAAAAATACCCTTAAGCAATTTTGGAAATTATTAATTTATATAACACAGCCTATTGATAGAGTTAGTAATGATTCTTGCAAATTTCGGATTATCAATGATCCTTGCAACCCAAATGGATCTGATTCAGAAGCACAATTATATAATAAATCAAATATTTTTATTCCTTTTAATTCTAAAACATCCTAAAATTATTAAGATATTCAACATCCAGATGTATATTTTTCATTAATTGAGGACCTCGGCTGGGCCTTTTTCATCCTGAATGGCTTCGCCCGTGAATACTTGTATTCATAATGTAATAATTATTTTTTTGAGAAAAAAAGAGCAAGAATAGAGATGTAACAGACAAAAAAAAAAAAAGGGGAAAAATGAACTTGGTGAGTGACANAAATATATTATATATATATATATATATATATATATATTTATAATGTCTGTCCTATTGATTTTTTTTGTTTTGAAAATGGGTGTGGGGTATGATATTGATGCATAAAATGCCAAAATGATAATCTCGTGATGATCAGATTAATTCCCATTAGTAGAGACAATGAAGCATTCCGCCCTGTGATACAAAGTTGAGATGGCATGGATATTGATATTCAGTTGTCCTTTAAATATATGAAACGCAGAAGAGAAGAGAAGCTCAGCAACTGCTCTTTATATGCATAAACATATAAGCCAACCTTCTGTCCAACCTACCATACTACTCTACTTTTGAGTGGAGAGAGAGAGCCTCCAGTTGAGCAAAGTGCTACCCTATATTCCCATGGATTGCAACAAAACTGCTACTTCATGTTCCAATGCCAATTAAGCTAAGCTGGTAGGGACAAGTTCAAACATGGGATCAATAAGGCTGCAATGTCTAGCAGAAAAGTAAAATGAAAAACTCATGAAATTACAAGGCCGCGAAATCTCAAGACGGCAGGGTCAACACAGCTTACAATGTTGTTCTGTGGCTGCTTCCAATAGAACCCCTGTATAATAATTGGCACGATATTGCAGGCTGCAAGGATGTAAATCATCAATGCATGCTTCCCCATCCACTCCAACACCAATGTCATGCGTCGATATCCACAGATGTCAACCTGTTTAAGAGATTGCTTCATTTTTAGAAGTTGAGGAAATCAGGCAAATAATTGTGTTTTTCCTCTGTACTAGTTAAATGGAAAACCAAAGTTATCGCTATGGAAGACACCACAAGCAAATGAGCAAATTAGATCAAATGTCCAAGATTCATCCTACCAGTAGATAAATTCCTGCAAAGAGAAAGCCAGCAGCACCAGCAGTAACACACATGTAACTGAATGTGTAAAGAGCCTTGTTAACATGCATTCCTATAACAAGAAAGCAGATGGCTCAGATGATGAAAACCATTGCCAGTGTGCTAGTATTGCTGACAGTTTACAAGAATATTAAATAGCAAACTTACCAAAAAAGTCCAAGGCAAGCCCCAAGACTAAAAGACCTGAAGATGATATCAACCAGAGACGAATTCTATCCCTGTGATCCTACATTCAAAACTCTGATTCATTGATAAATTCCAGTGAGAAAAAGAAAAGCAATCAATGAAATAAAAATTTGTCACCTTAAAGTGGACAATGATATGCCCATAGTGCAAACCAACCAAGCAGGTAACCATGGCCATCACTGAACTACAACCAGAAAATACAAGGTCAATCCATAAACATGCAACTAAAGCACAGAGCGAATAAAGAATAGTTCATATCTTGTTGACTTCATGTTTTGTCATTTAGTGTGGCCATACAATAGTGCACATAATTCATTGTTACTCTATCAAAGACTATCTATCTGTATAGAAGGATAACATTTCCTTCTATGTATTCCCAGTACATTGGACATAATTGACAAAAAAGATACACCAGAGGGTGAGGAAGAAACTGCAAACAAACCTCAGGAGTCCTTCAGGATCAAAGGGGGCTTGACACCATGAAGGGGCATCAGAAGGTAATGGGCCATAATCAGGTGAGTTGATGCTGCATTGCTATTGAAAAGGGGAAATAGCACAGAACAATTTTTAAAAATTGGGTAGGATGGTACATGATGCAATAAGCAACTGAAACAAGCTTTTTGAAGAGAGATACCTTTGTTCTTTCAAAGACTGGTTTCCTGTACAAATGTTGAATACCCAGAATTTTACGATCAATCATTCCAACCACATTACAAGCTGGTCCAGTGTCACCTCGTACTCCACATTTCACCTTTGAATGGAAATGGAAAAGACAGTACTGTTCAGTGGCCTGTTTCTTTCCTCAAATTCTACTAAACAATTCTTAACCTTGAAAGAAATTTTCAAAAGGAAAGATGAACTAACTGAAAAAAACTTTGGTGCTGAGGAAGAAGTTGCAACTGGAATCTGATATTCCCAATCAGGAACATATAAACCATATAACAAGGAAATATATATAATAGTAAGTGCCAATGCAGCAACCCTGAGAGACAGAAAAAAGAGAGAGAGAGGGCACACCAATAAATAATTTGAACTAAGCAAGAACTTTCAAGAATGTTGGTACAATAGAAATGAACCTCTGGTGAAAGGAATGAATAAAACATTTTAAACTAATCAAAGACTTAAGGCGTACCTTTCCATATATATATATGACTATGCTATAACAGATAAAAGGGCTAAACTTAATTGCTTATAAAACACATCATAATTAAGCTATGCTCAGATGTCAATAGTATATTAATATCAGAATAAAATATGAGTCACCACATGTTTAAAAAGATCTTACCACTGAAACCGATGCTTCCTCAGCAGATTTAATTCTGATTTTACATGATGATCACCCTTCAGCCAAATCTCACAGATTGCTGCTACTAAGTATGCTATAGCAATTCTCTGGGAAGGAGGGGGGGGGGGGAAGCAAAACGAGAACAATATATCATCTTACTGTTAATAATTGACAATACTTAAAACTCTACAACTAAATCTTAACCAATTGTCTCCCACCAAAGTTCCACCTTATATTAGCCTAAGAAGTTTAAGAAAGAATAGACAAATGCAGGCATAGAGGGCCTGAAAGGCCAACTTAGTAAAAACAGTTCTCTTGTTATTCTACCTGTCATAATAAATAACTGGAGTAAACCAGTGAGAAAGCATACCTGCAGTATACCCATCAATCTCATTTGTTGAATATCCACCCCATAAGTTAAATTGTTGAGCCCATGGAAGAAGCCTCCTGGCAGTGATCAGAAATTATAGGCTAAGTATATGCTATAAGACTAACAGAAATGCATAATCTATCAGAGCCATGATGTGTGGTACAGCGTTAAGGATATACAAAGCCACCTTGTAGAAAAAGGCCTAGGACCAGAAGCTTTAATGCCCGCAATATTGCTTTTCTAGTTGCAGTAACTCTGCATGACAATCTCTGTGCAAAGAATCAATTTGTTAATGTTAAATAATCGCCAGTAGTGATAGCAGTTGAAGTACATTCAGCACACTTAAAACTTGGACACCATTGACATATAATGTGATATACAATTATTCAAAAGCTTTTCTGCTTTCCTGACACAGCATGGAAAATAGCAGATCATTAAACTGATATTACAAGTATTTGAGTGCTTTGAATCAAAAACAATACATTCCAGATGCAAGTGGTACCTTGTATGTCAGTCCTAGTGAAACACCGACAATGAAGAGGAAAAATGGCATGACATAATCTGCAAGGGTTAAACCATTCCATGGCGAATGATTGATTGCAGGTAGAAGTCCACCGACATCATCTACTAGTATCATTAGCTGCATCAAAAATGAAAAAAAAAAAAAAATATTATAAATAAATGAAGCAGTATTCCTACCATAGAAACTACATGGTGCTTAAATGAAACACAGAAATTAAAATGAAAAATTGTGCAAATTTCAAAACTCAAAACTTATATCACTAAGTTTCAAATTTAGTTGAGATAGAATATGCATTGCAATTTTCTTAAATGGTCTTGAGTTTGGTATCAATTTGCTTCTCAGCAGGAAGATGCCATGTATATTAGAATTAGTTCAAAGTTCAAACCTCTACAGCCTCCAGTTAAAATGGACCATCTTATTCAGATATTTTTGTTGCACATTGTTAAAGAGATAATTTAGTGATTAATTATCCAAAATATTTAGCATTAAACTAATAGTAATGACCAAAATTTTATATTTAAGTTCTAATGCACCTAGAAACATGATATATGATCAAAGAATTCTGTACATGAATCCAAGTATAGAAAAAAATTGCAAGCTCAAGAGGGATTAAAGGGCACTGATGCAAGTACCAATGGAAAAGTCCGTGGATGAAAAAGTTTACTAAAAATGGTAGAGGTTTTGAGGATTCAAATATGAAACATCTACTTTGATACTATGTTACAGAGATAGTTAAGTTCAAATCAAAAACTTAAGATTAAGCTGATAGGAAGGTTCAACTTTTATATTCAATTTCTAATTCATATGATTATATACACTCATTGCAATAGGTTTACTCTATAGGTTTGCCCTTGATTGATCTCGATAGTCAAAAGCGTTTGGATACTAAACAGGAGAGAAATCAGAAAATTCCAAGTCAATCTAGCAATGTTATCTGGCATAAATTAACAGACTCAACAAATAGTTTTAATGGACAATTAATTACAGGATACATCTCATCAAAAAAAATTTATATGATGCATAGTTAATTAAGAATGTGGAATTGTACCTTATGATAATATTTCTTACAGTATGATTTTTATGCTTGCTTATTTTATGTTCCTGTTCTAACACATGCTAATAATATATTGGTATTACCCACAAATTCCTAACATATAATTATTTCTACCTTTGGAAATTGAAAAAACTGCAACGAATCAGATTGGATGCTTCATTCAGAAGTGAAAATAAAGAATGCTTTGTTTTTTTGGTTACCCCTTTGATCCCACAGCCACTTTTAACTCTTGACCCTGAAGGTAACTAGGGGACAGGAAGTCAACAGAGCAACCATCCAACTAATATGCAATCATAATAGGGCATGAATGTTTGTGGGCAAGATTTAAATAAGATTTACAAGTTAATTAAATTGGTAAAATCTCTCAATAAAAATGATTAAAATAAAAATTATGATAAAAAATCTGAATTGATGAAGTCATATTACAAAATGTATTTTATATATTGCTAACAAGTTTTAATAGTTTATTGAAATATAAATCTTATTGAAAATTAGGACTTAATATTCATCATTCATCAAATAGTATAAATCAAAATTTGCGCATAGATGTTGTTCTTACTTATTGTAATCAGCTTGCATATTTGATTTTAATTTTCAATTAATTTTTTTAATAAGAAACAATTAGAACTTGAGTCAATACACAAGTAAACATTTTATCTAAGCTAAGGCAGAATGTGAAAACAAACTATCCATTAAAGTGCAACGAACAAAGCCTAAAACGGCAGGGAATCCCAGCCTTATAGAAAGAATGGAGGTGTGACTTTCTTTCTTTCTTTCTTTCTTTCTTTTAAATGAAGCATTTTAGACTTGGAGGGACACATGTTAAAAATTTCAGCCTAAATAGTGTTTAAGGGTAGCCGCTTCAAATTAAAGCATCTATCAATGTCGGGGCTCACAAAGCAAATATCCATTTACGAGTTCTACTTGGATTCTAATTTTTCTTTATCTGGGCCAATAAATTATTTTACAAGGAAATCTGTTAAGATTTCCATCCATTTGCGGGGTTTGTTGGAGTATTGCACAACGGAAACGTTTGAAAGGAAGTAAATGCATATCTGGTTGAAATGTTCAGAGATCATCATGTTGAGTGAACGAAAAGTAATCTCAGGATGCAACCGGCAGCAAGGAATCATTGAAGGATATCTAACGGATGAACGTTTTAATGACAACAATAACGACGGTGTAAAAAAGTGAAAAAAAGAAGAAGCAAAAATGGAGAATATTTTGAGATGGTTAAAGAAAAAAGAGATTTTACCACAATGGTGAGCCCCCGGAAAACGTCCAAGGAAACAAGACGCTGCTGCGCATGTTGTGGCTGTTGCTGGCGGCGGCCAAGGTGGGTTGAGTTGGAAATGGGTGTTAAGGGGCCTTCTTCACCTTTGTTGGAAATGGTTGTTTCAGAGATCTGAAGGGCCAATTGTCCCATTTCCTTATCATCATCATCATCATCATCTTCGATTTTGTCTGCATTGCCATTCATCTTCAAATGCTTGTCCTGCGTACAATCCTGCATTTCATCGGCATTACATGCCTTGATGGGCTCGTATTCAATCGCCATTTGCCTACTCTCTGTCTATGCAAACAATCTTACTTCCCTTGCTCTTTCTCCTCCTCAATCAAACATCGGTGAGAGTGGGGAAAGAAGGAAAAACCAAGTAAGGTTGCAGAACCTGACAGATATGGGATCAGGGTTTAGGATTCTGTTGCGGAACCTGATAATGCTTGTTAAATATGATAAGGCTGAGAACAGAAACAAGGAAGAAGAAGCGTTGTGCCTGAAAATCAAGTTTGTTTCTCTGTAATCTTTTCTTTTGCATATTTATAGGAGCGAAGATGAAGGGAGCATTGATTCGCATGATCACAAGGATTTAGGGAAGAGTTGGGATATTTTTTTGTTCTTTTTGGAAACATTACTCCTATATTATTTCATATGAATACAAAATGGAATCATCCAATTAAAAGAATGGCAATGCCAGCCTTTGCTTTTCTTATTTCCTTTGGCAAATATCTTCCCAAATTTGTACCTCACAGCTTTCGCTCTTTCCACATACTTCCACTCTCTCTTTCCTCCTAACAAACCATCAAAGCTACATGGACATCTAAAATCCTTTTCCTTTGACCTCGAATTAAAACTGTACACCTATAAATATTTAATTCTGGATCCGTAATAAAAAATTTAGAGGTAAATAAGTACAATTAATTTATACTTAATTCAAGATCACGATAGAAACAGTACTAACCACTAGGATCTTCCTCTTCCTTGATTTACAACATTTTGGATCTAAAAAATTCGGAGACAAACAAGCATAATCAACTTATACCTAATTCAAGATTCATCGTATTAAAAATTTAAAATAAAAATACATTCTTAATTTTTGACACATTATAAAACATTTGGATGCAAATAAATATAATCAATTTATACTTAAATCAAGATTCATCACAGTAGAGATTTAGAATATAAAAACATATCTAATTCTTCATACATGATTTCATGAACTAACCAAGTTACTTGCCCAGATTAGGATCTTCTTCTTCCTTGATGTATGCTTCTTTAATGGATGAGATTCTCTTTGGTGATTATATAATGATTCCCTAATTCTAATCATTGTAGGATTTAGAGTTTTTAACACAAGCCAACACTAATGAGCCCATATATAATATTAGAGTTTAACTTACTCTATTATATCATATTATGGATTATAATATCATCTCTCAATCAAAACCAACTAACTCAACTAATTTTTAATATAATATAAAGATAAATTAAATAATATAAATCTACAACTTAATTATTTCAAAAAAAGAAAGTCTAACAAAAAGGACAATTCCATAGTATCACTTAATAAAATTGAAGCACTTCTCAGCGAGGATTTCTACGAATGCTAATAAGATATTGACAGATTATATTCGTAAAAAAATTTATCACATAATTGGAGGATGCTTAAATTCAAAACCTCCTGTACTTTTTGGGTCCAATACACAAAGTCTGAAAAAGAAGAGAATATTTTAGAAAAATCCTTGAAATTTGATCTGCTCTGTTGCGATGGGATTGTTGACTTCATTTAGAATATTGACTTTGAAATCAGTTAGTATATATTCTATACATAAACACAATTGGCAAGTATAAAAACGATAATACAAGACAATATTTGATAAAGATATTCACCTAATAAACAAAAGGAAAATGTAATGGCCAAAATTTAATTCGTTTTGTAATTTTGTTCATTAAAGAAAGAAAAAGAAAAAAAGTAAAAGGAGGGAGGCGTTTGTACTGCAAGCAGTCCCCAATCAACGGAATAACTACGTAAACAATGTGGAAAGCTTAAAAAGATAGTAACTGATATTAGCCGGTGACTCCTGATGTGTACATAAGTGCAACGCATTTCGTGTGAAAAGAAAAAAAAAAAAGAAAAAGTAAAATTCAGAGATCACATCCCTTTCATTTCATGCAACAACAAGGCATGAATCATGCGCTGCCTATTCCCAAGCGCTTACATGTGTACTCAATGCACAAATTCCTTAGACTTTACCTTGCTTTTGGTTATCGCCTTGATAAAGTTGATTCGGACCCACATGATTGAGATAACGGCGGTGAGAAGTTTTAATGTAGGGGTGGCTACGTGCTGTTAGTTGATGGAAAGAGATGTCTCATCTACAAAATGAGCTCAGATTTGGAGAATAGATCCGATGCTTATAGTCGTGCTCTACTGGAAGAGGAATGCGAGATACATATCTATTCAAGCCTGCGCTCTCATTGATCAGGAAAAAGTAAAGAGATGCTACGGTGTGGCACTTTTTGGAGATTGTGAGGTGAAAAAGGGAAAAAGTTTCTTAGGGAAATCAGAATAGTGCAAGTGTTGTCTCAGTGCGGGTTATGATAAAGATGCCTTATCCTGTCAAAAGGGTTCCTTCCTTCCACTTCATGGTGGCACATCCCCAATCCAAATACCAAGGGGCAAAAGATTATGGACAATTGGGCACTCTCATTTGGCACTCATGCGAGGTGGTGCTACTAGCCCCAGCCACTGTGCGTGGCCTTTTCTCCTGTCCTTACAAATTAAATCTACAAAATAATCTCTTTAACCTTATCCTAATCATGATTAACTATTGTACCAATAATCTCTTTAATGTTTTAAGAATCGTATGGAAACTTGAATTTGACACAGAGATTTAATGATTTCATTGGTTTAATCCATTGGTTCAATGTCTTGATTTTTGTTTTGAATAAAAATTTACTATTGTATGGATCATTTAATAATGCAATGATGGTCCAATGCATGTCAATGTTTTAATAATCGGATCAAGTTTAATTTGATTAAGAGGTTTAATGATATTACAGGTTCAATCTATTGATTTAATATTAAGTTTTTTTTATAAAAAATTTATTATTGTATTCGATCATTTAGTGGGTGTCAATATTTTAATAAACGGATTGAAACTTAAATAATAATATAAAGAGGTTTAATGATTTGATTTTTTGGAATAAAAATTTACTATGGCATCTGATCATTTAATAGTACAATTGAATCCAATGGGTGCCAATGTTTTAATAATTAGATTCGAAACTTAAATTCAATCAAAAGATTTAATGATCCGATACGTTGAATCCATTGATTTTATGTCAAGATTTTAAAAATAAAGCTTTACTATTAAATAATTATTAAATGTGATAAAATGTTTAAAAAATAAATATTTGATTAAACAGTTAACATTTTAATTGAAAGTCAAGAAATAAGGTTTCTTATCAAATTATTTTTTTTGAAAAACTAAAAATTTAAAATAAATCATTACAAAAAATTAATTCAAAATTCCCTCCGGTGGGTTTATTTTGAGAATTGATCAGTTCTTAATTAGCTTCATCACTCGAAGGATTAATCGTTCTATCCAGACGGTTTTAGACAATCGATTCAAACGATCCGATCCTATTTTTTAAATTTTGGTGGATACAATTTATCAAATGCTACACAAGAGTCAATAATCAAGATCTACTAAAGACCACCGAACCAATACTCATGGGGGTAAACTTTGAGTTTTGACTAAATATTTATACCTTAGGTCAAAGATACAAATGAAGCAAAAAGGTCATTGCAGCTGACATAGTACATGAGTGACATCCAAGGGAAGTCCAATGGCGACTTCCAAACATTTAATTATCCATCAACGAACTGCTTGAGACTAAGTTCTTCAAATTAATAAGTAACAACAGTTTAGTGAATAATGTTCAACCACGCCGGAATTTGGGTCTAACAGTAATTAGCCCTGGCCTTGCCTCATCAAAGCGATATCTGCAAACAATGTTATTCATCATCATCAACATTACTTGTCATCATTAGATAAAGAAAAACATATATATTTTAGCCCCCACTATTAGATAAACGAGACAATAAATGTACATAACTATTACAATATATGCTTGAAAAAGTGGGGGAGAAATAAAAAAAGGAACAGGTTATTAAATATTTCACCCATTTTCTATGAGGAAGCTTCTCACGGCTGCAGGGAGCGCAGCTTGTCCACGACTATGATTGCCTACACCTGTTGGAGTAAAATAAAGCATCAGTGCAGCTGCCACTATATTTTATGCACAAAACACCTACGGTAAGGTGTTCACTTCACCAATTTTAGTGAAAAATATAAAGTACCCTGCATTGACAACTCAAACTAATTATCTTTTTAAAGCCTAAATTGATTATCCGAGTTTCTGGTCTAGATGTACAAGTTTTCAGAAACAACCTGGCAAGTATTTATTGAATAAAGCAAAGTACCTGTTATGACTTGTAACGATGTAGGCCTCTGCCTAGATGATGTCTGTTGCTTATCCAATTTATCCATAGAACTAAATGTCTCAACAGATGAAGAATGTACTATCCTGTTATTAGCCTTAAATCTGTTAGGAGAAACTGAACGGCCTGCTGGTACCTGGGTCTCAAGCCGTCTCAAATGTTCATGCAAGGCTTGGACAGCTTCTGCTGCATGAAGACCATGCAAGTCCAACTTCCACAAGTCATTGTCACTATTTCGGATTCTTAAAATTTCACTAGCTGCCTTAGCATTAAGTCTCTGAGCAGCTAACCATTCTTCTCGAGCATTTTGAGAGTGCTGCTGCGCAGCAACATGATCACCCCTCAAAAATGCATTACTGGCTGCCCTAGAGTGTTGAGATGCTGACCTGTCCAGTGGAGAGAATATGTGAACACGTGAATCCCCAGCATCTATCAATACTAAGTGGAAAGTATAAAATTTAACTTTTAAATTTCCATCTCAACAAGAACATACAGATCAGTACAGTACTTGGGGCTCAAGAAAATATCCATCAGATACAGATATAAGAACATCCTCCAAACCTTACAACATCAGGGGCAGAGCTACCTTTTGGGGAGGGGGTATTGCTTATGGAAATAAAAAAATTTGAAATTCCAACTTATTTATATAAGTAAACAGATAAAAATTCATAGATGCACTTTTATGTGATTATATGGGTAAGTTCATAAATTTATCTATAGGGGTAAATTAGACCTCTGGTCCAAAACCTTTCTACAAAGTTTCACCTCAAACATTAACCCTTAAATTGCAGCATTGTGCGTCATGAACTTCTCAAAATGTGTCAATGTCATCTATCCATCAACTTTATGATAAAAACTTGACAAAAATAGCCATGTCACAAGTGTATCGAGTTTTTCCACCAAGCCTACCATACTGTTTCCATATGGTGCTAAGAGCAAAAGGGGTTCAAGCAGCTTATAAGCAACCCTTGTCCTTAGAGCCCAACTAACTTAATGTAATTGCAACAAAATAATTTAATGGAGGTATTGATAATTAAACAGGCCAAAAAAGATTAACTGGTATAAATGGAAAGATTAGAACTGGTACTCCTTCAAGTTCGAGAACAAAAAAAGATATTCAAGTAAAACTTTAGTTGTGATAAGTGCAAATTTATCCCAAACTTTTAATGCATGTCAACCGACACATGGTGCGGATACCATGTGGCACTTTAATGAAAGATTGGCCATTTGTCAGACAAGGTTTTAATTGATATAAATTAAAACCTAAAGGGAGCAACTCGATATTTTCAAAGTTCATGAGCAAAAGCCATATCCAGATTAAACTTGAAACATGAGATGTCATTTTATCACAAGGTTCTATTAGTAAAACTATTTTAGAATTTCATGCAAGATCCTAAACAGCCCAACAATGGCGTTGAATGAACATGCATGTACTTGTGGCAAGTCATCTTACTTATGCAAATTCAAGCCTTACATGTGTGCGTGCGTGCGTGTGTGTGTGTGTGCGTGTGCGCGCACATATATGCGCCCAGGCAGCCATACCTCATCATCCTTATAGCATCCTTTCGATGGCTCAAGTATACATCATCTTCTTCCCACTCAGGCTCAAAAGGTATAGACGTCAATTGCCCCAGAATCAGCTTCATATTAGAAGCATCATCAAAGAGTTTATTCTCATGCATATCTGTCAACTTGTCAAGATTGTCTTCCCTTTCATCAGCTTTAGAGCTCTGGCAAACAAGCTTTGCAGTCTTTCCTGTTGAAATTTCTCTGTCACAGTAGGCATTGCCTGGAAAATCAGAAATGGCGGAGCTCATTTCATTATTTTTTGTTTCCTTGATATCCTCAGTGCCACTAATGGACATCATTCCTTTCAACAAAGCTGAGGCCTCATGAATATCACCATCGGCAGCCAACAAGACATCCTCAATTAAACTATTCTCAGCCCAGCAATGCAGCTCTTTAAGCTTTTTAAGAGCTAAATTATTATTGTTTTGCTCAACTACCTTATCTCCATCATTTTCAATAGGCTTGCCCATGTTTATTGGTTTTGTATAATCCTTATTCTGTTTTGAAGTAGGAAAGTTGTCAGAGGGCTTAAGCACAGATGAGAAAGACCTTGCTGAAAGATCATTACTTTTTGCCAGGTTTATGCAGGGACAGATGGCCGGCAGACTATTTGGCATAGGAGGGAAAGGGTCATCTTCAGTTTCAGGTACCAGACCTTGTTTCTGCCGCTGCTTGAGATCAAAGGCACTCCAGCCTGATGATTCGCCTTTACCTCTTGTTGAGGACATCTTTTTAAAGGGGGAGCCAGCAGTAACATTCATTTTTGGTCAAGTAAAATTTGTAGAAGACAAGTTCCTTTCGTCCTCTTCCTCTTCTGTTTGAAACACTAGACACAACTGAGGGAAACAGTTCTTGGAGGGACCTGAACAAAGTTGCATTTTTTCTTTTCACGCCAGCTCAAAAACAACAGATAGCCCATGCCTGGGTTTGATTGATAGTTTTGTTTGTTACATTTTAGCTTTTTATTTGGGTAAAAAATAATAGAAAATAAAAAGCAAAGATTATAAACTAATGGCCAACAAAGGAAAAAAAAAATACAAAAAGAAAATAACAAAACTTTCAACCCAAGGGAGCCTAAGCAACCTCACTAAAGACGACGGAAATAGAAACCATCTAGCAATTTTCCCATTCAGTAATTATTTTGATAGGCGATACCAACCCATTCAGTAACAGAATCAGTGGCTTGAGGAGTCCAACATAGTCTAAATTTTTGTTTATACAAATAGAACCATCCTGTTGTAAAGTATAAACTTTCTCTGACAAATTTGTTTTGTTTTGTTTCTTCAACTTAAGCCTTAATTTGAGCAAAAATTCTAAATTCCAAACCACAGGATGCCGAACTAAACCGTAATCATCAATTACGATAAATCAAAAGACGCAAATGCCACACAAAAAAAGCAACAATTATACAAAGCTTAACGGATAGGTGTTGTAGGGTTGTTTCTACATTAATTGAAGAATAAACTATATGGTAGCTAAAACTAAAATAATTGAAATTAATAATAATAAGAAAGGAAATCAGGAAGAGATAATAAATACCTAAATTTAACGGGGATTGGTTGGCTTGGAAATCTTATCAATACGAAAGAAGAACTATTTGGGGAGATGAAAAAAGCGGAACCAAGGCGTGAATCGGTCGAAATTAGAGTCAGAAGGCTGCTGATGATTGTGTTTCTCTACCATCACCAATCCAATAACACAGCTTCTGCATCTCTTATCCATAAAGAAATTCTCTTTCCCTTAGAGACAAAAATCCGGAATTCGTCTCCCAAAAGGCTGACGAGAGAAAAAGAGAGAGGAAGTTGAGAGGAAACAGTGGGAAAATTTCAACGACTACACACAGCGTCAAAATATAAATAAATAAAATAATAATCAGCCCTTTCTGTAATTACCACTTTACCCATCGCTCCCCCTTTTTTATTGCCTACAGTAGTACAAATTATAGAAAATGGGTCCCAGGCCCAATTTCAAGTTGAGTTTGGGGCCCAGTATGAAGATGAGCACGAATCCCGAACAGAGAACTTGAACTAGTCAGTGATCGGTTTGGCATTCGGAAGCAGCAGTTATCTTCTTCTTCTCTTCTGAAAATCACGAGGTAAAAATTTCAGCAGAAATTGTTTTTCAATCTTATTTTTCTATAATCAAGTATTTCGAATTAGTTCGTATTCATCTAAGTTAAAAAAAGAAAAGAATAAGACTTACTATATATTTTGTCTTCACATGTAGTAATTTGTGTGCGAAGGAGAAGATGCAGATATTTGTCAAAACCCTAACAGGGAAGACTATCACCCTAGAGGTCGAGAGCAGTGACACCATCGACAATGTCAAAACCAAGATTCAGGTTTTGCTTTGTTTTATTCTCTTTCTGTTCTTTATTTCCCCTCCTAATATCGCCTAATTTCCTTAATGGATGATTGTTTCTTTATGATTTGTTTTTAATTTTTTTTGGGGTAATGTTTTCCTCTTACGGAACTGCAAACTTAGTCTTAGAGAGGAGTGAGGAATCCTGCTGTTTTTATGTGGACTTAGCCATTCTCTGGGGATTGCATCGAAATTATAATTTTGTTAAATTATTTGTTTTAATTGTTACAATTCAACTGCTAAAGTCTCGGATTACATGCAATCTTGCAATTCCGTTCAAATCTGTGAGTGAGCGCTCTGTTCAACCTTTAAGGCATACTTGGCTCTTGTCTTGTGTACCCCCATTCCCATTGCTGATAAAGAGACTGCAGTGCATACCTATAAAGCATCCTTGTACCAAACTCCCATTGCATTGATTAAGAAAAACCTTATCCCTACTTTTTTCAGTTGTTTTGCTTTGCTTGGATTTGTGATTTGTTTTAATTTCACTCTTTCGGTACACTCCCTATTTTAGGGCTGCAATATTAAGAGAACATTGTTTGAACAGATTGCTCTCTTCATGATTACTGACCATGGATCATGTTATCCAGGATAAAGAAGGCATCCCTCCTGATCAGCAGAGGTTGATTTTTGCTGGTAAGCAACTGGAAGATGGCCGAACGCTTGCTGATTATAACATCCAAAAGGAGTCCACACTTCACCTTGTTTTGAGGCTTAGGGGAGGAACTATGATCAAGGTGAAGACTCTCACTGGGAAAGAAATTGAAATTGATATTGAACCAACTGATACCATTGATCGCATTAAGGAACGGGTTGAAGAGAAAGAAGGAATTCCTCCAGTTCAGCAAAGGTATTTTTGGTCTTTCCTGTTATTTTATTGAGCTTCACTGTAGGATTTACTTGATTAATGAAATACTTCTGCATTGTGATTTTGATTGGAAATCCTGAATGTATTATTTTCCACTTGCTAATATAATTTTGTGGGGAGAACTAGTTGATTATATTTCAATGCCGGTGTTCTTGGTCCTCTTCATTTCACAACTTTTTCGTATATGGGATGTAAAGTTCGTTGATTTTACAAGCTTCAATATAAGTCTGTTTTTAATAATATTTTGTTTCTGATGCAATTAGGTATATTTTCATTTAGTAGATGTTTTGCACAAAATGTATCAGGAACATATTTGTTCGATTCCATATTTCTTAAGAGGTAAGACATGGTTGGGTTGTGGGTCTTACATATGTATCAAGGCGGACTTGTTTGTTGACTGTCCCCGTGTAGGATTAAGTTCATAACCTTAGTGCTTTGGCTGTTGACTTGTTAATATAATGCTTATTTCTTGGCCAACTTGTCATTATAATGTTGATCCGGGTGTTTTGACAACTTGTTGCAGGCTTATATATGCCGGAAAGCAACTTGCAGATGACAAGACGGCACGTGACTACAATATCGAGGGTGGCTCTGTGCTGCATCTTGTGCTTGCACTGAGGGGTGGCCATCTTTAGATGGTGCTTCTAATATTAGAAACAAAACTGCTCCTTTATACTTTTCTTTGCATAAATCAAATGGATTTGCATTTGATTTGTTGATGAATGCATGGACATACATGACTTGGTTTCCTCCAACAGAGATGTTTGAATACTTGTCTATATTATCTACCTTCTTCGGGTTTATGTGTGGCCTCAGTTTACTTTCATTTTTTTTGGACTTTGAGCTGTTGGGACTCATCTAGCTGAGCTGTTTATCTGGAACTGTATGAAATATAGATAAGAGTAGGAAAAGTGGTTATAAGGATGTCATATAAGAGAAATTCTATTTCCTGATTGTCAAGATGGAACTTGAGGCCGTCACTTGTGCTCACGCAAGAGGTTCACTTACTGAATGATTTGCATGGGATGGTTTATGGAGGCAATAAACAAATGAAGGGAAAGACGATTGTTAGGAACATCTTGGGTGAAATACATATATCTCCCATTAATTTGAGTAATGCCCGTTTGTCCTTGCTGAAAACCGTAACGAGGTGATGGAGTCGCTTAAAAAGGTCGAGTTTATATGCTGAATTTCAGTGATGTTGCATCAAGGGGAATGTTAAATCTGTTATTGTTGTCTGGGGACAAAACCAGTGTTCCTCTTCTTCATTGTGTCCGCCACTAACCAAAAAATTGGTCAAATGTTCATGGGGAAGCCTACAAGTGTGCAGATTATGTTGCTAATCCGAGTGCAATTTTGGATGTTGATTTTGATGTTTTGCAAAAGCCTGTAAGGGCGATGCTTGGGCTTGGGCTTTTCCCTACGGCATGAATATGTCTTGAGTTGTGTTTGGTTCCTTTGTATAATTTTGGGAACTTTGTATGAAAGACTTCATTTGTTTTATCTATTAAAAATGGACAAGAGCCTTCGCAGTCCGTTAGCTGTAGAAGCGTTGATGAGTCCCAGCTATTCTCTCAAGTTTGTGGGTCCAGTTTAGTACTGAGCGGGTTTAAGCATAACTTTAAGGGTGGAGTTACTCCAACTCGATCAACTAATTTTATTAATAAATATCATACCTTTATTAAATTTTAATTTTAAAATATATTTAAAAGTTAATAAATTTATAAAAATAAATATTATAGTATTTTAATAATTAAATTAGAGTTGAATAGATGATTGAACTGGACTCAATATGGTTTTAATTAAAGCAGCTCAATAAATTTAACCCAACTCATGATCACCTCTAATTAATTGCCACGTGTTTCCAATTGATATTTAATAGTTAAGTTAACATCTAAACAAATACAGTAAACGAAAATTTTAGTTATAAGTTAAAAGTTTAAGACAAATACGTAACATTGGACGAATTCGATCTGCAATCTAAATTTCAGGGGTCTAAATATGTTTGTATTGCACTTTTAGTGAAGAGAGGTTGATTGAATTGTTTACTTTAAGATCATGGAAGTTTATTTGAAACCGTGATTAACAATTTTTCATAAAATAATTGTGTTCCAGATATTAAAAAATTGTATATATTTACGAAATGAGGTGTATATATATATATATATATATAACTAATCCTATTTATAATCTAACTCTATCTAAATCACAATATTGTAGCATCAATCTAACTAGATATTGTAATCTAACTAAGTAATAATAGTGCATTATAACTCTAATTAACTATATAATTTATGTAATTATCTTAATATTTTACGACATCAAAATTTATGAACAGAAAAAATAAAAAACCATCAGCATTTCATATAAATTTCAAAAGTTGATGTGCATAAATTGTTATCTTCAATCAAAATAAAAATGTTTGATCAATTAATAAATTAATATATAGCACCCGATCATTTAATTTATGCGTTGATGTATGTTCGAATCCCCTTTCTTTTTATTAAAAAAAAAACTCTATATATAATATATAGGACGCTATAATTTATTATCATAGCCAACATATAATAGTCGGTTATTAGAAACTTACATTATGTTTAATAAGAGAAAAACGCAAATTAACAAACTAACATATAACTTAAAAAATCCAACACATTCAATTAAATCCAGTTAAGGTGAGACTTGAATCGGAGCTGCAAAGGTTCCAGGTTTGGAGTTTGGAACTTTGGATGTGCACTTGGCAATAAAATCCTTGATTTGCAGAACTAGCAGGGAAGCCTCCGCCAAATGTGGGAAAACATAAAAACCATGGATCATGTTAGGGTGCTCCACCAAGCTCGCCTCTATTCCGGATTTCCTTAACCACGTGTAGTACCTCCTCTGCCAATCCTTCAAGGGGTCAAACCCACCCACCACCACCATCGTCTTTGGAAAATCCAAGCCCGATATGTCCTCTGCGTTGGGACCGCTCACATTCGCCGCACCATGATCTCGGTTCGATCCCTCGGGCAAAAATGCCTTCCAACACCAATCTGTTCTCGGCACAGACACCAGCAACGACGGCCCCCCCAGCTGGAACTCCGCTTCCGTTCTCTCCTCTCCTCCGAAAAACGGTTGTATGGAGATCAGTCCGATTACCTTCATTGTGCGAAGCTCAGTCCGGCAAGCCCCGACAGCTACGTGGTGAGCCAGGTTGGCTCCTGCGCTGTCTCCAGCGAAGAAGCAGCGTGATAGGTCGGCGTTTTTGGGTAAGACTGTGGCGCTGTTTTCGTCAAGGAACTTAAGAACGTCGAATCCGTCTTGGTATTGCGAAGGGTAGCGGTGTTCAGGAGCAAGACGGTAGTTGACGGAGATGACGATAGCGGGGAGGTTGAAGGCGAACTTACGACAAAGCATGGCGTAGGGAAGCGACGCGGGACTCAGAAAGCTGAAGCCGCCTCCATGGAAGAAAATGAGAACAGGAAGGAGTTGATTGATGGAGGGAGAGTAGAGACGGAACCAGAGGTCGCGGGTAGCATCAAGGGAGATGTCAGTGGAGGAGACAGAATTGGCGGGCTTGGGAGGGGTCTGGTAGTCCAGGAAGTTGATAAGACGGCGGTTGCTAGTGCCGTTAGGACGACAGACATTGTCGATGAGGGTGGAGACGATTGAGACGGGGAGCCTGACTGTCCATGGGAGTGATGGCCTTGCAATTTTATGTTGCTGGGAATCAGATTGAGAAAGGCTAATGCTTTCTTTCATTCTTTTGGTTAGGACTAGAAATAAGAATATATAGTTTTAGATTGTAAATGATGGAATACCAATGGGCAACATTTACGAAGCAACCAAACACACATGCATATATTGAAGCTGCTAAGTTTGAAAATAGTTCTTTTTATAATTTTAATTATTTTTAATAAAAAAATTAATTTTTATAAAATTATTTTTAATAAAATTGACTCATATGTTTAGGTTCACGTCTCAAAATGACTAATTTCTTTTGAGTTTTTCTCGTCAGATCATTTATTTTTAGAGTATTTCTTATTAAAAAGAAAAACGTTTAAGCATTTTGAACATTTTGAAGTAATTTTTGATACACGAAGAAAAATTTTTGAGCGTTTTGAACATTTTTAAGTATTTTGGAATATTTTTGATACACGAAGAAAAACCTTTAAGCATTTTGAACATTCTTCGTCAAGTAGACATATTTGTTAATTATATTGTTAAATGGAATATAGTGTATCGTTTGAAGTTGTTGTTTTTGTTAAATAAAATTCAATAGTTTTGGTGGTTTTTAGGTATTTCGTAATTGATTTTTGGATATTATGTGACTAGTTTTTAGGTATTACGTTATTAATTTTTAGACATTACATGATTAATTTTTAAGTATTACGTAATTAATTTTTAAACATTATGTGACTAGTTTTTAGGCATTGCGTGACTAGTTGATATGGTATTGCGTGATTGGTTAATATGGCATTACGTGACTAGTTGATAAGCATTGCATGACTGGTTAGTAAGGCATTGTGTGACTTAGGCATTGCTTAAAAATTAGTCACGTAATGTCTGAAAATCAGTCACGCATTGATTAAGTCACGTAATGCCTAAAAACTAATCTCACAATACTTAAAAACCAGTGACACAATGCCTAAAAACTAGTAATACAATATCTAATAACTAATTGATTTGCCTGCTCACAACTAGGTTTAAGTTGTCAAAGTCATATAGTGTTGTAATGTACAAATATATTTAATCAATTTCAACTCCTTATTTTTGGGTTTCTATGAATAAACCAATAAACCCAAGAACCTCAAACACATATTTTTTTATTTATGCTAAGTCAAGAAATTGTGCATTGCATAAAAGAAAGATTAAAAAATTCCATAACCCTCTAAAAAAGACAAAATATAACCTTATCGGGAGGGCCTTGCTCACTCTTTTTGTGCAAAAACAAAATATCCTCCATTTATAAAATATTCCCTGAGCAATTCTAACTCAAAATCTCATAAAAAGAAACAAAATTTTCGACAAGCATGCTTAACAATCATCCCAATCCCAGACATAACAAAAACTACTATAAAACCCATCAAGCATGCTTTAACGATTCCTTCTCCCTGAGCTCATCATCTTAACCAATTTGATCCAACTCATCAATATAGGCATCTCCATCGCAGCATACGTTTCAAAGTAAATTATCACCAAAAAGAATCCAGTTATCACATTCATCATGCTAATTTTGAAATTTTTGTTTAGACGGCAGGAAAGAGAAAATTGAAACTATTTTAATTTGTTTGAAATTATTTAAAGAGCATTGTTGTTAAGTCATGCTAAAAATTAATTAAAAATAATTAAAATTATAATAAATGATATTTTTTAATTAGACTTATGAAAAAAGTTATATCTCACAATTTTTTCTAATCAATATATTGTTTTTTTAATTTAATAATAATGCATTAAATGAAAGTCATTTATTAATATAATATTTTGACTAACTTTAGTAAGTATCTATAAAGCAACCCATGAATAAAATATTTCAAATGAAAGCAGACCGAACCCATGCTCAAGTCGAGTCTTGAAATAGGACACCACAATTGGGTTAACCTTAGGTTCAGAGAAATATGCATGTTTTGTTCTGTACTATATTAATTCTTCTAGCCTTGTCCCTGTCCAGTTTCTATTCGCCTCTTCCTTTCCTTCTCCACCCCATCCTCCTAGAACAATCAGAAAATGTATTAATTTTCGTTACCCTATTAATTGTTATGCCATTTTTGTTGCTACTGTACTTTCTGCCTTTAAAAATATACTCTATATGTTATACGTTTGCAATTATTGCATACTCTACTGTACCCCTTCAAATGATTTTCATTTCTCCTAATACTCCTAATTAGCCAAAGTCAAGTCTTGGGATATGACAAAAGATAATTACGAAAATGAAATGACATGAGCGGATGAGCGTTTATCTCTCCTTTCTTCCAACGACAAATATTAAGATCTTGAAACAGGATCACATCACAGTTTCCATGTAGAATTGGAAGTCTAGTTGGGAAAAAGAGGTTAAGTGAGTAAGTTATACATACCAAGAACGGGGCTAACCCCTTTGTTCCCATACACGAGTCTACGAATACTAAGTCACTGACAATGATGGAGATTTATCTATGTTTTAGACACAGCAATCAACGTATAACGTCCCATCTAACTAAGCCTGCCCTGCCCTATTAATTGTCTTAGTAATTTGTTTGTCGTCCAATTACACTTACAGCCGCAGCCGAAGACCTTGGAGCTCAAGTCTTCTCTGTGTCAATATCTGGGCACATGCTGTCCATCGATTCACTGTCATTTTTCCATAATTGATACCTTTGCTTTCGCTTTCTTAGACATATCAAACTCTTTTTCTCTCTCTTGATTTGAATTTTTTTGCATTCCCATTATTTTTCTAATTTTTGGACTTTGAAATTCAGATCTGAAACTAAAATTATTTTAAAGATTTTTTTCTTAATAAATAAAAGTAAATTTATAAAAGAAACATCAATACAAACTTTAGCTCAAATGAGTAAACAAGAGACAAAGCAACAAAAGTAAGCCGTCACTCAACGAGAAATATTAATGAATCAAGTATAGTTGGAAAATAAAAATGAAAAAAAGATGTAGAGAAGAAGAAGCGTGTACCACGACTAAACAATAACAAGATCGGTTCAGAACAAACTAGGGAAAGACAATTGGCAATGAAAAGTAAATAGTCTTTAACTTCCCTAGAATTATACAGTTTGAGTGGATAGTAAAGTTTTAGGATAACAAATTCAGGGAAAGTGGAAACAAATAATTTTTTCTTTTTTGAAAATTGGAAAACAAACAATTGCATAGCATGTTTTAACCAAACAGTGAACTAGCGCACACACTAGGGTTTTTTTTTTCAAAAATATTCATGTATAAGATGTTTTTGAAATTAGTTTTTTTTTTTTCATAATTTTAACTATTTTTAATTAAGAAAATTAGTTTTGAACACAATTACTCTTAATGAAACTAACCCATATGTTTGGGTTCTTACCTTAAACTGACCCATATGTTTAGGTCAAGTTTTTTACCATAGTAATTTCTCAGCTTTCCTTAATAGACCATTGAACTCGAAAGCATTCCTCGTCAGGTTAAGTTTTGAGCATTTTGAGCATTGATAAAAGCATTTTGGAGTTGTTTGATCATAAACGTAGACGTATGCGTTGATTATGTTGTTAAACAAAATATGATGTGCTGTTTGAGTTGTTAATTTTGTTAAATGAAATTTGATAGTGTTGGTGGTTTTTGGGTCAAACATTGACAGGGCATGCATGACTGGTTTTAGGTATTGGGTTTAGGAGTTTTAAGCATTGTGCCACTTAGGGTTTGTGTGACTGTCTGATAGGGGATTGCGTGATCGATTTTTAGGCATTGCATGATTGGTTTTTAGTCATTGTGTGAATAGTTTATAGGGCATTGCATGACTGGTTGATAGGTGTTGCGTGACTGATTTTTAATCATTGCGTGGCTGGTTTGTAGGGCATTCCATGACTGATTTTTAGGCATTGCGTGATTGATTGATAGAGCATTGTGTGATTGATTTTTAGTCACTACATCACTAGTTTGTAGGGCATTGTATGACTAATTTTGAGGCATTATGTGACTGATTTTTCTGCATTACGTGACTAGTTTTTAAGCATTGCGTGACTGCTTGATAAGGCATTGCATGACAGGTTGATAGAGCATTGCGTGACTAGTTGATAGGCATTGTGTGACTGATTTTTAGGCATTGCGTGATTGTTTGATAGGGCATTGCATGACTGTTTTCTAGTCATCACTTGAATATTAATGCTTTTTTGTTTTTTGCTCAACTTTAATGCTTGTATTATGTAGTTGTTTTGTTACTTAATAAGGCATGCTTCACAGGTGCTTCATTTATTTTCTTTTATGTATGCAAAGATAGTAAAAACTAGTTCTTGTTTTTTTTTTTTAATCTTCCTTGATCATATTTGCTAAATAGAAATGTTATCTATTTTCTGTTGCAAATGGCCAAAACAGAACAAGAGAGCTTGGAAGCTTTTCTTCGTGTTTCGAGGGATCAGTAGGGTTTCAATGCTAGCATTAACATCCACTGTAAGTGACTATAGCTGCATCACATACGCGAGGCATTGCAGAAAAAAAATGAGTTGGATGCAATAAAAAGAACATGCATCGGGAAGCTGATGGATGTTGAATCAGAAAAAAGTTTATTCTGTGCCAGTCTTGTGCACAACCTATTACTGCACAAAATCAATGAACCTAGGACCATCAAGGATGAGTTATGGTTTACCATAGGCAATATCAAGGCGTGCTTCTCAAAGCGTGAGTTTTTTCTAGTGACAGAACTCAAGTTCGACTCAAACCCTGATGTTATTTCTAATCCCTACGAGGCCATCCTCGGAGGAATTCACCAGAGATACCAGGGAGTGGAGAACCAGGTAAAGCTCCAAGATGTGTTGGATATGGTCAAGATAGGACAGTTTGATTAGGACAAAGACGCAACAAAGATGACTCTTTTCTTAATCGTGAACAATATTTTATTCAGTTAAGGCTACAAATGATCGGTGACTCCGTGGCTGTTGTCGTTGGTCGAGAACATCGACTAATGGAATGTGTTCCCATGGGGTAATTATGTATGGAGTCTAACCGTGGACTACATATCAAAGGGTTTCCAAGTTCTACCAGTGAGAATGGATCAAAAGAAACGTTACCACTTATACGGATTTGAATGTGAGCTTCAAGTAATGTGCCCTAAAGTTTTTCATTTTCCTTTTCATATAAGATTTTATTAGGTGATTATAATGTTTTACAATTTACTTACAGTTTTGGACATTGAAGGCCATTCCTAATATCCAAAGCTTCATTAGATCTCAACATCAGTCTGAAGACATTTATCCATGAATGCTTAAATGGCATTGTGATGAGAGGTCCACAAGCTTCCACAAGCTAATTGTAGATTTAGAGAGTGAAAGTAGGGTGAGGAATGAAATGATACTATTTTTTTTTTTTTGTAATATGTCAACTATTCTTCAACCTAAAGGCAATATATGTTTTAGTGCAGTTGTGTGTATCAGGGACCTTAGAGCCAACTGTGAAAGAGACCTTAAAGGCATATTGAACCGACATTGATGTTCTTCTATCTTAGGGGCATCAATACTTTTCATTATGATAGTTAGGGTTGAGCAACATTCAGTCCCGAACAAAGGTAGAAGATCATCATGTAGTGCAAAGAGAAAAGAGTTACATGACCCGTTAAGCAGAGGCGCATTACAGACGAAGAGGTCAATGCCCCTCCGCTGCTTTTGAGACTCTTGCTACTCAATCATTAGATGATGATCAGACGCGCAGCACGGCACTACATCCTCAGATGCATACAGTCTTAACGTGTGAGTTGAAACGAATGAGGAAGTAGTGGAAAAAAAACCTATAGTCACTGTAACTAGAGATCTAGTGAGAGATGTAATCAATGAAGCTGGAGATCTGTGTGTCTTTACTCTTGCCAATAACTTAGAACTCCACTCGATTGATTGCTTGCATAGAAAAGTGACATGCTTCATTAAACCGTGTGTTCAATAAATCGATAGCCCAAAGGCTAAGAGACGTGGTCAAATTGAGGGCCTCCTTGTGTTGTTCATGAAACCAATGCTAGAACATGTCTCTAATGCACTCGATCAAAATGGTGATTGACATTTTTCTTACTTGATTCAGACACGAGTTAATACACTCCGCAATGTTGCATGTCATGAGTTTATAGCGCTTTACAAGTGACCGTGCATGTGCCCATTTCTCAAGGCATAATATCATAAAATGGTGGTAAGCATCCTTGCAAATCTATTTCAGTTGATTCATATGTTTGTTGAAATCGGCTACCCTGTAGCAATTGACTGCAAGTGTGAAAATCATTGTAATGTCTTCGCGCTTGAACTTATTTTTTACATTTTTTCTCCAAGTGGTAATTGCATAGACTGTGGTGCTCATTGTGGTACACTTTTGCAATTGCATTCTTAATGCCACGATGCTGATAAAAAATAAACATTGTATTTTTAAGACAATCAATCACATGACGCAATGGGGTAAGAAACCATGACCACGACTCTTGTTCTCAATGTGGCCAACGCTGAATGCAACCAAATATATTTGCTCATTTGAGGCTTTACAGATAGTAACAAACAGAATACCTTGAATCTGCCTTTCCGATGTGTGACATCGATAGCAACTATAGGTCGCATTACAGCCCTGAACCCCTAGACACACGCCTTGTATGCCTAAAAATAATATTTGAATTGTTGTGCTTGATTGGTGGCCACAATTGTGACTATATTGGGATTTTCACATTTCAACATATAGAAATACGAGGGTAGGAATTAAAATGACTCCTCCAATGGACTGAAAACAAGACTCTTTCCATACTCATTTGCTTGCCAAGCCTTACCATACAAGCATTGTAATCTCCACTTGCGATTCATCTCTTTCATTTTTTCCTTAGGTCTCTATGGTGTTACATTATTTCCTTACAGCTTGGAGGACATAAACTCACCAATTAACATTGTGCTCACTGTTCAGTACCCACCTTGCAAACTATTAACAATATACATGTGTACCTTGTGGTACGTGCGAGCTTGTCAATAATCTCTGTTAAGCAACTTTCTTGCACGCATAATGAACTTGCATGCCTTGTCTTTACAAGCAACCTTAAAACGAACGTGACATGACTTTTCAACTTTAATCTCGAAATGCTTTTTTAATGCTTACATGTTTAAAGCTAGTTTCAATTTGACCTTGGAAGGAAACATTTTTCCTTGGTATGAGTGGTCATCGCTTGATTTGGATCGCTTAATCTGGATTCCTCGATGGCAATTGTTTGGAAGGAGATCACATCTACACCTGAAATAATCCATTGACGAGATATCCCAACACTTACCCTTTTTAGATCACTATCATCAGGAAAACAAATTCTGTTGTCACCAATGATGGGGTTATTGTAAATAGGGTCATCACACTAAACATCTTCTAAAACAACAGCAGTGGCATGCTCGATACTACCATCCATATGATTGTAATCCGAAATGTCATTGTCATCACCCTTGTCCTCCTCTAAACAATCATCATGCCAGCCAACATAATCATCATCATTCCAATCAGCAATGTCATCCTCTACATAGTCATCGTGCATCTAATCAGAAGCATCGTCATCACTCACAACCGTTGCAGTGTCGTTTGAGAAAGGTAATGGATCCACTACAATTTTGGGCTTCAGTTGCATTTGTTGGCAAGAATGAAGTATTTGGTTCGATGCACATTCTGATCAAAATTGTGCAGACAGCATTTGGAAACACCTCGTGTATGTATCGGGCTACTCAAACTCATGTGCATACGTCGATGGTGATTGTTATTGTTGTCAATTAGGGACTGTGCGGTATGGTATGTCTGAAGTAGTATAAATTTGATTTCGGTGATTACTATGTTGCATAGCTTGTTCATGTTGTATAACATTTGTATGTTGTTCCTTAATTGTCATAAACACTACAACTCCTCTCTCATCTCCTAAAATACTTGTTTAATCTTCATCATCCCTAATAACTAGGTGCGAAACCCCTGCGACATGACTGAGCAATGCATGTAGATTGATTTTATGATTTTTTTGAGTTTACCTCGACAACATCTTCAACTAGCTTCATTAGGCTCGAAAACTACAAATCACTCCCAACACCCCTCACTCGTGTCTCACAACTCCTGTTAGTGTCATCGACCCAACAGCCACCATATGTAATCATAAGCTTCAAATTTAGCACTTTATTGATATTTAACAGTCACGTAATGCCTAAAAACCAGACACACAATGATTAAGTCACGCAATGCTTAAAAGGTAGTCTTGTAATATCTAAGTCACGCAATACCTAAAAATCAGTTATGCAATACTTCGGTCATGCAATACCTAAAACCAGTCATGCAATCCCTAATAACCAATCACGCAATACCTACAACCAGTCACGCAATGCCTAAGTTCTAGAGATGCAATGATTAAGTCACGCAATACCTACAAGTTAGTCTCGCAATGCCTAAAAGCTAGTCTCACAATGCCTAAGTCACGCAATGCCTAAATATTAGTCTCGTAATGTCTAAAAATCAATGACACAATGCCTAAAAACTAATAACGTAAAATTTAATAACTAATTGATTTACCTGCTCACAACTAAATTTAAGTTGCCAAAGTCATATAGTGTTCTAATTTACAAATATGTCTAACCAATTTCAACCCCTCAACTTTGGGGTGTTATTCTATGAATATAAACCAATAAATCCAACAACCCAAAACACATATTTTGATGTCATCTCTGCTCTTTGGGATGGTGAGAGAGAATTAGATGGAGAGATAAACAGTAAGAGAGAAATAGAAATTTAATTTTGAAATTTTAGTTTAGAGGGCGGGATAGAGAAAATCGAGACCATTTAATTTGTTTGAAATTATTTAAAGGGTATTGTTATCAAATGATGCCAAAAATTGGGTAAGAACCAGTCACGCAATGCCTAAGAACTAGTTGTGCAATGCCTAAGTTCTAGAGATGCAATGATTAAGTCACACAATGCCTAAAAACTAGTCTCGGAATGCCTAAAAATTAATCTCGTAATGCCTAAAAATCAATGACACAATGCCTAAAAACTAATAACGCAACACTTAAAAACTAATTGATTAGCTTGCTCACAGCTAAGTTTAAGTTACCAAAGTCATACAATATTCTAATTTACAAATATGTCTAACAAATTTCAACCCATCAACTTTGGGGTTCTATTTTATGAATATAAACCAATAAATCCAACAATCCAAAACACATACTTTGATGTCATCTCTACTCTTTGGGATGGGGAGAGAGAACTAGATAGAGAGATAAACAGTATTTGGCAAGAGAAAAATGGGGATTTGATTTTGGAATTTTAGTCTAGAGGGCGAGACAGAGAAAGCCGGGACCATTTAATTTGTCTAAAATTATTTAAAGGATATTGTTACCAAATCATGCCAAAAATTGGGTAAGAACCAGTCATGCAATGCCTAAGAACCAATCATGCAATACCTAAAACCAGTCACGCAATGTCTAAGTTCTAGAGACGTAATGATNAGTCACGCAATGCTTAAAAACCAGTCACGTGATGCCTAAAAATCAATGACACAATGCCTAAAACTAATAACGCAACACTTAATAACTAATTGATTTACCTGCTCACAGCTAAGTTTAAGTTGTCAAAGTCATACAATATTCTAGTTTACAAATATGTCTAACCAATTTTAACCCCTCAACTTTGGGGTTTTATTTTATGAATATAAACCAATAAATTTAACAACCCAAAACACATACTTTGATGTCATCTCTACTTTTGGGACGGTGAGAGAAAACTAGATTGAGAGATAAACAATATTTGGCAAAAGAGAAATGGGGATTTAATTTTGGAATTTTAGTTTGGAGGGCAAGATAGAGAAAACCGGGACCATTTAATTTATCTAAAATTGTTTAGAGGGTATTGTTATCAAATCATGCCAAAAATTAAGTAAAAACCCAATCATGAAATGCCTAAAAATCAGTCACGCAATACCTAAAACCAGTTCCGCAATGCTTAAGCTCTAAAGATGCAATGATTAAGTTATGCAATGCCTAAAAACTAATCTTGTAATGCCGAAGTCACGATGCCTAAAAATTAGTATCGTAATACCTAAAAATCAATGACACAATACCTAAAAACTAATAACGCAACCCTTAATAAGTAATTGATTGGCTTGCTCATAGTTAAGTTTAAGTTACCAAAGTCATACAGTATTCTAATTTACAAATATGTCTAACCGATTTCAATCCCTCAACTTTGGGGTTCTATTCTATGAATATAAACCAATAAATCTAACAACTCAAAACACATACTTTGATGTCATCTATGCTCTTTGGGATGGTAAAAGAGAACTAGATAGAGAGATAAACAATATTTAGTAAGAGAGAAATGGAGATTTAATTTTAGAATTTTAGTTTGGAGCGTGGGATAGAGAAAACTGGGACCACTTAATTTGTCTGAAATTGTTTAAAGAATATTGTTATCAAACCATGCCAAAAAATGGGTAAAAACAGTTAAAATTGTAATGAGGGATATTTTTGAATTGAGCTTATAAAGAGGGTTATTTCTCACAATTTCTTCTAATGTAATTATACCATAAACAAAATGGATATTTTAATGTGATACATCATCCCACATCAAATTTAAATGTAATTGTGAAAACCTATATAAGGATTAAGTCAATCATTACTAGATCATGTACATTTAGTATTAGAGCAAAATCTTGTTGGGACTTGATTGTGATTGTAATGTGTGACTTTGAGCGATTGGATTATGATATCCCATCTTACTTTAGATTTTGAATATGATTATTAAGACCTATATAAGGGTTTAACTCAATCACTACAAGCAACTTGTATTATGCTTTTTAAGAGCAGCGTAATTTTGGCTCAAAACGTTGTTAGATTAATGATGGTTGGATTCAAATTGTTACACTTAATCAAAAGTATATTTATCGAAAGAAAACAAATGAAATCATGTATATCCATCCTATATATGCAACTGATGCATTGAAATTAGGTGTTCATGGATAATTTTGTTATATGCCAAACTTGGAACCCCTCAACCTTCAACAGCCAACCAATTTACTCCATTACTGTAATCCTGGCCACCATGCATGTCTTTACAACTTTCTTCAAACATGGTTGACTTATACATAAGTATGGGCTGCATGTAGAGCTGTCAATATGGGCTGGCTCGGCCCAAGCCCTTATGGGTCGAGAAAATATGGGTTGGGCCTAGCCAGCCCATTTTTTACATGGATCATCAAAACCTCAACCCAACCCACCCTTTGCTAACCCATGGGCCGGGTTGGGCCAACCCATTTTATTTTTAAAAAAAATTTATTTTTATAATTTTACTTAACAAATTTTTTATCAATAAAATTGTTCTATGATTTAATCCATAAATTGAATAATAAAAACATATTACAAACAAATAAATTACACTAAATATAAAAAAATAAATAAATTACATAAATAAAGTTTAAATCTTTAACACCAACTACTATCCCATAAATATAAGTATATAACTAAATAATAAAAACTTCAAGACTCATTTATATCTTCCTCAATCCTCATCCTCAAGCAAAACATTTAAATCTTTTTTAAATAGCAATGATGTCTCAAGGTCTGAATTATTATCAATTCATCATATAATATTCATTGTCATAAAAGAAAAAGAGATAATAAGTTTTAATCTAAATTAAAATTATTAATTTGACAAGTAAAGATTAAAAATAATGAAATATATAAAATAAGCAATACCATTGGTAACTAAATTATTAATTTTATATAGTTAAATATATAAAATTATTAAATTAATTAAAATTATTTTTTTCTGACCCATAGAGTTGGCTCGCCCCAGCCCATCTCAGCCCACTGATTTGATGGGTTGGCCCATTTAAGCCCGATTCTAATATGGGTCAAATTTCTAAACTCAACCCATCTCATATTTAATAGAAAATGGGCCGACCCAATAAGCCAAGCCCATTTTGATAGGTCTAGCAGCATGTAACCATCTTGTTAGGATAATCTTGGCTATCGCTGGTCTTCAAAAACATTTGACTCATAACGCATAAATACGAGCTTGAACAAACTCCCATCATATCGTTCCCTCACAAAACCTTATCCCTAGTTTAATTTGTTTTCTTTTCAATTTATTATGGTAGAATTGCTCTTCATGTCCTTCAATTCCTTCTTACTACTGATTGATGTAAGTAAAGGAATGAATTGAATTAATCCAAACATTTTTTTTATTTCTTTTTGAACTAAGCTTTTCATTTTAGTTGCAATGCAATAATTATAACTGCTCATTCGTGTTTGGTAGTAATCTAGTAACAGTAGGATAAGTACGAACTGTTATTGTAGATTATCGAATAATTATAGAGTAATTGCTTATTGGCAAATGCTAGCTGGTTCTCATAACATAGCACAAGACAATGAGCTCATAATGCATTCATTCGTAATTAAGGGTCGCAAAGCTTTCTTCATCAAGTTGGGTAGACAAAAAATCCACTTACCATGTCACGTCCCAAGAGTTCGGTCTAGTCGAAGTAAGTCAGGCAGCTCGGCGTATAGCAGTTTAAGCGACCTAACAGTCTCAATGCTCGATTTTCAAAATTTAAGTTCACACGAAATTAGGTTAAAGTTTCGATACATGATATATGCATTAATAAGTAGGATTTATACTATTTGTTAAAAATTGAAAAACTAAATCAAACTAATTAGATCAATTTGGTTTGAAGAGTGAAAATTTCTCAATTTGATAATTTTGAAACCAAACTGAATTAATGTTTTGGTTTCAATTTGGTTTGGTAAAATTTTAAACCAATTCAAATTAAAAATAAATAATATAATAAAATTTATATAAATATAAATGTTATATTGATAGTTTATTTGTCTTAGATATCCTATTTAATTTTTTAAGGTAAATTTATTACATTTTTAATTTTATTTCTTCTTTGTCGACTTAATTGATTTTAATTTAACCTTAGTTATTTTTTTAAAATTTATATCACATCCTTTAATTTATTAGGACCCAATTGGTTTTCATGTTGGTCTACTTATGCTTATTTCTGTGACACATCACCGAAAAAAAAAATTCAAATTTGGTTTTTAGTATCCAATTGAGTTTTCAACCCATAAAAAATACCTTTTTAAAGGGGCATTTTTAAAAATAGCCCTTAAAGATAAGATGTTTTCAAAAATAACCCTTTATAATTTTAACTATTTTTAATCAAGTTGGATAAAATTACCCATAATGAAATTACACGTTATAATGTTACACACCAGGATTAAGTTGTTAAACGCCATGTGCAAAAACATATGGCACGCTATGGTTAGGTTGTTACACACTATGTACAGAAACATGTGACACATCATGTACAGAAATATGTGACACGTCATGGTTAGATTGTTACACACCATGTACAGAAGCATGTGACACGTCATGTACAAAAACATGTGACACGCCATGCTTAGATTGTTACACACCATGTGCAGAAACATGTGACACGTCATGTACAAAAATATGTGACCATAGTTAGGTTGTTACAGTCATGTTGAAAAAAATATTGTTGTTACACGTCATGGTTAAAAAAGGTTGTTACACGCTATGTTGAAAAAAAAATACTGTTGTTACACGCCATGTTAAAAAAATATTATTGTTATACGTCATAATTAAAAAATATTTTGTTACACTTTAATGTCTAAAATGTTATTGTTACTTACGAACCAAAACTTCAAATCCTCTCAACTCTCTTCATTTTTTTTTTTGACAATTTGGCATCGATTAAAGTGTTTTTAACATATTTTCATAAATTAAAACATAAATTTTCTTATCTAAAACACTTATTTCAACTAAAAATAATAAAAAAATTCTTTTGAAAACCTAGGTTTATAAATTTTAATTTTTTGAGTTTATTGGTGTTTAGGTCCCGAATTGATTCAATTAAAAGCTATTTCAAACATCTGTAATCATTTCTACCATTTTAGTTTTACCCAAAATACCTAAAAATCAAAAGTTTCAAATAGCCACCCACCTAAGCACATCAAAACTATTGTTTGGTGTCTTGAAAGCATAAGAAAGAGAAATTTGAAAATGCAGAAAAGAGAAATCAGAAGCATAGCAGACGAATGCAGAAGAGAGAAATCAATAAAATTTGAAAGACTGGGATAGTGAGAGAGAAATCAGAAATACAAATGGAGAGAAATTGTGATGAATGGTTTAATTTATTTGAAATAGTTTCAAGGGTATTTTTGTCAAGTTATGGCTAAATATGGCTAAAAACAGTTAAATTTATTTTGATGATTATTTTTAAAATGTCCTTATCAAGAAAGACTATTCCTCATAATTTTCTCATTTTTTTTAAATATCTTGATATTTACCACCTGATCCCAATCTTGAAGGAAAAAAAAATATCTTGATATTTAAGTTACAAAGTTACTTATTTAAAACGTTTATATATATCTAATACAAATAATAAGTACATTGTAATGTTTGTAATGTGAATATATGAATTTGTCATAGTATTCGTGAATTTGATATAGGCATAATACTCAAAAAAGTTTCCAAATTATTTAAATTTTTTTAAAAAGAAATTATTTTTTATTATATTCAATAAGTTCATGTATTTTTATTTTAAATCAAATAAGTTATTAATGATTAATTAATTATTATTAATTAAAATATCATATGATATTGACATAACACTAATGCGAAAGATAGAAAAATACTATATGATAATGACGTCATATTATATCAATATGTTATATTATCATTTATTATTACATGTTAATATGTCATATCAACATTACATTACATAAAATGATAAACGATAATTTGACTAAGTTAATCATTAGTTATAATTTCTTATTTTGTCCCAACCTGTTTCTTGCTAAGAATCCATGGTGCCTTTTCTTTTTGGCAATTTTGCTTTTATTATTAAGATTTTGTTTTATGGGAGAGATATAAAAAACAACACAAAAAAACTTGAGACAATGGTTAAAGGGAAACCCGGAAGAGATCAAAAGAGAACAAGGAAAAGGAAGAAAAGGGAGAGAAAGTTAGAAGAAAATAAAAGATTTAGATTTTTCATTTATTAAATAATAAAATTTTAATATATTTATATTTAAGTATTTAATGTATTAATTGATAAATAATTTTTCTATTTAAAGAATAAATTCGAATCTCTTTCTTTTAATTTAAAAAAAAGTTTAATATATTTACTATTAATCTTTAAAAATATTTAATTTTTCTTATTAATGAGCTGACATATTTTGAGAAAATGTGTATAAAGCTATCCCATTGACAGCAGCCCAACACAATCAGCCTTCCGAAGTCAACAACTGATGATAAATGGAAGGAACATGCATTTATAACTCTACCTGTGTGCTACTTACCTGGACGGCTCAACGGGTGATCATTAAGGCCCATGGCCTAGGTAAGCGGCCTCCATTGCACTTACTGCATGTTTGGTTGGGGGAATGGCTAAGCCATTCCCCCTCTATTCCCATGCCATTCCGTTTCCCTTGTTTGGTTGTCAAACAAGAGAGCGGAATAGGCATTCTGAGGAATAGAAATTCCTCAACTATGGCTGAATCGGTGGGAATGGCTAATACCCGCTCTCCCCCCGGTATTATCTATTCTCTGACCGGAGGAATAAGTTTAAATTATATTTTGACTATAATACCCTCAACTGTTTAATTAAATCACCACTTTATCCCTATAAAAACTATTTTTTTTTTCTCTCTCTTCCTCACTCCCCCATCTTCCTCA
>NC_030850.1:8459637-8499086 GCF_000208745.1 Theobroma cacao
AAAAAAATCTATACACAAATTTAATTGATTATGATAGATAAAATATAATATAATTAAATTATATTTTTAAATAATTATCTATTTATAAAAATATGTGATTAAATAATAATTATTTTTAGTAATTGGGAAAAAATATAATTATGATGGGTAATTATCTTTTGGGATAAATGTGTATTTAAATGATAATAGGGATAATTTTATTTTTTTATGAAAATAATTGTTAATATGGTCAAGGGCATTTTTGTCTTTTTATCACCTATTCCTTTCTTATTTCAATCTTATTTCTATCAACCAAACACTGTGATAAGTCATAATAGCAATTCCTGCTCTATTCCATTCATAATACCAAACAAAGTAATAACTATTCTATTCTATTCCCACTTTATTCTATTCCCACAGAATAGCAATTCTATTCTATTCCTGCCTATTCCGCGAACCAAACGTGCTGTTAGGAGGGGCGCTTGCCTAAGGTCTCCCCAAGTGGGAGAGACTACGTCATAATTTGTGATAGTGGGGGCCTGCGTTCGCGCGGCCCCTGTTAAAAAAAAAAAAAAAACTCTACCTGTGTGCTGCCGTTGTATCCAAAGCAAATTCGATTATTTCGTATGTCTGTGCCCCACACGCATCCAATTCTCAACCACTTTTCCAGCTCCTTTAAGAGATAACGACATGCATCGTTGACCCAGTAGTTTTCTCCCTCCCCAATGTACTCACACATTTACCTATAATTAGATCTGAAAATTTTTGGTTTTATTTATTAATTATATCATATAAATATAAAATATTAATAAATATATAAATATAATATAATTAATTAAACTTATCATAATATAAAATATCTATTTATGTCTTAATTGTATCAATACGATTAATACACGATTATTTTAAAATTTAAAAATTCTTAAAATTGTATCTCATATTGTTTTATATAAAACTATCAAATTTATATATAATATAACAATATTTTAGAATTTGTATGGATACTACAAAGGATACTTAAGCTTTTTTATCTCAAAAGAAAAAATAAAGGAAAAAAAGAAAGTAGAGAAAAAAAAGTAACAAAATTAAAAATAAAAGAGAGAGAAAGGTAAGAAAGAACAAGAATTGAAAAAAAGAGCAACAAAACAACAAAACAACAAAACAAAGTTTTGGTTTTTCAACTCTTCTTAATTTTCCTATTCTCCTTTATTCTTTATTTTTTATTTTTTTTCCTTTAAAATATCTTCAAATAAAAATAATATAATTTAGAATGATTTTGAGGGAACAAAAGCCATTATTAAGCTCTATATTTAGTCAATGAATTTAATTTTTGAAAATTTGATCAAAAATATTTTGAGCTCTTTTAAATAAAAAAAGGATTAAGGAAGAATAATATCGTCATTAAAGGGGGAATAAAAGTAAAATGAAAATCTGAATTTCTACTACTATTCTTATTTGTTTCTCATGTTTCATTTTCAGTTCTCTATGTTTCCTTACTTTAAGATAATTTCTTTTAAAAAAAATCAAATAATGAAGTTTGATATTTTATTTGTAATCATAAAGCCCAAACCTGTTTTTGGCTTTGGCACCAAGCATAAAAAAAAAATGATGAACAAATTTGCATCTTTTAAAATTAAAAAAATAACATATGTTTTGAATTTTAATAGATTTTTAAAAAAATCAGACTTTTTTGTTATTTTCCTTTGTTTCGTCCATTTTCCATTTTTTACCGTTTTCCCCAAATATTTTCAAACAAATACTTTCACTAAAAAAGTTATGATTTAAGATTATTTTTGAAAAAAAAAAGTTAACAAGCATACATATTTGATCAAAACTTATAAATATTATAATATATTTATAACATATAATAAAATTCAATATCAATAAATTTTCATTATAAAAATATTAGTATTTATATGAATTAATAAACTAATGTTAATTATGTACTAAACGTACAACTAACACATGAACACAATTAAATAAATGAATCACAAAATTTACGAGTATACGATAATATAATTAATTAATCACATCTTAAACAAGTTAAGCGAGTATGATGAAGTTAAGATTTGAAACACAATTATTTTAAATTTAAATCCATTTAAATTCATGTCGTGTTATTGTGTCTTATACCAAATTGTCAGGTTTATGTACAAATATTATATTGATTTTATGGTTTAGGATTTTTAAGGATACTTTTAAGTATACTTTAGTTTTTTTATCTCAAAAGGAAAGATAAGGAAAAAAAGAAAGAAGAGAAAAAACTTTTGAAAAAAGGCAACAAAATAAAATAAAATAAGGAAAAAAAGAAAAAAAAACTAAAAAAAGGCAACAAAACAATTAAAAACGTTTTGGTTTTTCGACTTTTCTTACTCTCCTCTATTCTTTATTCTTTATATTTTTTTCTTTTGCAATATCTTCAAATAAAACTAATATAACTTAGAATAATTTTGAGAAAAGAACATTTTTAAGTATATAAATTTAGTCAAGCATTTGTTTTTTAAAAAAATTAATAAAAAATATTTTGAGTTCTTTTGATTAAAAAAAAAGGAAGAAGGAAGATTAATATATTTACTAAAAGGGGAATAAAAGTAAAATAAAAGTCTGAATTTCTACTATTCTTCTTCTTTTTTTCTCATGTTCCATTTTCACTTCTTTATGTTTCCTTCCTTTAAGATAATTTCTTTTAAAAATATAATTTTAAAAAACTTTTTTTAAAAATCAAACAGTAAAATTTGATGAACAAATTGGACCTCTTTATTATTTTCCTTTGTTTCCTCCATTTTCTACTTTTTACCCATTTTCCTAAATATTTTCAAACAAATACTTTCACAAAAGAAACAAACATATTTGATCTAAATGTTTGGATTTTTAATGTGACTAAAATGTTTTAATTTTTTTTTGTAAAAGAAACAAAAGGACAAAGGAGGAAGAAAAAAGAATTAAATCATTAAAAAAATGAAACTTTTACACCATCATTTTTTTTTTGCTTCATTAATTCTTATTTTTTACTAAATAATTTCTTGAAAAATATCGAATATAAAAATTTCTCAATTTATATTTTTAATATAACAAAAATGAACATGTATTAATGCATGCAAAAAATAAAAATACTGTAAAATATAAATTTACAACAATTATCTATGAAATCTATTCAATGAAATTTAACCTTACAGTAAAGCACGGATAATCAGCTAATTTCTTGTAAAATCTTACATGTTTGATTCAATTGGTAGATGGTTTGCTCCATATTGTTAATTTAGGTTTTCTAATGGATTTTGGGGAAAAAAAATTGAAACTAAAATTTTTGAGTTGGAGTCCTAAAAACACATGTAAATTATTATTGAAAAATACATACATTTTATTATTAGACCCAATATTCAAGTGCAAGGAGATTTGGGTTTAGGGTATTCGCAGTAGTTTAGTGCATGCCATCCCATCTTCATATTCTTCATATACCCTGATACTATTTTTTTTCTATTGTTCATACCCTAAACCCGACAAAACATAAGACTGGATGCGTATACACTTCAATCGTGTTGAAGTTCGGACCAACACTTGGTCATAAAATCTTTGACCTGCAGAATTAACTGAGAAGCCTCGGGCAATTCTGGAAATAGGTAAAATGCGTGGATCATGTGGGGATACTCCAAAAACGTCGCTTTTTTACCGGATTTTCTCAACCACTCATAGTACCTCTTCTGCCAATCCTTCAATGGGTCAAATCCACCCACTACCACCATCGCTTCCGGAAAATCCAAGCCCGATATATCCTCTGCGTTGGGTCCGCTCACATTGGCCGCTCCATGATCTCGGTCCGACCCATTGGGCAAGAACGCCTTCCAGCACCAGTCTGTTCTTGGCACAGACACCAGCAACGACCCAACTAGCTGCTCCTCCGCCTCCGTTCTCTCCTCTCCTCCGAAAAATGGCTGTATGGAAACTACCCCCATCACCTTCAATGTCTGAAACCCAGTCTGGCAAGCCCGGACAGCCACGTGGTGAGCCAGGTTGGCACCTGCACTGTCTCCGGCTAAGAAACACCGTGACAGGTCAGCGTTTTCAGGTAAGATAGTGGCGCGGTTCTCATCTAGGAACTTTAGAACGTCAAATCCGTCGTCGTATTGAGAAGGGTAGATGTGTTCAGGAGCGAGACGGTAATTGACGGAGATAACGAAAGCAGGAAGCTTGCGGGCGAACCTACGACAAACGGCGTCGTATGCGTGGGTGGCGGGACTGAGGCAGATGAAGCCGCCTCCATGAAAGAAAATGACGACGGGAAGGAGGAGATCGGAGGGGAGGGAGGGAGAGAAGAGGCGAAACCAGAGATTGCGGGTAGCATCGAGGGTGGTGTCAGAGGAGGAGACAGAGTTGGTGGGTTTGGGGTTAGGGGCGGCCTGGAGGTCGAGGAAGCGGAGGAGGCGGCGGTTGATGGTGCCATTGGGGCGGCAGGCGGCATCATTGAGGGTGGAGATTAGGGAGATGGAGATCCTAGTTCTCCAAGGGAGGGATGGTTTGGTGCGTTGATTAGTCATGTTTTGACGGACTTTACGGAATTGGTTGAACGAAAATACTTTATACTCCTAACTAGTGTAATTAATAAATGCTACCTGGGGCGGTAAGAGTTGGACCACGTACCTAGACAGAGCAATTTTTTTTTTTTTGGAACGGAAATTTTTATTAATTTCTAAACATTCTTGGGAAACAAACCCTCAATACATCATTGAACACCGTGAACTGATTTCTGAAGGTGGTACATCAAACAAAATAAAGCGATTATCTAAATTAAAATCAATGTTGGCCATACCATCAGTTACCATATTTTGTTTTCGATAAATATGAGAAATTTTTATCTCCCAGTCGAGTTGCAACAGTCCATGAATAGCGTTTAGTAAATCAAAATTCGCACATGGATGCGATTCACTAGAGGTAATTGTCTGAACCACAATTTTATTATCCACCTGTAGCCATATCCTTCGAAATCCTTTCTCCCTTGCTATACGAAGGCTATGTAAGACTCCCCATAACTTGGCCCTCAACACTTCCCCAATTTTGCAGTAAAGCCACCTAACCAATATCAGTTGTAGTCCCGTAAAACACCACCTGCAGCAGCCAAGTTTGTATTACGACGTAATGCACCATCAGTGTTTACTGCCACCCAACCTTGTGGGGGGTTTTGCCATCCAACCAGCATTTCTCTTTTATATCCATTCGGCCTACTACGTGTGCAGGGAATTTGGACAGCATGATATGATGCAGCAGCTAAGCCTTTTATCATCGATAACTTCCTATCCATAGGTATCAACTTTCCTTCAAAAACTTTCACATTCCTCCACTTCCAAATATACCAGCAAGTAAAACCAAATAAAATAGCCCAGGGGATACCATCAACACAAACATTATAATTTTTTAGATTAGTTAATAGCCAATCTGACATAAATAAATCAAAGAAGTTCCCATAGCCCATTTGTGACCCCAATTTCAACCATACCTCTTTTAAGTGTGGGCAATCTCTTAAGAGGTGTAATACTGATTCTTTTGATACTGAGCATAACACACAAGTAGCTGAAGATGACATGTTCCTTCTCATTCGCTCTAGATTAGTCAATAACTTTCCATGAAAACATTGCACTAGGAAAATGCGTATCCGTTGAGGGTCATCCCACTTCCACACAATAGCCCATTTTCTGCATTGTTGTCCTATGTAATTTGGATAATCCTCCCACAACACTTCATACGTTGACACAACAGTACAAACCCCTGAAGTTGATGGAGCCCAATATGGTGTATCCGGTTTGAAAGATAACGATGGAGAAAGAAACATCATAATCTTGTTCACTAACTCACTAGGTAGGCAGGTAGCTAGCTTCTCACAATTCCACTCACCAGTATCTAATAAGAATTCCCGAAAGCAACAATTCTCACTTGTTACAATATTAGGAGCATGGCCTTGTTCTAAAATAAGGATATCTTCCAACCAAATATCTTTCCAAAAGCGGATCGAGAGACCATCACCTATAACCCATCGTAAATTATTGTTGAAGACATTCTACAGTTTACTCAGTGCATCCAAGTATGCGATACTCTATGACAATAGATTGCGCTAGACCATTGATCAATATTGAAGTCATACTTTCCACTAATAATACTAACCCATAGGGACTTAGGATGAGTCACTAGTTGCCATAACAATTTCATCAAGAAGGCATTGTTCATCACGTGTAGCCTTTTCACACCCAAACCTCCTTCCTCTTTAGGTCTGCATATTTGATTCCACTTAATTAAGTGAATGCGTTTATGATCAGCATCACCACCCCAAAGAAAATTTCGACAGTAATGTTCCATTCGTTTACAGGAATCTAGGGGAATCGAAACTGTTTGCATTACATAATATGGAATAGTAGATAGTATAGATTTAACTAACATAAGTCTACCAGCAAAGGATAGTGAAGAGGCTTTCCAACTACTCAGTTTACTTCTAACTTCATCCTCCAAAAATTTAAAGGATGTGATTCCTTTCCTACCTTGAAATAATGGGACACTAAGGTAAGTGCCTAAATTCGTAGAATAAGAAAAGCTTGATATGTTCCTGAGATTCTCAATACATTCCTTAGAAACATTTGCTGAGCAGCAAAAGGAAGATTTATGAACATTTACCTGCTCCCCTGAGCAAGCATAAAAATCGCCCAATACTCCGTTAATAATCTTCATTTGATCTACTGATGCTTCAGCAAATAAGATGAGGTCATCTGCGAAGAAAATATGAGAGATAGGAAGGCAACGACGATCTAATTTAATTGGTTTCCACAATCCCTACTCCACTGCAATATTAATAGCATGTGATAACCTTTCAATACATAAGACAAACAGATAAGGGGAGAGTGGGTCACCTTGTCTCACGCCTCTAGATGGTGAAAAGGATTCTGATGGCATACCATTCCAAAAGATTTGACACTCGGAACACTTCCAGCTTTGAATTAACACATCAATAATCTAGCTAGGGTATGTGCCTCGAGTAGTGTGTCATGTATGAATTCCCAGCAGAGTCTATCATAGGCCTTTTCTAAGTCAATCTTCAACATATTCCACCCCACCCTACATTTCTTCTTTCTAAATGAGTGCATGACTTCTTGAGTCACTATCACATTATCGATGATTGCTCGCTCCAGAATAAAACTAGATTGGGTTTCTGCTACTAGTGTAGACATATATGGTTTCAATCTGTTCGTTATTACCTTTATTAATACCTTGAATATGACAGGAAGTAGACCGATGGGTCTGTACTGTGAGATATATTCTGGAGACGCTGCTTTTGGAATTAAGACAATGAGAGACTTACATAGTTCATTACCTATTTTGCCACCTGAAAATACTGTTTGAACGTACTTGACCACGCTCAAACCCACCACATCCCACTGACTCTGGAAAAACAAGGCGTGTATCCTATCAATACCAGGGGTTTTCATTGGCTTCATGGCAAATAAGGCCTCATGAACTTCCTTGTCACCAACCGGCGTGGTCAATCTATCATAATCTGTCCTGTTCAGCATAGGGAACTTACCTCTAATGGGATATGCTGGTAATGTTTTTGTCTCCTTATAATACAGCTTCCTAAAGAAATCAACAGCATGTAATCTAACTTCTTCTTGATCTTCTAACCATGTACCATCCATATTTCGCAAATGCAGAATCTTTGCCTTGGTTCTTCTTTTAACTACCCAGAGGTGGAAATATTAAGTATTTCTGTCACCCAGTGTAAGCCAGTCAGACAGAGCAATCTTTATATCTTACTTTATTAACTCATTTAATAAAATTAAATAATTATTATATATTTTAATTTATTATAAAAATAAAATTAAAAAGTCATTATGTAAATTAGTTTATGAAATAAAATAAATTCACTATTATAATCCATTTTAATATTTGATTGATAAAAATAATTTTAGAATAAAAAAAGTTAATAAAAATATTACTTTTTATTATATTTGAATTTTAATTTCAAATATATATTTTTATAATTTATAAAAAATAATAAAAAATTATATTTTAAACTTTTAATATAATATTCATTTTAATTTTATTTTATTGTGTTCTTTTATATCATAGATTTCACATTAATAAAAAATAGATGAGTTTTGAGTATATAATCATAAGTCTTTTGCCAACTATTAAATATATCTTTTGAACTAAAAATAAAAATCTATAATTTTTAAACTTACTTAAAAATGAGTAAGTTATAAAGAAAGCTTTTTCAAAACGAGTTCGAAGCTACTATATCCATATAGCACCGGTTGTTAATCAAAGAAACTAGTGCACCTGAGGAAACGCCCAACCTTATGTTTAGTGAGGCAAATTTATATAATATTAATAAATACATATAAAACTTACACAAAATATAAATACAAATTAAATTTGTTATTGTGTAAAGATAACATATTAAATTGTTCTATACTGATTTTGCATGATCAGATCTATAATTATATTTTTCTTTATACATGTAATCCAAACAATTATTTATTCAATAAACCTTTTAAACTTTGATAATATTTTTTCTTTTTTAGTATTCATTAGTTATTTCTCTATATATATATATCAATTTATTTTTATCAATATTTTTTAAATAGTAAATGAAATCTTTATCACAACCACAAACTCTAAAAAATATATATAAAAGGGTAATTACTTTGGCAAATATCTTTGAGTTTTTGAAAGGAAAAAGTAATTAAATAAGCTTAAAAGTAAAAAATTTGATTAAAATCAAATTAATCAATTAAAGTCGATTAAGTGTAAAATTCGATTGATGTCGTTAAATTTTTATACAAAATTGATTAATGCAATTTTTTGATCAATTTAATTGATTATTCACTTTTACGGGATCATTGTCTCCATTACTCCCTTTATGAATCTTTTCCAACAATAGTGTATAATTTTGTAAATAATGATGATACAATGTGAGCAACATGAGCTTCAATTGTGCACTCCAAAATGGCGTGTTCAGCAACGAAGTAAAATAAGTTCACATCAAAGTATTGGTAGGGGCAACTCAATTAGTTTAAAAGTTTAAAGTGAAATATTTAAATGAGACATTTTTTTATAGAAATTAAAAAATTATTAAAATTTTATTCTTTTAGCTTTTGTGATGCAAAATTTATAATAAACTTTTATAATCAAATTCTTCTAATATTTCTTTTTCAATTGATAATATAACTAATCCATTTAATCTTTCTTGAGACATTATTGATCTTAAATAAGATTTTATTAATTTTAGTTTTGAAAAACTTCTTTATTTTGAAACAATACTTACTGAAATTGGTAGCATTATTCTAAAAGCAATATATGCATTTGGAAAAGAATTGAGTCTTCTTATATGATTACATATGCAATTGGACTGTTTTCTTCTATTTATATAATTTCTTTTAAAATTTTTAACTCTAAAAATAAATCTAAACTATCAATATCATAATAGTTGTTATATTTTAAGGAACATTCGAGATTAAAACAATATTCTTTCAAACTATTGTCGTCTAATAACTTCAACCTTTTATCGTTAAATAGAAAATCAAAAATATTTTCATATATCTTAAATTGTTCAAATCTACTTTTGACTGAAAAAAATTGCTTGATCTAATATATATAAGAAGTAATCAATTCTAAATAATTCTTCAAGAGATTAAGTTATTTCATTATCAACATTCTCATCAAATTGTTTTTGTCTACGAATGATACGTATATCATGAAATTTATGTTTTATATTCATTTTAAATACAATTTCTTTAGAAGATATCATAGTAGATGCAAATCCTTCTTCTTTATATTTGTCAAAAAACGAAAGAAAACCTTTTAATTGTTTTAAAGCAACATCAATACACATATCTTTTGATTGCAAATTTTTGCTAACAAAGTTAACAACAAACAATATATTATACCAAATAGTCATACCCAACAAAAACTCAAAATTTTCAAGCTCATATATTGCTAAGCAATTACCTTCACTTTTAGTTTTAAGATCTTCACTAACTTCTGCTAATTTCAATAAAGCATCTCTTATTTGTGGAGCTTAAAATCTTATTGCTTTAACACTTTCAATACGATTGTCTTAACATTTTTGTGACAATGATTTAAGAGTTAGACTATATATATTGTCTTATAAAATTTTCCATCATTTGGTAGAAGAAGAAAATAATGAATATATACATTGTACCAGTCAAAAAATGATATAGCTTTAGTGCGAGAATTTGTCATGTTACAAATACTAAATTTAGATTGTGACAACCACATAGTGTATAAAATGATCTAGGATTTAAGTCTAAAATTCTTTTTTGCACTCCCTGTTGCTTGCCTTTCATATTATCCATTATCATATCTCTGTCCTTTTAAATTATTAATATCAAGCCCAATATTTTTATTTCATCTATAATGGCATCAAAAAGACCTTTCCCAGTTATATCATCTACTTTTAAGAATTCAAAAAAATACTTCATAACTTTAATTAGACTTAATGAAATATTAACACATCGTAATATAAAAGACATTTGCTCTTAATGCCTTACATCTAGAATGCAATAAAGTATTATTGAAAAATATTTTGCTTCTATGAGGTTTTTAATAATTTTATTTCTACTTTCACTTGCTAACAAATTTATCAAATTCATTTTGTACATTATGTCCAAGGTAATGAGTATGAATTTTATTGTCTTTAAAGCGTTGAATATATTCTTTCATCATTGGATCAAATTCTGCAATCATTTCAATTATACTTAAAAATTTCCATTACTTTCTTGATATATCTTTCATTTTTTTCACGAAAAGTCAATTTATTTTTACTAAGAGTTTTTATTACAGCAAGAATTCTTGTTAATACTTTTTTTCAATGTTCTTCATCTCTTTTTATTTGTTTTTTTTATCAATTGTTCTTTTTCAATAATCTCATTTCTAAATCAATTCAATAACTCATATTAGTAATATGCTCATTACTCATTTCATGACTTTTGAGCTTAATGTTAAGGTTTCTCTAATCTCTGGTGACAACATTAGCTAGTTTACTTATACTATAAGCCTAATTAAACAATTTGCAATAAAAACAAAATACTCCATCTAAATCTTTTGAATAAACTAGCCATCTTATTTATAATATATACCATAATAATCTACAAGTATGTTAATAGCAAGAATAAATGAGTGAGTGTTGGCAATAGAAAACAGTATAAGATGTTAAGCCCAAAATTGAGATGTTCTCATATTGGGCTTGATAAAGCCCAAAAGCCGATGTGCACATGTTGGCGTGGTTTTGAATTTATCTGTCAAAATACGTGAGCAGCCTTTGTACTAGGGCATTTTGTTTAACTTAGTTCTTTTACTTAAAATCGTAACAATTTAATCTCTTAATTTTAAAAAAATTTTGCTTCAATCTAGTCTCTCTCCTTAATAGCATCGACATCTAATTTTGCCATTAAAGGAGATGACGTCAGCATTGACGTGACACAAATATGATAACGTGACATGCCATATGACATCATCATAATGACGTGACAATACCACGTGGCACTAAATGATGATATGGCAGTACTGATGTGGCACTAGCATGCTGACATGTTAATGCCACGTGATAGATCAAAAAAATTTTCAAAAAACATTCGTGCCACGTCATAGGAACTAAATTGAAGAAACCTATATAATACATGAACTAAATTGAACAAAAATGAGATGTTGAATGATTAAATTAAAAAAAATTATATAAAAAAAATAAATATTTAAGTAGATGATCGATATACTTATTACTAAGCTAAATATTCAAGTGTAAAAGATTTATGGTGTTAAAAATATATAAAAATATTTTCCTAATTATTTGATTATAGAATATATACATTAATTTATCTTCTTTGCAAAAATTAAGTTTGAATTCTCCTTCTATAAAAAATTTTTGAAAAAATTTTATACCTAAAGTCGAATTTAGATGAATAACTTACATTATATTAAAATAAAATAATATAAGAAGACGAAATAAATTTTTCTCCTATTTATTATAGTATAAAATTTTAAAATTTATTTGACTTAGTTTTTAATTTGAACTGAACTTAAATTAGCAAAATAGGTTGATTTAGTTTTTTCTTTTAAAAAATGAAAAAGAGAGATATGGAGTTAGTGATGATTATAAAAATAATTTATTGTTTTGATTTACTTACTTTGAGCATGACAAACCTCTTATTACATCCATAGAACTTGAGCTACTCTACCCTTTCAATTTTTATTTATTTTTTATGTTTTTATTTTGTTTAATATTTCAAGTTATATTTTTTAGGTTGAAATTTCCTATATTAAATATTGTATTTATGGTTGATAGAGTTAATTATAATTGAAATATTTGTACTATTTTATTTTGTATTTATAAATTTCTTGTAGGTCCAAATTAATAATTTAAATTTAAATTTAGTAGAATTTGATTGTGGTATTTAAACTTAAATAAAATCGTTTTATAAGAAACTTTGAGTAAATTTAAATAAAAAGTAAATTAAGTAAGAGTTGAATAATTCTCAAGGAATCGGTATTTGTAATTGTGAAAGTTGTAACTAAATCAACATATTTTACGAATTTGAGATTAGCTCAAGTTAAAAACTAAGTCAAATAAATTTTAAAGTTTCATACTATTATAAATAGAAAAAAAAATTATTTAGTCTTTTTATATTATTTTACTTCAATATAATATAAGTTATCAATCTAAATTTGACTTTATGTATGAAATATTTTTTTTGAAATTTTTTTTATCTGTTATGTGACATGACATGTCAGCATAATGCCATATCATTATTCGATGCTACATGGCATGCCACGCCATCATATTGGTGCTACTTCATCAAAATGTGTCAAGTCAACGCTAACATCATCCTTTTAATGATAAAATTAGATGTAGTTAAGAAAAAAAATTAAATTGAAATAATTTTTAAAATTAAAAAATTAAAATTTTATGATTTTGAAGGATTAAATTGAATAAAATATCTTAGTATAGAGACTTTACGGCTATTTTGATCAATTTTTATTTTAAGAGTTTATTATAAATGGAGTAGCAGATTAGCAGTAGTATTATAATATATTTGTTCTTTTGCTTTTTCACTTTTTCTGTGGATTCCCAGCTGAGCAAACTCCAGAAAAACTTTACTCTTGTGTGAAATACTACAAGAAAGAGATTCCGAGAGAAGAGAGAATGGGGAAGAAGATGCTGAATTTCGAAGAACAGTGTCAGATAGTGAACATGTTGAAATCGTCGTCCGAACAAAAGTCAATCGAAGAGACAGTCACTGAATTCTTCAACAATTCCAAGCTCCGCCATTTCAATGTCTGCTATTCTCTCGCCCTTTTATTGCAGGTCATTTCGCTTCTCCTCTTTCTCTTTCTAATATCCCTTTCTCTTAGCTTCTCTCTCTAGGGTTTTAGGGTTTTGCGGATTTGAAATTTCTCTCATATCTCATCTGCTTACTACTTTTAGGGTTTATTTCCGAGTTATATTCTAGCTGTTCAGGGGCTGTGAACTTATTACTTGCCATTTAGAATGAAAATGCTAGCGAATTACTGAGAAGTTTGTTTGCTTAGTTGTGCTGGCTGCCGTGGCTTTTGGTGGAATTCGGTAACATTGTGTTAGAATATGGTACTAGAGAATCTGAACTTGAAATTTGGGTCAATGACAGGGGAATAGGATTTATATCGGATAGAAATGCTCACTGCGTCTGCTAATCTTCATAATTAGTTTAGATCTATGGTTCTATGTGGTTGAGTTTGTTTTGTTTATTTGGCAGAAGAAAGTTTGTTTCTGATATCAATGTGTCATGCTGGTCTAACGAGTTAAATTATGGTTATCATTCACTCATTTTTCTTTTTCTTCCTGAGATTTATTGGCATCAGCATTCTTTTAATTTGTCAATTAGCCTAAAACTCTAAGGCTTTGCTTTGTAGGAGTGATTGCAAAGAGAAAGACAGGGATTTAGGAAGGATAGTTCTCTTTCCTGTACCGTGCTTGGTAGGAAATATGGATTAGTGGTGACAGAATAAAATTGTTTTAATCCATTGCATGGTAGCATTTGAAAAGTGGTTTTTCTTTTTAAAAAATAGGTGGACTATACTGTAAATCTACAATACTTAATTCACATAGCGCTTATTTTTTTCCTCAAGTCTTCCTACTTGGGAAGATTATTTTTGTTAATATGGACAAAAAAGGCAATCACTTATATCAAATTTGAGTAAAACTAGTTTTTTTTCCTCTTTCCAATTTCCACCCACCTTCCTCCATCTCGCGCTTCTCTCATATAAAAAAAATCCTAAATAATATAAGAAGTACTAACTGCTAGGTTTTTATTTGGTTTGTTTGGTTTAATAGGAGGTATAATAGGGGAAGAGATTAGAGAATGAATTTAAAGTTGGAATTTTATTCTTGAATGTGAGGAAAAATAACCTAAAATGCAAGGGACTCTATTTTAGTTAGGTTATTTTTCTCCAGATCTCTTCACTTTTGAAGATACTTAATTGGGTTTGCAGCAAAATTGTGAGTGATAATTCTTTACTTTGTATTCAGCTTTTGTACTTCTATTGTTTAAGGTTCAAGCTTAACAATGGACTTTATGTCAGTTTACTGTTAGAATGTATTATATATGATATCACTATAGTCATTTGACTGTTATAGAATTTTTGGGCATCTCAAATGCTGATTTGGATTTGATTGTTGGTTAACAAGAACATTGAGAAGTGCTTCAGTTATGTGCTATAAGTTTTTGAGTTTTATTTTACCAGTAGAACATGTTCTATAAGCTTAAATCTTGTCAGGTATTATAGGTTTAGCTAAGGCAAGTTCTAGCCATTAAAACCACCTTGGAACCCTCCAGGCAAGGTGCAGGCCTTTGGCACCTACTGTCACCTCTTTGAAAAGGCGAAGGCACATAGTGCCCTCCTGTTTTATTGAACTTTTTTTTTTTTTTTGTGAGCTACTTCTCAATTGAAAATAATGAAAATACTAGTGTCTTTTTCTTTAAGGATACAGATTGAGGTAATATTATCCATGTGTAACTTCCTGTGTGATGTAATAGCTCCCTGTTTAGCATTTAGATCTTACACAGTTCAGTGCTGCCCACTAGATTAAATTTGAAACTTTTAATCAAGTTTTTTAATAGTTCTTCAGAAAGTGAGGATGTCATGCTAACATGTTTGGGTTGATTGACTAACCGGATCTTGTATAATTCCAGGATAAAATAATGCTCAGTTCAACTGAACGATTGGTTGCATGTGCTATTCTTCATCGAAGCTATTCGTCTCAAAAGTCTGCTGCAAACCCATTTATATCTTTTCTTGTAAATGTAAGCCAAGTTTATTATCCTTGTTATGTTTTGTTTTAGCAAGTTCAGCAAATTTTTATCTCTTTATATATTATCATATTCAGGCATAACCATGTATTGAGAGAGCTCTATTGTGCCTACTTTATTTGTTGCTTATTTAGGGTAACAAAAGCCATATATTTCTCTGGGTATGTTCAGGAAAACATGCTAGGCTATTAGGGGCAAGCCTGTCGTTGCAAAATTTTCCATCTTATTTTGCTTTGTTTGAAGACTTGAAATTTCTTGTGCCTTTGAATGCAACTATTCTATCATATTTAGCGTATCGTAGTTAGTCAAAGAGGTTTTACTTCTTTGTGATTGTGGAACAATAGACAACTTTTTTTAAAGAAACTGAACTTGCATCACTTGTATTATTGTTGCCCATATCATGTTTTTTTTTCCCTTTTAAAGAGAATCCTATTTTATTATTTTTATACCTTTCTTTTGTGTGTCTTTTATTTCTTCTGGATTTTACAGGCTGCATGTGATGATGGAGCTGAGAAATATGAGAGGGCATTTGTTCTCCATTTGCTAAGCAACTCCAATAAAGAGGTTTGATTCATTCTCTCTCTCTCTCCATTTGCAAGAAGTTGGGGGATTATTAAATTAGTTGCATTGTCTTGGACTCATGTTCATGTGTAAGAAATGTTGATCACCAAAACAGTAGGGCATGGGGGATTTGGATATTTTTCTATTTTAGGAATCTGCTTGCAGAAACCTACATTTCTTCAACTGTTAAATGCATAAAATGGAAGAATGAAATTGAGAAAAAAGGAATATTACTTTGGACTTCTCTGTCCTAGCAATTTTTCTGTATTTTGACAGATTGCAGGACATGGGTGTGCCAAACATGTAAAAATTTTGGTTTTTGAAAATGCACAAATTTGTAAAAGTGTGTTTTTGTGTATATGGAATTTGGATGGCTAGTTGTTGATTTTTGCAGGAGTTTATCATGTAAGAGTTGGTCCCTGTCCTTTTGCTGTTGGTTTAGATAAATGCTTTCTGATATGTATAGCTGATTAAGGTGTTGAATTTTTCATGCAGTTTCTTAAACAGTCTGCTTCAGATTATATCAACAATTTTGATCCTTCATCTCAAGTAAGTCAGTCATGTAAATACAACTTTGTTTTGTGGGTTTTTTTTAATGAAAAGAATCAATGTTCAGCTCTTCTTGTGTTAGGTTTTGATTCTTCTGCCAAGTTGGTGCAAATTTTGTCTATGTAATTGTGTTTTTAGTGAAAGAACCCATGTTTCTTGTTGAGGGGAGTAACTTGAATGACATTTGTTGAAAAACAATTTTCCATCTTTCCCCTCTCCCCCTTCCCTTTTTCTATTAACCCTTTCCCTCTAAGATCTATAGTGTTCTGTTCATCTGATAGATTTTATCTGTTTGATATTAGACTTTCCCACAACAAGAGCAGTTACAGCAACAATATTTTGAGAAAGTCCATCCAGAACCATATTCTTGCTTATTAAAAAATACTGCAGTGAAAAATGTGTTGGCAGATCCTGATTTGCCCTGTGGTTGTGATGCAAATTCAGCAGAGTATGTTTCTAGAGATGTTTATTGCATTTGTTATTTTGTATTCCTTATATAATGCTCCATTTAATATTGTTTCATGCTCTATTTTTTCTCTTTTTTTTTGAAAAATAGTAATTCACATTTTTCTCATTAGCTTGGATTTGCTGCAACCTGGAGCCAAACCTAAACTTGGATCTGGGGACAGAGATGAAGCCCTAAGTGGATTGATAGCGAATTTGTCATTGGAGGGGTTAGCTCCTCATTGGATCAGGCCTGTTCCACCTAGGTTCCCAGTGGATGAGAAGGAGGTAAAACATTTTCTCAGGGGCTGTTATTTAATTGGTTAGTGGAGTTCACCTGTTTTACCTGTCAACCATTTTTCAGCTTGTGTGGCTCAACCCTGATAACAATCATGAGCTTCAATGGGATCAAGGGATGTGTGCTGATACTAGCAGAGGAGCAGCTGTGAGAGACTTAATCGCAAAAGCTTTGAAGGGACCACTTGCACCTAACCAACAAGAGGTTTAATACCCTTTAATATCATATTTGTACATCTAGTAAGCATATCTTATGCTTTTATTTATGTAAAAGTTGCATGGCATCATTGTTTTGGTCTTAGATTTGACAGACCTGCTCTTGTTTGCATCGAGTGATTAGTCCATTGAGACTGCTTCTAATAAATATCACTGAATTTAAACGTTCATGATACTTGGGTGGTATAACAAAACCTGCGTTCTAAAACAGCTTAAGTTGTGTGTTAAGTAAATATTCAGACTTTAATTGGTGAACCTTAACAACTTTAATATCATGGACTTCTCTCATAGCATAGAGGCAATTGAATGGTTGGCCAACCAGGCTTATTCAAGAAGCCAACCAGGCTGGAACACCTGAGTAAATTATTCTTCATCAAGTTTACATTTCTATTATCAGGTTAACTGGTTTGGTGGTGGGACTGATGCTGGTGTGATCAACTTTTTTATAAGAACAAAAGCCCCCAATTAGGATCTAACTGTCAGGAAGATGTTCATTGTAGAATCTAACATTTGATTCTGTCCAATTAAAGCCTTCATCTTACGAACTTGGTTTCATTCTGGTGGCTTAGTGGCAGAGTAGTTTGCATCTGTACGCATGCACCTTTTACTGGCTAATTGTGGCACTATGTGGCTAAAATGTACCTATTGCATTTATGTGCCATGAGTCTTCCAGTAGTAAAATTTAAAATTTAACAGAAGTCAAACTAATTACCCAAACAATAAACTTGACTTGACCTAATTTTTACTAAAAGAAAAGCATTTGGGTTATTTGCCTTCCTTTCCTTCTCTGTCCACTGACAGAGACCATTTTGCTCACTCCCTTGCTTCTTGAGTGCTGCCATTTGCAGCTGATTATTTTGCCCGTGTCTTTTTTTATTTTTATTTTTTATTTTCCCCCTTTTTTCTCCCTTTGTTCATTCTTCTGGCTTGCAACCTTTCTATCCATTTGCGCACAACTGGCTCATGCACTTCCATGGTCATTCTAAGTTCTTTTTTCCCTGTTTGGGCTCTTCTTTTTCTCTTTTTGTGTGTATTTATATGTGTCGGTTGCCCCTCCGGCACAAAATTAGGGTAACATGTTCAAGGTGGTTTATACAAGTAAAGAGGAGACCTAAAAATGCTCTTCTGAAAGGATGTGATTTAATGGAGGATACCTATTTCAGGAGGGGGAAATCAAGACCAAAGAGGACAGGTGGAAACTATATTAAAGAAAAGTTCTCATATTTACTGAACTTATTGTGGATATGGTTCTAAATAGTTATATGGTCCCAAGTGGCATGATATATCCATGTAATGGGAAAAGGCTTGGTTAGATTCTAATCTCTTTTGATTGCACCTGTATGTGGTTGATTGGTAGTTATAAAAAATGGACTGTTATTATATTAACTGTTGGTGGAAATTAAAAACTCCACAAGCAGGTTTATATGTTTGTCACAAATCCATTGATCTATGAAAGGGAAGTCTACATCAAATTATTAAGTTAACGGATATAGTTAAATGGACATGTGTTGATCAAATTAAATTTGTTTGTGGAGTATTTAAACTCTTCCAGCAGTGTTTAGGGTATTAATCCTTTAAAAATTTGGTTTGAACGTCACTGGTTCATGGGTGTTAATTTTTTTATTACTTCTTAACAGGGGTTGGGTGTGGGTTGGGAGGGTTGTATAGGGCTTCTTTTTTTTTAAAAAAAAATTTTGCTAGAAAGTTACTTTGCTGCCTATGACATGAATTAGCAGTACTTGGCTAGGGTGAAACTTGGCACTGTTACTGTTCTATAGTGTTGCAATGAGGCTAGAGCTTTCACTGTTTTTGCATATCCAAATCTCTCTCTGTTTTCTTCTCCTCCTCGTCCTTCTCCAAATGGCTGATTTTAGTTGCTATCATATGGTGATGAGATATGGTTAAGATTTTGCTGCTCTAAATGTTAAGCTTGATTTTGTTTGGCAAATTATATAACATGAGGAAGTAAGGAACTAAAACCAGAAATTATGAATAGGTGATCAGAAATATGGCTTGATCAATCACATGAACTTATAGTGTGCCTTTTATGGTCGCAAATGGTTATCATTGGTGGCATTGGAGACACAAGGACAGAAAAGTTGAGAGAAGTGAGAGAGGATGACTGAATGTGAATTGTCAAATGTTTTAAGATAATTTTCAAATTAAATAATCATATTTATATGATTGATTGGACTAATTGTGTGCTGTAATAATTGATTAACTATTTTACCACATTAGCAGAACCTCTAATATCTTCACTACTCATGTGACTTGATGGCACGTGTATGAATGTGCTCTATTTCATGACTGATCTGCCTTTACTGAACCAAATTGACAAGGTAATCTTTAATTGAATCACCTTAAATTTTGTATGCTACATTGAACATTTAGGTACTAATCTTGGTTTTAGCCCTTCTGTTACAATGATGTAAAGCAACACATTCAAAGAATTAGCCGGTAAAGGGGATTGAGTCAATGACAATCTGTATGATCACTCCAGTTTGAGTTTGATAGTTGGATCTGCCACTTTAAGATGTCTGTCTTAAGTAATAATGTAGTACCAAGTAATCTCACCTGTTTAAGTGAGATGCATTATGTCTCAGTTTCTATGTGTTATCATGAAGAAATCCTTACATGTCCTGTCCGAGAAAGAATCCCTTTGTTGGTAAATTACCTAAAGAAACAGTTAAGCTTTTCTTATTTAAATCTATTTGACACCAGATGGCTCTATTCAAGATGGGGAAGTATTCTGATTTACATTCGTTGGAAGAGGTATACATGTTTTGATACATTAAAACTGTTCTAGCAATATCTGGCTTTATATGAAGTGTTAACGAGTAGGTTTTGTTTGAATATTGTGCTTGGTGTATTTGAGTAACTTTGGATAAGTTGGTCTAAAAGGTAAACCAAATAAAAAATTGAGTTTGTGTCTTTGGATCTAGATTCCACTAAAGTATATGTTAAAATATGCTTACTGTAAAGCGGCAGCTTGTTTAACATAGTTCATCTTATTTATAGAAAAAAGCACAAGTTGCTTATTAAATGCTATTATGAATACATTTTGCTAATGATTTAACCTCGACTTGCTTTTACTATTTGTCACACTGATGATTCTGTGGTGGAAACAAGACTGAACTTGTCTTTTCTGTTCAGCAAGTCCTGGTGGAGCTAGCTAATGACCCCAAGCTTGTATATCACTGTGGATTGACTCCAAGGAAGCTACCTGTATGTTATTTGAAAATTCTACAGTTTGGCGTGTAACATATAGAATATAGTACTGCTGCCTTGACATTTAACCCCCATAATTTCAGGAATTGGTGGAAAACAATCCGCTTATTGCTGTAGAGGTTCTGACCAAGTTGATAAATTCTCCTGAAATTTCTGAGTATGCATTTGCTGAATCAGTGAAATTTCTGTTTAATACATTGCAATCAACATTCTCTTTCTAACATCTGAAGTTTCTTTTTCTGTGTACATACACATGGAATTGTGTATCCAGCTATTTTACAGTTCTTGTTAACATGGACATGAGTCTACACTCCATGGAAGTTGTGAACAGGCTCACAACTGCGGTTGAACTTCCAAAGGAATTTGTACGTATGTACATAACTAATTGTATATCATCCTGCGAGAACATCAAGGTACTTCCCATATATTAATATATGTATGGATGTATGGATGTATATATTATGTGTCTGTGTGTTGTATATTTTGTTTTTGTTTTTTCTTTTAACCAACTGGTTTGGTTATTGTAATATGTGGGACATGCTTTGTAATTGAAGATGAAAAAAATTCATCTAGGACCTGTCTCCTGCACTTGTGTGGGGTTCTGGAATTAATTCTAATGGGTTGGTGATATCACATGGTTGGTAGAGAAAGGATGACAATGTAGGTATTTGACAGGGTGAAGAATGTGGCCTTAAGAAAGACTATAGAGACATTATTAAGAGGAAGGCAAGACTATTATGGAAAAGATTACTAAATATTAGCAGTCATTTCTCAGGCCATTTAAAGTTCCTTGAGAAATCCTCATTAATTGATGGAAAAGTCCCTTAAACCTTTCCAAGATATTCTATGTAGACATCTGACAGTGTTGTTTGCCTTTACATGTAGAAGGGATTAGGGAAGAGGGCAGTACTAACAGCTTCTCTATCTGTTATATAAATGTTGTTTTTAACTTATAACAAGGGCAAATTTCAAAAATTACTTTTTGAGTTTTATTCTCTTAACTAAATATTCCATTCTTCTAATTTCAGCAATCAAATAGCCAGAATTTTAAGAAATACATCACAACCAAATCTATTTGTGGGTCACCTGCTAGAAAGGTTATGAAATCGGCTTTGTCAACTGTCATATTGATGCCATGTCTCCATTAACATTAAGCTTGTTGTGCTTATAATTTGACGACATGTTTGATTGTCCTGTTTTCTTCTCTTTTCTAAATTTTTTCTTTTTTCCCCCATTTTCTTATTGTTGTTTTTCTTATCTACCTCACCATAAAAATTCAAAGTGTTTCTTCCAAGTTTTTACCTTATTTTTCATTTGAGTCATGATTTCTTTTCACTTGATCGAGACCCATTTAGTTTAGCTACTGGTTGATTTCTTTGATTCTTCAGGTCTACTAAGAAACTTCCTTTCTCTATTTGAAGGTTTGATTTTTTTTTTTGCTCAATATTTGAAGGTTTGATCTAATTTTAGTATCTCCTTGTATGGAATGATATGATTTTTTATGAGTACTGGATGTTTTCTTAGCGCGCTCTTGTTGGTATGTATTTTTTTTTTCATTTTGAAGTGTGTGCTATAATGATGTATGTGTTTGTGAGTCACCTGTTACAATCATTTTAAATTTCAGGATAAGTACATGCAGAACAGGCTTGTGCGACTTGTATGTGTTTTCTTACAGAGTTTAATCAGAAACAGAATAATTGATGGTGAGTATGGTATTTCTCTTGTAGGCAAAGATGTTGTAGTATTTGTCATTTAATGTACAACATGAACATATACGCAGACATGATTAGATGCTTATTATTAGGTTATTCCATTTGGCAACTAAATTAAAGACGAGAGTTGGCCATAAGAAATAAATAAATATGGGAGAAATGCTCTAATGTTGTCTGATAATGACAATATAAGGGTTTTTTGTGTGTGCGTGTGTGTGTCTGTCTGTCTCTCTGCTCGTGTGCGCCTGTGTGTGTGCGTGTGTTTGTGATGCTGGCCTTTTATGTTGCTCTATTGGGTATGTTGCAAAATTATAGCTCTGCCTGTGAAGGTTTTGAACTCTTCCCCTGGTATGTAAAATAATAATCCATTAATTTGAATACCAATAGTGATGTTACTTCATGGTTATTTCTTTCCTTCCAAGTTCTGGAGTGGCCTTGTAGTAGTTCTAGGAGTGTGTTTGCTATTTGACTGGCTGTTATCGTGGAAGTGATTGCATAGTGGTACATGGTTATGAAGAATTTCTTAACGAGTTACCATTCACCACCGACAAATATTTGATCTGTCTAGTTATCATCTTTAGATATTAATCTATGATTTTATATTAATAACATACATTGCATGTAATCAGTGTCTGGTTATTTCTTCGTTTCTTTTCTTAATGCTCTGTTATTGGGATATCTATGTCATATGCATGATTTACTTGTTGCTGAAAGTTGAGCATGTTTGGATTTGATGTTTTGGTATTTGCAGTTAAGGATCTCTTTATTGAAGTTCAAGCCTTCTGCATCGAGTTTTCAAGGATTAGAGAAGCAGCCGGTTTGTTTAGGCTTTTGAAAACCTTAGAATAAATGATCCCTTTTGTAAACTCGATTTTCTACAGTGTAGATAGTATCGTTGTCCTTTGGGGTCTGATTACTGCTCCTTTAGCTTTTCAAGGGCCACAAATTTTACGTACCAGTTGCACTTTGGTCGTTATAAACAGAATAAGGTGGTACTATTCTAGCATCTATAAGCATATGTGTCCATGCTCTAATAAAATCAACTTAAAATGATGAGAAAACTCACTCTTCTTGGAAAATGTTCTCGTGTATACCTATTTTTTGTAATGGGTCAATCTTGAAATTACAATAAAAAAAATGAACTAATTAGCTAAAACTATAACTAAGGGGATACGATATGCAACTGGACATTGCATTTCATGTCTAATCAGGATGCCTTGGGATGAATAATAGAAGCATAAAGTAGGAAAAGGTTGATCTAAGGGTTACAGACGCACATTCTGTTAGGCAAGTGATGTTGATCGGAAATTCACTGTACCTTCTACTTTAGCAAGCCTTCGATATTCCTTGTTAACTTGATTTGATGTATTAATCTTTTATAAAATCTATACATTATTAATAAATCAAATGCTGCCATTTTGTTATAAATAAATTCAAAAATTGAGAAATAAGTATTCATAATTTTAAAAATATTTATTTTTATGAATTTTAAATTTTTACTCTTTGTATTTATGAAATGACACTGATTAATTGACGATATATATAAATACTATACATTTATAATATATTAAATATAAATTCATGAAACGCACTCAAATTCATAAAATAAACTCTATTTGCTTGATTCAATTTATAAGGGCTTTGGTACATTGAAATGAATCTAACGCAAATTTAAAAGATAATCTCCAACCATAAATAGACAAAACAAATAAAGAGGGAAATCTATAATACGCCAAAGGGTATTAAATAAAAAAAATATAGTTAAAAGACAGCCGCACGATAAATTCATTTCAAGTCACTCAATAGATTATCTCAAGAAAAGAAATGATGAATGCAAGCTTGACCTTTTTTTTTTCCTTGAAAATTTATGGTAAGAAAAAATTAATCAGTAACCACAGTTGGAAGACCAGATATTAAAGTAAGGGATGAATGCTACAAGTTGTCATTGTACTGTTTGCTTAATGTTGAATTTTGTTTTTATACTTCAATTATGGTTGATTTGTGAACAAAAATTAATGATAAAAGAGTAATTTATGAAATATATTGATTATGCAAATTAAATAAGTTTTAAAGAAGAGTAGGAAGAATGCCTGCATCTCAGTGCCTTGAGCTTGTCACCCTCGCTATATAGCTTAGATATCAAGGCTAAGCACAGCCAAAGGGGGCACTCTCGATTAAGTGTTGGTCCAGCTCAACATATTCAGTCACTTGGTCCGTCCTACATAGATTGGCTCAACATATTGATTAGCCACTGTCGGGTGGTGTCCGGTCAATTTTTATTTATTTATTTTCTTCATTTACATATAAAAAATATAAATGATTTTCTCTTTTTGGTCGTGGACAAATCGTCAAGCTTATAGGCATAGCCATTCTCCCCTACTCTTTTTTCTCCTTCATTCACAATTTTTGCTTTTACAAAATTATTTAAACTATAAATGAATGGATTATTTTTTGAAATATTATTTCATAGTTTATTTTGGTCTAGGAATCAATTAGAATAAGAGAATAAAGATAGAGTTTAACACAATTGAAATATAATAACAAAATTTAACATTTATTATTGTATAATGATAAATTTGATATATGTCCAATAAATTAATGGTCTTATACAACGTCGCAATGAATAATAAAGTTAAAGAAAAACTATACTTTAACATGTGATAACAAATGAAAGCAAAAAATATAGTTTAAACCCTTTATCAATGGAGATAGCTGGGGCAACCATAATAAATCGAAATGAAAGTAAATATATTTTTATCACAACTTTTGTCATTGTTAAACATTGACATTAAGAAAACCAAATTGAATCTCTTTTTCACCTCTTTAATTTCCTTTTACCTTTGAACTATCTCTCCAAAGAAAAATAAATTAATAAATAAAAATATACATTGAAAATTGTAGGCCTCAAGTTTCAAAGTACTGGATGGGTTCATGTATCCTACAAGAATAATTCTCTTTAAGGGGGGGGTAAATTTAGAGAAAAGTCACCTACCAAAGCCAAGACCAAAAGCTTTTTTGGCAAGATTTGAGTAGTAATTCTAATCTTTCAAATCAGAAGTTTTTTATATTGAAAGGAAAATGAAAAAATAAAGAAAAAAGCAATTAATAATAATATTATGAAACCAAAAGCTGCCTGGATTCCTCTTGCCTTTGGTGGGCACAGTTTGATTATTTAAATGTAAATGAAGCATTATTTAGAACTTAAGAATCAATAATTTATTACAATTTTTTGTACGGTTAGGGATATTAATGTCCCATCATTATGGAATATATGGATAGAAATAAAATATTATCTTCTAGGTTCTAAAAATATTTTCTGCATCTTTAAGTCTTTCATGATATCTAAGTGTCAAATTATTTGTACCCACCCATATATATATCAGCAGGTACGGAGCTGTTTATTTCTAAAACATTTAAACTTGAAATTTAATAAAAATCATTTAAAATTTTATTTTAATTTTATATTATTTAAAAGGTGGATAAAGTTTAGGCATGAATAAACATAATCTAAAACCTGGAGATTTCAAAGTTTTCTTCTTTAAAATTGAGACAAGATCTCATCATCTGAAAGTATTCTTGCAATGATGAAAGACATTTTTATTTTACAGTTATTAATTAATTAACATCAATCTCATTTCTAAATAAGGACCTCAAATTTGAATTTCCTACCTTCCAACAACCCTAATAATTCATCAGACGCAAAGCATAATCATATTATCCATAGAGCTTAGAACTAATGCACTAAGTCTTTAATTCAAAAGTTAAAATTAACTGATAAGGTACTTAGTTTTTTTTTTTAATTGAGAGAGGGAGGATTCCAACTTTACTCTTTAGGTAAAAAGATCATGTATCAACTAATGAGCTAAATACTTGAGTGCATGGATGAAATACTTAATTCAAAACCATACTTTTAATTTTATTTTTTTAATATTTAAAATATCATTTCTCCATACCTCAAGTAGTGAACCTCATCCTAAAAGTATGTTCATAAACATATGAAACGAGGAAGTAAGGTCTTACACATGGGCCATGGATCTATAATGATATTTTGTATTAAACAATCGATGAGGTGTTGTCTTCCAGAGCTTTAACTTATAATTAATTCTTAAGTTCAAGTCTGAGTTTAATCATACTATAATAATACTCCACTCTTTTTAATAATCTCCTTGGAAAGTAAATAACATGACTTAATTTATAGAGAAAATTGTGAGAAATAATTCTTCTCATAAGCTTAATTTAAAAATATTTTTTATTATAATTTTAATTATTTTTAATCAATTTTTGACATGACTTGACAACAATGTCCTTTAAACAATTTCAGACAAATTAAATTTCTCTATCCCGCCATTCAGACAAAACTTTTAAAATTAAATCTCGAATTCTCTCTCTTACTAAATACTTCTATCTCGCCATCTATTTCTCTTGTCATCTCAAAGAGCAGAAATGACATCAAGGTATGTGTTTTAAGTTCTTAGGTTTATTGGTTTATATTCATAGAACCTTAAAGTTGAGAGGTTGAAATTGGTTAGATATATCTATAAATTAGAACATTGTATGGCTTTGGCAACTTAAACCTAATTACGATCAGGCAAATTAATTAGTTATTATGCATTGCATTATTGATTTTTAGGCATTGTATCACTAGTTTTTAGGCATTGTTATATTGGTTTTTAGGTATTGTGTGACGTTGACATTGTGTGACTGGTTTTAGGCATTATGTAACTAAGTTGTAGGCATTGTGTGATTAATTTTTAAGCAATTCCTAAATCACACAATGTCTAAAAACCAGTCATATAATGCTCTACTAACTAGTCATACAATGTCTAAGTCACGCAATGTCTTATCAACCAATCATGCAATACCTAAAAATCAATCACGTAATGCCCTATCAATCAGTTACGCAATACCTAAATATTGGTTATACAATACCTAAAAACCACCAAATTTCATTTAACAAAATCAATAACTGCCAACAACACACTATATTCCATTTAATAACATAATTAACAAATATGCTTACTTGACGAAAAATGCTCAAAATATTTAAAGATTTTTCTTCGTACATCAAAAATACTTCAAAATACTTAAAATGCTCAAAACGCTCAAAGGTTTTTTTTCGTGTATAAAAAATCACTCCAAAATGCTTAAAATGCTCAAAATGTTCAAAAATTTTTCTTCGTGTATCAAAAACTAATCCAAAATGCTTAAAACATTTAAAAGTTTTTCTTTCTGACGAAAAATACTCCGAAGATGAATGATCTGGCGAGGAAGACTCAAAGGATATGAGTTGATTTGAGATGCGGATCCAAACATAAGAGTTAGTTTTATTAAAAGTAATTTTATTTAAAATTAATTTTTATTGATTAAAAATAATTAAAATTATAAAAAAATTATTTTAAAAACATCTTATGTATGTATGAGAGGTATTTTTGAAAAGAATCTTAATTTATAAGTTGTAACCCTACTGAAAAACCTTACCCTAAAGCTCCTTCATAGGAAAGGTTTATAGGAAAGCTCTCCTGCAAAATTATGAATGTGATGGGGTTCCTTGAACCCCAAAAAAAGAAAACATATACGATGCTCTTCATTGCAACTAGGAAAGGACAGTGAGAAGTAGAAAAAGATTAATCCTGCTTTTGGGTGCACAAAACAGAAAGAAAGCAATGGAGATCCTGATTCTTGAACGTGGCAAACAAGTAGACAGCATGTTGTTTCGGTGCATGACTCACTGCATGCCATGTGGAAGTACCTGCCAATCCAATTTGCTATTTTTTACGTTGGAAAAGGGTCTCGGTGCAGCAGATCGATCCCTAGCTCCCCAGCTAGGAAAAGGGCACGTTGCCGTAGCCAAATCCACATCCTTTAATCCATAGCTGACGGCTCATATATTCTTTTTCGTCAAATATTTGTCAGTTTTTATTTAAATTTTTATTTATTCAATTAAATTAAAAGAGGACTATTAGTTTAGTAGTATGTTTATGTTACGCTACGTTAGAGAATTAAGAAACAAGGCACCAATAATGGAAATCCGGAAAGGAGCAGGCAGTGATGGTATACGTGGTTGCTCCGTAGGCGACCACGTTAGATAAGACAGCTCAGTTATGATCAATAATATAAAACCGGTTTGTGATTTTTAGTGACGTTTTAAATATGTTCAAGGGCACAACCAACGAGACAGACAAGATGGTGGGCTTCACCCTTGCCTATATGCTCCAATCGCAGTTTGCAAACATCTACGTTCCTCGATCTTCTGATGCTGGGTTCCTGACACGTGTTACCGTCACGCAATTTCCGTTTCTTTTTTCTTACGCTATTAGGCAAGATATGGTAGACTTTGGCTCTTGTCAAGTGCTTGTTGAACTGAACATGAAGGGTGACGTAAGTGACAAGTTCCGCTTGGGAAGTGCACCCCTTTTTATACGCTTGACTCTTGCATTCCCTTACAAAACTCGATTGAACTGAGAAAAAGCTAATCAAACACCAAAGCCATGAAGCCATTTGCGTTTCTCCGAAGGGCCTCTGCCACTGCGGTTGTGGCTCCTTCGCCTGTCACCACCCCTTTTGGCCAACAACTCCAACCACTGCTTCATTGCTTGCTCTCACAACCAGTTTCCGCTTCTGAATCTGCATTCCTTTGCGCCACTTGGTTTCTTCATGCGCTCCACGCCTCAACCACCACCCAGACCATAGCCTTGGACTCCCTAAAACCCATTGATTTTCGACATTCAGATCGAGCAATCGTGGAAACTTATCTGGAAGATAATGTCACAGTGCTCGACGCATGCAACCAGTTATCAGAAAAGATGCAGGTCATTCAAGAGTATGCAAAGTCGCTAAGGGTAGTCTCCCATTTGCTTCAGGGGCCTACTCCAACCACTTTAGCTCGAGCACTAGGCTTGTTGGAGTCCTCATGGGAGGCCATGGAGAGAAGATTTCGAGAGATACCGGACAATAAGTATAACAGCCGCTCAAGTTCGAGCAAAATGTCAAGGAAGAAGGTCGCTAAACAGCAAGATAATTCAGAATATGGTGAGATTTTGAATGGCTCCATGGCCATGGCCTTGATGGCTTGTGTTGTTCTCGGAACTGCTCTATCATTCAAATCAAAACGTCTACCAACAAATGAGTATTGTTCTCAGTCGTCAATACCGACATCTTGGTCACTTTCTTTGCACGAGTTACACAAGCAACTCAAGGGTCGGAAATTAGCTGGTAACAATTCGTCCATGATGCTATGCGAGTTAAGACAGGCTGTTAAGGTGGCTCAAGATTTACAGCATCATATTAAAATTAGGAATAAAAGTGGGGTGGAGGTTGCTGGTGAGGAACTTAAGAAGCGGTGCAACGGCTTGGAAGAACAAATTACGGCATTAGATGAAGGAGTGAGAGAGTTGTACAAGCGTTTGGTTTCTGTTAGAATGGCCTTACTAGGATTTTTATCCCGAGCCTAAAATTTGCAGCGAAAGCGCACTGATCAAGCTAACTGTTGCAATCTGACACCAATTTTTGAGGCCAAGTACTACAACCAATTTAACTGTAGATTTAATGTAAGATTATCAAGATTTTTTTCATGGGAAATTAATTATAACGATTCTCTTCATGATTTCATGCCATTACTCATTATATATCTTCTTAATTATGCCCCTCTTTTATTTTTATTTCAATATTACTAATCTTAATTTTCCTCCAATGGCTAGAATATTAAGAGTTGTGATTTTATTTTGTTTAAAGGAATTATAGGGTTGCTTATCTCTTTCTTTCTCCAAAATGAGCCCCTAATTAGTAAATGACCTGTCAACAACTCAAATGGAGAGTATATTCTTTTCAATTATTGTATAATTATTGTACTTAGGGGTAAGCAAACGTAAATCGAACCGAACAATCAAATCGAACCAAAATGAGTTCAGCTTTTCAGTTCGGTTAGTTCGGTTTTTTAGATAGTTCGATTATGATAGTTCGGTTATTAAAATTAATTCGATTCGATTTCGATTAGAAAAATTTCTAATCGAAGTTAAGCAAGAGTATTATGGGGATTTTACATGAAAAATAAATCATAAACCTAATATCTTCTTTTTAGTTCCTCTTTAATTATATGAGTATTTATCTTATTTGTTATAATTTTTTATTATCATTTTTAATATTTTTGTAGTATTGATTTATTAAAAAAATACAGCATAAATAAATGTATACAAACAAAAAAAATTTGTCAAGTTTAGTTTTTGGAAATCGAATTGAACCAACCGAATTAGTTCAGTTTCAATTAGTTCGGTTTAATTTTGATTATTTTTAAATATAAGTTCTGTTAGTTCAGTTATTAGATATCTAAAACCGAGTTAATCAAAATAATCGTTTACACACTCTTAATTGTACTACGATAGACTAATCATAATTCTCAATCAGTGGTGGATTTTTAAATAAGTTTTTGTTATGATTGGATAATTACAAATAAAAAGAATTAACGACTTTTAACAAAAGTACAAGTATTCTCCTAACCTCTTCATATCTTGATTACTTGGAAACTAAGTTCCACTAACGTAATTCAGTGTAGAAGGTACGTGTTATATGGTGGGGAACGGAAAGCATATTAATTTCTGGAAGGATCAGTGGATATCAGAGCCCCGCTTCATGTCCAATTTCCTAGAATTTTCGCTTTGGTCATCAACAAAGTGGGTAAGATTAAGGAATTTGGCAGATGGGTGGATAATCAATGGGTGTGGAGTGTTGGCTTGAGAAGAAGAGTCTTTGACTGAGAAGAGCAGCAATGGAAGAGTTCTTGAATCTGTTATCTAGGCAAGTTTTACATGAGCAATTCAAAGATAACCTCATTTGGAGCAGAAACATCAGCGGGAATTATGCCACTAAATCCTTTTGCCACGCAGTCCTAATGCAAAACAACGTTAGTTCTAATGTGTGGAAGGAGTTATGGGAAGGATTGGCTCCCCATAAAGTGGAGTGCTTCTGCTGGCAATTATTGAAAGGGAGGCTGGCGGTACGTCAAGACCTTGCTGTCAGGGGAATCATTAACTAGAACACTGCGTACTGCCTGTTGTGTAGATGATGTATGGAATCTATTAACTAGTTATTTTTCTCATGCTCTGAGACTTGGAAATTGTAGTATTGGTGCTGTGGATTCTGGAATGTTAAATGGGTTATGCATGAAAACCCAATTATTTGTTTCCAATCGTGGTGTGAATTGGGGAGTGGCCTGAAAAACGGGAAGGTGTGGAAAATGGCTTTTCACGCCATTGACTGGTCCATTTGGCTTTCCCCTAGTGAAATGGTGTTCAAAGGTAAGATGTGGAATAGCGAGGAGACTTTCGGGTTAATTAAATTGAGACTTGCATGGTGGGTGAAGGCCAAGTGGCCTCAACTTAACCTTTTTGTTCCAGACTTAATTAGGGATCCTAGATGTGGTGTAAACACCATCAAAGCTGAAAAAGATAAACTGATCCTGATGTGGAAAGAACCACCGCATGGGAGTTTGAAGTGTAACGTTAATGCTACTACTAGGGGATGCCCGGGGAGGCTGGAATGGGGGGCGTCCTCAGGACTGACAAAGGCAGCATGCTGCTTATTTTCTCTAAATCTGTGGGAGTGACGGACTCTAATGCTGCTGAACTGATGGCTCTCTTGGAAGGTTTTCAGATCATTGCAGCTCTGATTGGGCAAGAACAAAACATTAGTTTTGAAAGTGATTCCTATAATGCTGCCACATGGGTGTTAAACTCCCAGCAGGTGCCGTGGAGACTAAGAAGCTTAGTCATGAAGATTGAAAGGCTCAAATCTAAGATAGGGAGTTGGATCGTGAGGAAAGTGCCACGATCTGCAAATACAGTGGCAGATAATCTTGCAAAAACTGGAATAAGAAGGCAAAGTGACTTGATGTGGGTTATAGGGGACGATGTTGTTGTTGATAGTACAGGAGATGAATTAGCTTTTCTCACACGAAGTGTGTGTTGCTAATCTGTCGGTGTTAAGGGAAAGCCACGTTAGCTAATCTCTTTTTTTGTGCTTTGTATATATTCATGAGATCAATACAAAAAGCCTAATTTTCAAAAGAAAAAAGTTCCACTCACGTAACATATAGTTAGTTCTTATTAATTCAAGCACACCTCATCCCGAGAATGTGAGATATATGGGCACAACGATAAACAGCTTTTGGGTATAAAATTCCACACTTTTTTTAGTTCAGTTATGAAATGAAAGCCTTTTGTTTATTTAATTACATAATTAACCCAATTTTCTTAGATAGATACAATAATTCTTATATCTATATATTTTATTTAAAATAGTATTAAAACAAATTGCCAAAGATATTATCTTAGATCACTAATTAGTGAGTTATCCTTTATATTTCCACTAAAATATGATCAATAACTTACCTTAGCCATTTTTCCTTTTTTTTTTAAAAAAAAAAAAACCCACGCGCATAAGAGGTAAATAAATAGTTTAGCTCAAACCAATGAAAAACGAATTTAGCAAATCTAGAAGTGATAATTGGATAGGCCAAGTTGGGTTTGGATTGAAATTGGGTCATTGGTCGAAGAAATTAAATTCAAGTTATTTAGGGTTCTAATCACTTTGAGTTCAGTGTTTAGTTCATTTCGGATTCAAGTTATTAATTTTTAAAATCAAATTAAATTGAATCAAGATGGAGCATTAAGATGAGTCAGATTTTATCAATAGTAATTAAGTTACTCAATGTTACAATATTTTTACCAACTTGTGACATACTTTCAATTTTGATTTTTGTTAAAAAAATCATAAGATCATATAAAAAAATAAAAATAAGTAAATTAAAACTCATTTAGTGCTTTAAAATTATTTTATATAAGATATTACTAATTTGCTTCCAAAAGTCATTAATGATTCTTAACTTTTATTTTTATTTGATTAATTATTATTAGTAACGTACCATAAAATACAATTATGATTTATAAAATCAATAGAATCTAATATCAACTTAAGGTGAAATATAGTAATATTTTCAGGTGTAGAACACCAATCAACTTTATTGTTAATTATTTTTTTAATTTATAAGTTTCTTTTTTTTAATCAATTTTGATTTTTTATTTTATTACTTGGTAAAAATGAAAAATAAAACAGAAATGAAAATGAAATATTTTATGTTCGAAGTATAATTTTAACAATTGATTTTTTTTCTCAAACTAAACAATTGAAATTTAATTGTAATAATAAAGAGATTTTGTTTTTTTATACCTTTCTTAATCATTACAACGATTTTGCAATGAATTAAAGTTAATATAAAAGTTAGAAATATATGATAAGAAAAGAGATTTTATATATTATTATCTTTTTAAGCTATCATAGATTAATATTTTACGTTATAATTATTATTATTTAAAATAAAATATAAATTTAATTTAATTTAATTTTTTAATTAAATTATTAAATATTCTAGATTCCAATTATTTCATGATGGAGTCGAGTCAAAATGGCAAAAAGATGATTTAATTATCTTGTAAATCCAAACAAGTCCAATATGCCTAGAGGCCCATTAACATATAGGTGGGTCTCGAACCCTTATCATCTCATAACCTTAACCTTCCTGTGCAATTTTTCCTCATAAAAAAAGAATAAAAAAAAGTAAAAGCATTATGGTCTTGTTCAATAAAATGCTTGAAAAACTTTTGAATTAATTGTTTAAAAATTTTAAATTTATTTTTATTCTTCTATTTTATTTAATTAAGTCTCTTTATAATTAATAATTAATTAATTATCATTCATCAAAATATTACTTATCATTTTATACTCACATAAGATTGATATAATATTATAATATGTTAACATGGTACATCAGTGTTAAGTGATATAGATGGATAAGTGATATTTTGACTAACAATATTTAGTCAATCTTTAGTACTCCATCGCTAGTCAATTATTTATCTCTCTAATTGTCTCTTTTTGAACTAAAATGCCCCTTTTTTTACATGTTTATGAAAATTTGCCTATATAAGAGAAAAGAAAATTCTGTCTATCTCTCTCAAAATCGACAAGTGAAACTATAAAAAATGTATAAAAAATGTGTAGCATAAAATCATAATTTTGTAAAAAAATTTATATTCAATTATCAAATTAAATATAAGTAACCTGTCCATCTCGGAGGAATGAGCGTGGACAAATACAAATAGTTTTATTTTAACATAATATTTAAAAAAAATTTTGAACTATTTCAGAAAATTTAAATAAACTCTTAGTTTATATTAGATTCAATCAATAATTTTTATTTTATTTTAAGTCAAATAAGTTTTTATGAGAATGATTGACTGATTGTTATTAATCAAAATACTGCTTGTCATTTTATATTCATTAGACATTGGTGTAAAAATAAAAATGCTATGTAATTATATTATTATGTCACATTATCATCCACTATTATATGTCAATATATCACGTTAGTATCACATGGTAAAGAAAATGATAACTGATATTCTTATTAACAATAGCTAATATCATTGCACATAAGAAATTATTTGACAAAAAGAATAAAATCTTAATTAAATGTAATAAAATGTGTTTATTTAATTTTTTAAAAATATTATGTTTTTTTACCTGAATTACCATTCATAATACATTTTTTTTAAATAAGGGTAAAATACCCTCACTTTTTAACTTTTAGTTATAATTTTATATGGGTCTATTAGTTTTCGAAATGGATATTTCGTTTTAAAAATGTAAACATCGTTAACAGAAATAATGAAATGACTAAAATGCCTTTTTATTCTGTCTCCCTTTTTATGTCTCAAAAAATTTGATTTGTTGGTGACGCTGCCATTTGCAACTAACCGCTTCACAACAGGTGGACTGAAAATGTTGACGTGGCATTAACAAGATAGTGACATGTTTCTTTTTTTTTATTTTCTCTAAAAATATTGTGTGCTTGTTGAGTTTCAAACCTTAGACCTCATGTACGCACAACAAACTATCTATCAGATGGTCTAAGCCTTGACCTTTAATTATATATTGCTTTTGCATCTTTTCTTATTTTCTTTATTTTTTTCTTTTTCTCTCTCCTCTTACTTTTTTCCTTAAGGATTGACTACTGTCATCGAACGTTATCGTTGAATATTGGTCAATGGTCACTGATCACGGTTATGGCATGGCATGTTCAGTGACTATTGACTAACGATCGACGTTTGGTGATTGATGATTGACGACGATGTTCAATGTCTAGCGGCTAGTCCTTAAAGGAGAACGTGAAAGGAGAGAGAAAGAAAGAAAAATTAAAAGAAAAAAAAGAAAAGAAAAGAACAAAAGAAACAAAAGCAATATTTAAATAAATGTAAGGTAGTGTTTGGTACTTTACAATGTAATGTGATTGCAAGTAATGTGATTGGAGGAATAAAATTATAGTGTTTGGTATATAAACAAAATAATAATTAAAATACAGGAAAAATAACATTGCAGCGTTTGATTTACAAGTGTTTTGTTAGGAATGTAATGTTAATTTTCAAAATTATTCCTATTTATTAAAATGTAAGTTTAATATACTTGTATTTTTTATTGTTAATTTTTATATAATATTATCTCTTAAATATATTTTTAATATCATATATTTTATTTTCATTTCTTATTATAATTTTATACATTTTATTTTTATTTCTTTAATATAATTTTTTATATTATATATTTTATTTTAATTTTTTTACCTAAATTATAGAAATTTTAATTTTTAATTTTTATATTATATATTTTATTTTAATATTTTTTATTTTAATTATAACATTACAAAATATTTTTAGCAAAGTATTAAAGTTGAAGGGAAAAATATCTTTAATAACATTAAAGAGTGCAATGTAATGAGATTGTATTAGTTTTGGACTGCAATCACATTACATCTTTTGTCTGTAATGTGATTGCATTGCAATATTACAATGCAGTGGTCTGTTGTAAAATAAACACTGTAATATAATTTAATTAGATATATTGTAAGGAATGTGCTCTCACTTTTCTCATATTAAACGTAACCTAAAGGTTTAGAGCAGGTGGTAAGGAGCTTATGAGATCTTAGGTTCTAAACTACAATACCTCGTACCTTGATGTGGTGACTAATAAAAACTTACTGGATGCCAATTGAGGTTAATTATGATGTTTAAAAATGATGAAAGATGAAAGGAATAGTTTGGGATAAAATATTTTGCACACGATAAAATAATAATAAAATAATGATATTTTTATCAAAGAAGGATTTGTGAGATAAAAAGTGATTCAGAAGTCAATTAAGGCCTAATAAAGTATTTTGGGTACCAAGGGAACAAGAGAAAATTTTTGGAATAAAATAATATTAAAATATTAATATTTTATTCAGTGTTAAAATTTTTCATAAAGAATGAGTATATGGTCAATCTAAGTGGGGGAGAAGAAGAATGAGAGAATTTTGGAGAAAAATGACGTTAATGGGGCCGCGTGTCTTTATTAAGTAAAGATAGCGCGGGTAAATAAATATTTTAAATATTATGGGAACACTGTGTTGGAGTACAAACTTCATACTTTGTTTGTATATGTGTAAAAGAAGATAATAGAAGGAAATTGGAGTTAAATGAATGTTGGGAGGACTAAATTAAAATGGAAGGAAACAAAAAGGGTAAAACGATCATTTTGCATCTTGAGTTAAAATTTTTAAGTTTTCATGAACCCGAGCATTTTTAGACCCTTATGGACCTTGTCTCAGTGTCAAAGAAGTAAAAAGATTGTATAAAGGCAATGAAAAAACAAAATGACATAGTTAAGGGTATTTTGGTAATTTTGCTAGAAATGGATAAACTTAAGCCATAAAAATCTAAGTTTCTAGGATGTTCTTCAAATTTCCAGCACTTATTCTTCTTCTCTTTCCTCTCCCACGTTCTCTCACCCCCCCATGGAAGCTTGCCTTGAATTTCCATATATTTCCTTGAGTTAACCCCGTTTTTTTATGTTTTTGTGTACCCTTTTCCAAAGTTCTTTGTGCTCTTCTACTTTTTCACCATAAAAACCCTAAAAAACCTTTCCTTATTACACTTTCTCACTAGCTGGACGTTCTAGAGAGAGAAACTGAGATTTTCATGATAGTTTGAAAGCTTTTGGGAAAGAAATTCAATTACAAAGCTACCAAGGTCCCAACGAGGCCCCACTGTTCCATTTGGATCATTAGTGGAGGTTGAAGTCGAGTAAAGATTCAACAAATACCGGTGAGTGAACTTGCATTTCAAAATTGTTTTGGGAGACATAATTGTATTGGTATGAAACATTGAATGATTTATTCCAACTTGTCTTTAAAAACATGTGCTTGGGAACAAGCCTTTGATAAAATATTTTGATGTTGTGAAAATGTGAAATGTGTAATAAGACGGACTTATGTGCTCCTATACTGTGTTAATATATATATATATATATATATGCGCATACAAATAATGTTGTGTAATGATATTGACTCGGTTATGTGCGAGTAAGAGTGTGCATAAGCCGATGCTGACCCGGCTATGAGCGCGAGGAGTGCTCATAAGCCGATACTAACCCGGCTATGTGTGAGTAAGAGTGCGCATAAGCCGATGCTGACCCAACCATGTGCTAGTGGGAGTTTATATGAGTTGATGATGATGGGAGGGTGTGTATGATGATGGATATATATATATATATATACATATATAGATATGTGTGTTATAGAAAGTTCATGAGTATGGTATATGGAGTTGCACATGTGAATCTTGCATGTTGAACTTTGGGAATTGTTATGCATTTCATGTTGATTTTTTTTCATTTTAGCAGGATGGGTTTTTCTTGAAAGGAAGGAAACTTTTTCATGGTGCTCTGTTTCTCGCTGCAACGAGAATGAATCTCGCTGCAGTGAGAAACTCTTGGATTCAGAGGGGTAATGCTGGTCGAAATCTTGCTGCAGCGAGAATGCCTTTCCACTATAGCGAGGACCCGTTGTTTACTTGACTTGAATTGCACGAATGCTATTAAAGTTTTCACTCTTCAAATCCTTTGTTGAGCATGGACCCTTTTTATCAAGTGATTTACTCATTTGGGGTTTACATGAGGGGTTTTAATAAGAGCTAAATTAAATTGCATTGTTTTAAAGATAAATGCATCATGGTTTTCTTTAAACCTTCCTTATTGTTTGCTTGTTCCCTTCCTTGTTCACCCACTGGGTTTATACTCATCGTTTTCAACATCATGTTTTCAGATCAAGAGGCAACTGGTAACTAGGTTGAGGTGTCTTCGTATATTCCACCCTTGGTAGCTGTCTCGGCATTCAGTAGCTGTACATTCATCTGAGTTTCTTCGTTGGAAGTCGAGTACTTTTTGTTGTGTATAGACAAACTCCATGTAAATTATTAAGACATATGTTTAGATAATACATGTAACTTTGATTGGTAATGCCACTACGAGTTGGCAATGCTTAACATTATTTTGGTTCGAAATTTTGAAGTGTGACTTTAGTAATTCAGATGGAATAATGAGTAGGATAATATAGATAGGCTTGCTTGGGCTTAGTGGGCTATGTCCATTGAGCCCTTGCGCTGGTCACAGCCCGAGATTTGGGTTGTGACAAAAAGCTTCAACTATTAGTTTTTTCTCTATTTTTGTTTTTCTCTTATTTTCTTTAACATGGTTTAATGGCTACTTTTCTTTGGACAATGTTTTTATTAGATATTATGAGCTAAATTATCTTTCTAGGATTATGGTGAATTTTAACATGTAATTTGAATATTTGTTTCTCCTTTATTTTCTATGAATGGGTATAGTTTTGCTTATTCAAATATGTTCTTAGTGCTTTTAATTGTCTAGCCAACAATTGAAAGATTTGTTAATCTAGATGAGAGTCGATAGAGTAATTGTAGATTAGACTAAGATTTGAATAGTGTACGTTCACATCATTTAGGTGATTTGATTCACAATTAGGGTAGACATACGCCAAAATGCCATGCATAGCCAAATTAGAACACTAGCTTAATGAACCTTATTTAATTGATTGCTATAGACATATAGTGACCCAATTAAGTTTGGTCTTTGTACAGGCATCTTAACAAAGACTTGTGCATAGTTTAGATTCTAGGTTAGCAAAACCACCCATGAATGTAAGTAATAAGAGAAGTTGGTATTAGATTAAGTGTTAAAT
>NC_030850.1:8501104-8583979 GCF_000208745.1 Theobroma cacao
GTCATCAAGTAACTAAACGACCAAGGGTTTGAATGAGGGGTTTTTAAATAGAGATAAATTAAATTGCATTGTTTTGAACTTAAGTGCATCATGTTTTCTAAACCTTCCTTAACGTTGCTTGTTCCCTTCCTATGTTCACTCACTGAGTTTGTACTCACGTTTTTAAAATTCATGTTTTAGGTTTTTCTGAGTCAAAGGTGATTGGACCCTAGGACGAGGTGCTCCTCCCTATCCATTGCTCAATAGGTTTACCGTGACATTAAATGTTAGCAACTGTGCCCAGAGTCACTCCGCTGACGGTCAAGATCTAATTACGTGTATATGACTACTGGTTGTGAAATGCTGAGATTTACTTGTCAAATTATATGCATGTATATAATGGTTGATGATGCCATTATGAATACATGACTGAGTTTTATAAGTTGTTTTCAAAGGAATTGTAATTGAGTATTATAAATTTTAGATTCTAAAAGAATATTGATTAGCGTATAAGATCATGTAAGTAGGCTTGCTTGGGCTTGGTGGGCTGAGTACATTGGTCCCTTGTGTCGGTCATAGCTTGAAAATTGGGTTATGACATAAACTTAACAAGCACATAATATTTTTAAAGAAAACAAGAAAGAGACACATGTCACTCTCTTGTCATGCCATGTGATGCCCTCTCAAACACGTGTCACTCTCTTGTTCATGCCATGTGGTGCCTTTCTTGACATGCCACGTGGCACGTCAGCAATGACATTAACTCTGTAGAAAGTAATTTCGAAAAAAAAATATTAAAAGGATTAAATTAAAGTAATCTTTAAAATTAAAAGATTATATTGTTACGATTTTGAGTTGAGGGATTAAAGGGAAGAAAATGCATGAGTACAAGGATTGCTTAGGTATTTTGACCTTTTATTGTAAAAAAATATTAAATAATAATTTTTAAAATTAATAAATAGTAAAATTCTCCTTCCAATATTGCTAAATCATCAAACAAATGAAAAATTTATCAGTTGACTAATGTTTGGACATATATATCTAAGGAAAAATATTTTTTGAAATGAACTGTTTATTTAAAAAAAAAATAGATCTGATTAAAATTTTAAGAATAGGGGTGTGGGCATTCACCCTTAAAATAATGTCTTCGATAATAATGGGTGGGTGGGGTTGGGGGAAGTATTTCACTCTAAAGACGCTACCGAGTCTTAGACAGTAACTGGGTTGGGGCTCTTCTCCTGCTTTCCGTGGGAAGTAGTGAAACTCTGAAACCAACTCCTCAAATTTGTTTCACTGCAACACTCCAACTGAAGGTTAGTTCTTTCGTCATATCCCTTAACTCTCTTGTCTTCCATTTTCTTTTCTTTTTTATTTTTTTATTTATGAAAATGCCAATGAATTTGAACGACAATCTTAGGGTTTATCTATGTCATCAAATTCAGACATTGCACTTTCTTATTTATTTGCGTTTTGTTTTCATTTACTCACCGTTTCTCTTCCCAACTTTCTCGTTTCAAATTTTATTTTAACACAATATTTGATCACAGTGAGAAAATAGAACTAAAAGTAGTGGAAATCAAAGTGGAAGAAATTACGTATTTCAGTGGGAATTTGTTAATTGTAGAAAAATCATTCACTTTTTTCCATATTTTAGCATTTAAACTATAATGTTCAGTTATCATACTTGAACGCAATAGCTGATAACTGCCGTCTTGTTTATTTTATGGACTTTTTCTTTCTCTATTTTGATTTTCCTCATGGAAATTGTTTTAGTTTCCTGAGAGTTTGTATGTACCATATCTTATATAAAGCTTGCTTAGTGTATTCCTGTATTGTCCTCAGCTGTGGTTCATTTTTGAAAGTTTTTCTCTCTATTGGATTTGTAATATTACTTTATGTAATGGATTTTTTTTTTGTTTTCTTGGAAATTTGGAATAATTCTGAAAGTTATTGTTATTCTGGAATGAAAACAGTTGGGTTCAAAAGCGCTCAATATTGATGCATTTCAAGACTTAAAACATGTCTGTTGATCCCAGTGCAACAATGAATTATGTGGAAGATGAAGCTTCCTCGGGCTCTGGTGATGATGTGAACATGCTAGATGGACACAAGCGTCAATCTGCGACACCATCAAGTTCTGGCCGGCGCAAGAGAAGTCGGAAGGCTACTGGAGATGCCATAGTGGATGCTATGCTAGAAATAGCAGCCGCTTCAAAAATGAGGGCATCTGCAATTATGAAGAATGAAGACCGGTTTTCTATAAGCAAATGCATAAAAGTGTTAGATGAGATGCAAGGTGTTGATCAACGGATTTACTTTCTTGCTTTGGATTTATTTGAGAACCCCAATGCTAGAGAAATATTTATATCTCTTAAGAGTGATAAAAGGTTGCCATGGTTACAGGGCAAGTGTAGTTCTTTATCTACTTGATGAATAGTTTTAATGACACTGTTAGTTGTGTATCTTGTAGTCTCATCTTTTGGTTTTGGTATGTGTGAGCATAGTGGTGCCTAGGTACTTATATTTTTGTAATACCTTGACTTTATGGTTGCTTGATTTGGTGTAATAATCTAAAATGATAGTTAGAGGTCTTATCATGTGTTTTTTTTTTTAATTTATATTTTCTAAATCACTGCTTGGTTTTGTGGACTGGATGTTTGTTTGGTTTTCTTTTAAGGGTGATTCACTGTGTATAGTGTTATTATAATTTGCATTGCATTACACTGGCTTTATTAGTTTTTATTTCACAGATAAGTCAACTGGCATGGATGACCTTGACTTAGAATTGGATGAGATGGAACTAGTTGCAGCAGCTGCTGGTTACTATTATTATAATTGCATAACTAGGCAAACTCGTTGTAGTTCATCACCTAGTGGAAGTGGTTTTATGAATGAGGTGCTAGAAGGACCTGATGATCTGTGTCGAGAAATGTTTCGGATGGATAAACATGTCTTTCACAAGCTATGTAACACTCTTCGACATAGAGGTATGTTACGTGATACAGCTGGTGTTATGATCGAGGAGCAGCTGGCAATTTTCTTGAATATTGTGGGTCATAATGAGCGCAACAGAGTAATCCAAGAGCGGTTTCAGCATTCGGGTGAAACCATAAGTCGGCATTTTAATAATGTTTTGAAGGCTATCAAGTCACTTTCACGGGAGTTCTTACAGCCCCCAAATATCAGTACTGCATCTGAAATTCTTAACAGTAACAGATTTTACCCATATTTCAAGGTTCATATCCATAAACCTATTTCTTTTGTCATTATATCTCTATCATTTGTGATTTACTTTACTTCTGTGCACTCAGGATTGTGTTGGGGTCATAGATGGAATGCACATCCCTGCACATGTCCCTGCAAAAGATCAGTCTCGTTTTCGCAACACGAAAGGTGTTTTGTCGCAAAATGTTTTGGCAGCCTGCACATTTGATCTACAGTTTATATTTGTTTATCCAGGTTGGGAAGGATCTGCTGCTGATTCACGAGTGTTAAGAGCAGTCCTAGATGATCCTGATCAGAATTTTCCTCACATTCCTGAAGGTTTTATGTTCGACCTTTCTTTTTGTTTTTTCCGGAAAGTGGGGGTGGGAGGGAGTCGTTATGTTTTGTCTTGTGGAAATGTGAGTTGAAAAATGAAATTGGATAAGAATGTCCATTTCTGTTCAATTCCAGGTCCAAAGTTTTTGTTGCATCTTCATAAAGATTGTTTAATTGTTTTCTTTGATATTATTTTTTGTGGCCAGAAGTTTTTCTTAATATTGCATGTCACGCGGATGAAAGTGAAACCGACTTGCCCTAAACTTTTTGCTGTTAACAGGAAAGTATTATTTGGTTGATGCGGGTTACTCCAACATGGAAGGATTTCTTTCCCCATATCCAGGAGTTAGGTATCACCTGCATGAATATAGAGGTGCTAATCAATTACCCAGAAATGCAAAGGAGCTCTTTAATCACCGCCATTCTTCTCTTAGAAATGTCATACAGAGATCTTTTGATGTGCTGAAAGCTCGATTTCCAATTCTCAAACTTGCCCCTCAATATGCCTTTCATATTCAAAGGGATATAGTTATAGCTGCATGTGTTCTACATAATTACATCCGGCATGAGGAAAGACATGATTGGTTGTTTTCTAGCAGGGAGGGGGTGACAGTGGATGAATTGCCTGATTTTGATGAGCAACCTGAACTGCAGTTTGCTTCCTCAATTGAGGAACAAATCGCCTCATCTTTACGAGAATCAATAGCAGCGGTAATGTGGAATGATTTCTTAAATAAATGGGATCAATGGTGATTGTTAGCTACAAAATGTAAAAGGTTGTAGAATAGTTGTGTATACTTATTATTTATTTCCTTTCTGGAGTTCATTCGATCTTCCAAGAGGTTTCTCCAGTTTTATAATGTATGGTGTAAAGCACAAGTTGGGTAGTTCTCCATTCCCCACGAAGCGAGGAAGCATCTTTTCGCCGAAAGTTTACTGCAGCGGTGTGAACCAGGCTGGTTCTGCCCTTAATGGTGCGTTTCCCTGATGCTACATAGATGGAATTTTGTAGTGGTGAATGGTAAGAAACACAAATCTGGTATTACATAAACTCTTCTTATGGCCTTAGCCTTTTTATTTACTCACTAATAAATTAATTAATTATTCAGTGAACATGTTGTGCATAAAATAACAATCTTGACTTAATTTGTTGAAGTAAAAAGGGTTTGCTAAATGAGTATTTGTACATATTTATTGAGGATAGTTAAAACACTATTTATAATAATATTTTTATATTAATATAATAATTGATGATTAATGCGTTAATTTTTAATGTATTAAAAAATATTATACTATTTTCGCTTCAAATTGAATGTCTATTTTATTATTTTTAAAATGTTTCAAGAAATAATATTTACTTCTTCCATTGAAATATTAATTTTAGATAAAACTCTTTAATTTTTAATATAATTGGCAAAATTTGTAAAATAAAAAATAAATTATTCAGTATCTAAATTCAATTCGAAACGGAGTGGCGCAAAAGTGCACCAGCGACCATATGAAGGCAGCAATTTGGGACCTTAACCTTAAAAGAGCAGTGGATTTTTGAGTTTTGAGTATGAAAGCTAAATCGCTTCCAAGATAAGATGCTTCAAATAATAGGAAAAGGAGTGCCCTAAAACGGCTGAATCTTTTTACTCAAAACATATAGGTGAAGAAGCTCACGCCGTCCAAGCTGCTCCTCCCATGGCCTCCAGGTAACACATTCTTTATCAAAGTGCATACGCCAATGTTAGCATTCTCTTCAACTGTTATTGGTGGTTTTGGAATTACTATCAAACGAACAAATTTGACTCAGACTGCAAAAACAAGAGTTTCATCAGTTTCTACTGTCTCTATCTACATACAGACGACTGAGGGCATTCAAGAGGTGGATGAAATCCCAAGGAATCGAATTCAGCGATGCAATTGAGTTTACAGACTGCCCAGAACAAGGGATTTCAGTGCGAGCCTTGTGTGATTTAAAGGGAGGTGATGTGGTCGCCCAAATACCAAAGACTGCTTGCCTCACTATCAAGACCAGTGCGGCTCGCGAAATGATTGAGGCCGCTGGTTTGGATGGTTCTTTAGGTCTGTCTGTGGCTTTGATGTACGAAAAGAGCTTGGGTCAGGACTCTCCTTGGGCTGGTTACCTTCAGCTTTTGCCAAGTCAAGAGTGCTTGCCTTTGGTTTGGACTCTGGAGGAGGTGGATTCTTTACTCTGTGGGACTGAGCTACATGAGGTATGATGTATCTGCAAACTGATGCTTTTCAGTTTTTGGTGTTGGGATCTTATGCCCTTCTTGTTGGTTGATGACTTATAAAGCATCCCATAAGGTAAGGATTAACAATTAGAGAGGATGGCATATTTCTGAGAATTGTATGTTAAAAGCTTGAAACTAGGGTTATGGGAATGCTAAGCTTTGTTTGGTTTCAGAAAACAAAACTGTTCTGTTTTCATTTTCATAAAAAGTAGAGAATGTGGGGGAAGATATGTTTGTTTAATAAAATAGAAAAATGAGCCAAAATTTGAGAACAAAAAAAAAGGATTTTTTTTCATTGTTTTCAAAGAACAATAATGGAAAACGGGAGAAGAGAAAACATGGGATAATTTGTTCTATACCTTGAAATATCCCCCTTTTTTTTTTTTGATAATTTGTTCTATACCTGTAGGCAGACAGTTAAGGAAGATCAAGCTCTTCTTTATGAGGATTGGAAAGAAAATATTCTTCCCATAGTGTATTCGGCACCTCTAAAGCTTTCTCCAAGCTTGTTTAGTGTTGAAGAATACTTTGCTGCAAAAAGTCTTATTACTTCTCGGTCTTTCGAGATAGATGAATACCATGGATCTGGGATGGTTCCTTTGGCAGATCTGTAAGTATACCCTCTTTATTTTTATATCTTCATCATCATTTAGGAAGGTTGTGGAAGATTTACCTATTTACAAATAATTTGGGGCTTTGAAATTTTTTGGGTGAACTACCATCAAGTGTTAAGTGAATTATCTAAATGCATGCCAACCTAATGAAGGGAGTAGCTCCTACCTCAAGCCATTGCTCAGACTCTTGGGTATGGTATGTAGTACTATTTTTTATATTTGATCTTTGCAGCCATGGTACATTGGCAAAATGCCAAAGCATTGTCTAAGTTTGTGATTAGGGTTTTTATATTCGTACTCTCTTTTGGAGTGTAGTCTGATAACACAGCATGATAAACATATATTATGTTTTCTTAGGGTGTGTTTGATATTTCATCGAAAATTTAAATTTTCAATGCATTTGATAACTCATTTTAGAAATCAATTAAATGTAAGATATTCAATGAAAAAGTGTTGAAAATCTTAAGTACTTAAAAGCTACTTAATATATGCAATCAATCATATTTAAGGAAAAAGTTGTCATTTAATTACATTAACATTATATTAATGTAAAATACTCACATATGTTTAGTATTTTAACTATTTATTTTTGCTTTTTTACTTTTACTGATATAAAATACTTACAAAAAAATCAATAAAATATATGTTTAGGATTTAACTTTTAGTAGAATACCAAATGATTTTTATAATAGAAATTCAGTATATAATGTTTCACTGTTGAATTTTTCAGTTCTCAAACAGCACCTTAGTCTTAGTTTTTTCTTTTCTTTTATCTCTTTTCCATGAAATTCAGCTTTAATCACAAGACTGGAGCAGAAGATGTACACTTCACCTCTCATCAAGAGTCTGATGATGATGCTGACAGTGACAACACTGATAACAGCAAATTAAGTAAAATTTCTGGCGAAAATAAGAAAGCATTAGGTGCAGCTTCCACTGGTGAAAATTTGTTCTTTCACGGTGATTCAGAGAGCTTGTCAGTTTTTGGAGATGATCCTGTGATGCTGGAAATGATTATGGTGAGAGATGTCATATCAGGTGTTGAGGTTAGCATCTTTTCTTGCCTTCTACTTATTTTATATCTTAATTATCTTCCCTAGTTTCTTCTACCAATTAATAGTTTGAGTAATGTGAGGGGTTTGTTGATAGACTCTGAATCCAAGATGCATAAGGTTAACTTTTGAGGAAAATAGGTCTCTTACTGAATTAGGCTTTTATTCAACCACATGGCTTATATTTTCTTTTAAACAATCAAGTTTGAAGACATTTTGAACTTGCAGCTAAAGTTAGAGTTAACACAAATTTCTCTATTCTCTCAAATTTTGTTACTGTAATAGCTGTGAGAGAGAAACTCATTGACAATTTTTTGTTACTGATCTACATATTGGCTGCTAATATTTGCATCCCCAAGTGACCAATGGGAACTTATCACAGGCCAATAGCAGTGGCCTTCCTTCCAAGACTTGTGACCCTCTTATTGAGGCCATCAGGAGGAGCAAGAGTGATGAGGAAGATGGTTAAAGCAGTTGAGAGTAAAATGATCGAGAGTGAGACATGTAAGACTTGGCTTTATACTTGTGTGGATTTTGTCCTTGGGGACTGGCAATCATGTATGACAAACAAAGAGAAGGGAGGTAGTGGGGTTGGATAGGCAATTTGCATCTTGGGAATGATGGGAGAAAGTTTGAAGGGAAAGATTATTGGTGGATAGGAGATTTTGACTGGAGAGGAGTGAAAATTCAGCGTGGTACAAGGATTACATTTTTTGAGTTTAATATAATGTTATAGAGTTTTATTATGCCTAAGCCTAACTTTCAGTTTTTATATTAATTCAGAGTTAGAAGTTGATACATATACCAATTAACACACTCTTGTTATTAGTAGTAACTAGTCAGTCACAATCAAGAAAAAATATACTGTGCTTTGTTTGTTTGTTTGTTTATACTGTGCTTTGTTTGTTTGTTTGTTTAATATATAATTTTATGTTGTACTTTCTGATATTATTGTAAATCAAAAAGAAATAAAAGGACAAGAAACTACTTGTATGTATTATATGGGAAGAATTACTTAGGTTGTAACTATTATTTACCTCATTCTGTATTTACCAAGTTTAGAAAATCTCTTGACTGCAATATCTATAATGCATGATGTAGTGTCTACCATTTCCACAATCGTGATAACCACTACATTTCTGCGTTTGCAATTTAAAACCTTGATCTCCAACTCATAATCAGGCTTTCTGGATAATGCTTGTTGTAGAAAACAAAAACCTTGGTCTTCAATTTTAAGTAGGTTTTCTGGATAATGCTTGTAGTAGAAAACAAAACCAAAACATAAGAACTTGTCGTACAGAGAAGGAGTCTCTAGGAGCGAACAATAATTAAAACATAGGAATGGGTTGATACAAATAATGCCACTTTCATGTTTATTATTGAAACAAAAACAAGATTATTTTATATAGAGTAAAAGTCCAAATAACAGTTAAGAAGCCCTTCAAATAAGTTTAAGCTCGACGTAGTAAAAAAAAAAAACCAATGTAATGAGTCTCTCTCTTGTAATAATATTTCCCTTTTCTTTTACTTACTTTTTTTTTTCAAATTTGCCTTCCACATGTGTGTGTGTGTGGGTGTATGCGTTTGGGGGGTGGTGGGGGGGCAGTTAGTTGACAAAGGCTTTTTCATCTTCTCTCAAAGTGATCTTGTGTTTTTTTCCATTTTCTCTGATATAATTATTTGATTCTAATTTTGTCATATGCCATTGCTGCTTCTTTGGAACTTGTCCTTTGCTTTGGCATTTGTGCACTGAGATTGATGAATCTTGCCTTCACCTTGTCAGAAAGCACGTCTGTGTATCATCCTAGGTAGTTTGATTGATTTTACCTACTGAAAATTCATTTCCTGTTTTAGTTCTTCACATCAAGCTTTTCTCAAGCTAGCCCCCTATTCTTGAGTAATTCTAAAAATTTTTCCATCTCAGGTTTTTAACACTTATGGGTCACTCGGCAATGCTGCTTTGCTTCACAGATATGGATTTACAGAGCCTAATAATCCATTTGATATAGTGAACATCGATTTGGAATTGGTTCTCAAGTGGGGTTGTTCTTTGTTTTCTAATCGGTACTGCAGAGCCAGGTTGTCCCTTTGGAGAAGATTAGATTACTCTGGATGTGTAAGTGAGAACTCCGAATATTTTGAGATCACATTTGATGGGGAACCCCAAACGGAGCTACTGACTTTATTATACATAATGTTATTGCCAGAGGATGCATGCCATAAGTTGGATATTAGCATCTGCATGGCAGATAAGGTTAATGGATGCGTAGGCATAATCTTATCAGAAAAGCACGACATTACATGGGACAGAAGTTCAGAAATAAGCAAGGATCTGTTGCTGACAGAAAAGGTTTGCAGTGCCCTCTTGGCGCTTGCCGACATTCGTGAGAGTTGTTATGGTTCAAAGTCGATAAATGACGATGTAGAAGCTCTAAAGAGATGTTGCATGAAAGAAAGAAAACTGTATCATTCTTTGGTGCTGCGTATAAGCGAGAGGACAATCCTTGAGAAGCTTAGGACTTATGCTACCGTAGGAGCTCAAACATTCCAAACAGCAAAGAAAAAGCGAATGAAGAGACATTGAGGTGAGAAAATTCATCTAGTAATGTTATTTATGGAAATTTCATCCGTACCTTTTGCTTGTTTTTGCCTAAGCCATCATTCTTAGATGAAAGTAATTGTGCAACTTTATCCTTGCATTCGTTCTGAGATGAGCACATCACGGTTTTTGTTCTTCTATTGGTAAGTGTGATTTAATTTTTATTTTGTTTTAATAATATTATATTTTTGGTAGGTGTTGGGTGATATTTAATTGATCAGACATATTTTAAGCATAGACTGTCTCGACATGTTGGTTACTTAGCTAGGAAGTATGGGTTGGGTTTATTGGTGGGTCCTTTGGGGCCCCTGCCACCGCGTTAAAACCACTTACCATTGAAATTTTCAGAATTCTAGATATCTCTGTACAACCATTTTTTAGTTGTGAACGAACGGCAAGGAAACGACTCTGACGTAATTGCCAACGTATGCTTTGCTCATGCGAGGCGGGCGCACAAACCACTACTTTATCATTTCGGAAAGTGCCCCCACTTTTTCTATATTCACTCTCGTGGTATTCCGTTTTTCACAAATTCAATTCAGTGCCACTGTCGCCCCTATTCTGGTTTCTCTCTTCAAGCGAACAGCTTAACAAATGGGAGAACCCTCTTCTTGTTAAGCAAACTTAGGTGAGAGAGCAACCACTGGATCAAAACTTTAGTGATAAAAAAAAATTATTCTCTTCACTAACAAAAGTGACTCAGTTCAAAAAAATTGCTTGACGCCACTCGGTTAAACGTATACGATCTCATAGTAGATTGGAATTTGATTAAATCCAAACAATTTTGAATTAAATTGGAATTGGATTAAACTTAAGCTTAATTTTGATTTCAACATCAAACAATTTGAAACTTAATTGAGTATAAATTGTTTTTTATATCTTTACTGCGTTTTAAATTAAATAGAGTAATGAATTATAATACAAAAGAAACCTCAATTTGACTTTTTCTGAATTAATTTCATAAAGAATAACAATCGGAATCTAAATAATATAACCTTTGATGTGACATGCATGGATTGGAACATCCCAAATGTTTTAAATCTAAAATGAATGAGAAATAAACTTTTCCTATAGTTGTTTTACTAAGAGATTGATCCACTTGTCCATTAAAAAATATATATGAAAAATGATATTAGGATCCTTTTCATGCTGTTGTGTTAAATTGAGATAGACCCGATCGAAATCAGCTATGATGATACAGTTTCTCGCATTTCGGTCCGATAGGTCAATTGTTAGGTGGTCGATATGGAACTGTTTGTATTTTTCGTGGCTCTTGTCTTGTGGACAGAAGAAATAAGAAAGGGACCAAAATGGCAAAGAGCGAAAAGATAAAGGGTTGATTTGACTTTAGAATAAAAAGCAGGGGCTTCCGTAAATTTTATATTTTGAAAAGAAACAAAAGAAACCGTATGGAAAATTTTGGCAGCCGGGGTCTAAATTAGGTGGCTGCCAGCGCAGGCCGAGCGGGAACAGGGGTTGGGTATAAAATCTATATTGGTCTTTAGTTTGTCATTTGCAAATTATTCTTCAATATATGATCAAAATGGCGTTGACGATGAAGGATACGTTCTATATATCACACGGATCGCCGACTCTGTCGATAGATGACTCGCTTCCGGCGAGGCACTTCTTGCAGTCATGGAAGGACACGGTGTTTGGCCAAACACCCAAATCCATCCTCGTAGTTTCTGGTCATTGGGACACTTCCTATCCCGCCGTCAACATGGTTCAGCGCAATGATACCATCTATGACTTCTATGGTTTCCCCGACAAAATGTACAAGGTGCCTTACCTACCCTACCTCCTTTCCTATTACTGTTGGTTTGTTCACTTTGCACTTTGCTAGATTGATCCTTCCTTTCTGAAAAGTTAGACAACAAACGGAGGATATTAATTCAATCTAACATGGATTTAGGCGATTAGGTTTGTATTAATTTGTGGAAATTATTGTCTGAGCAACCTTATGTTGTTGTATACTTTGATAAATATATTCCTTACTCTTCCCCTTTTATTCCCAGCTGAAATATCCAGCACCAGGGGCTCCGGAGTTGGCGAAAAGAGTGAAGGAATTGCTTATGGCATCTGGTTTCAAGCGTGTTGACGAGGATAAAAAACGCGGGCTTGACCATGGTGCTTGGGTTCCACTCATGCTCATGTACCCAGAGGCGGATATCCCAGTCTGCCAACTCTCTGTTCAGTCCAGAAGGGATGGTACTTACCATTACAACTTGGGAAAGGCTTTAGCCCCTCTCAAGGATGAAGGTGTTCTCATCATTGGTTCTGGAGCCGCCACTCATAACTTGAGGGCACTAGGAAACTTGAACGGTGCTGTTGTTCCTTGGGCTTCGGAGTTTGATACTTGGCTTAAAGATGCTCTCCTTGAAGGAAGGTTATTATTCTTTCTAATATCATTTTTCCTTTTAATATTTTTTATACATTTTCAGATTGACATCAATGGGCAATTAGTATTTAAACAAGGAGGTTCAATTTCATTAAGTGGGTGGCTGATGTCTAGCCTTCCTCTAAATTCTAATGAGCAAAATGATCAAACTAGCAAATTGACTGACTTAGAAAATGATACGGGTTAGAAAGCTGAAACATTTTAATGTTATTTAAATCACTTTTCTATCCCTTTGACCATACTGTCAAATGGCTATCTCTAACAGTAGTATTCACAGACGATTAGATGGGGTTCTGAATATGATTGGATTTTGGTTCTGATCCTTAAGGTCTGCTTTATGGCATCTGCTTGTCCATTTTTTTTCAAATCCTTCCAAGTGTATATTTAACTGAACTCAGCTTTGCCAGTTAAATGCAATTATGCCATGGTGTCTGTTTTGGTTGGGGTTTAGGCTTTTCCTCCTCACATTGTCTGTTGATGCTGTTACCGTTTAAGATTGTTCTTCACTTAAATCTGTTTTTGTTGGGTCCAAAATTAGTTCTTTTAGGGAAAATCCATTTGAAATATGGACTCCATATTTGTACAGAGTGCAAGTCTAAGATTACAACATCTTCTTTACAAAGGTGTTTGTTTGATAAAAAAAAGAAGAAAAAGATAGCGGGAAATGCTAACATTCTCTATAAATAAGCAAGTTTTCCTTTTCAACTTATGAATTTACTGTGTCTTTGGGTCATGATATGGGATTTCCATAAATATTTCCAATGAGATTTTTTGTTTGTTTGCTTATATTGTTTTTCTTTTTCTTCTTCTTTTTGGGTAGTTTGACTCCTGTGGTCACTTGATTCTGCTTGTAGATATGAAGATGTGAACCACTTTCAAGAGAAGGCACCATATGCAAAGATGGCTCACCCTTGGCCAGACCACTTCTATCCATTGCATGTAGCCATGGGCGCTGCTGGTGAAAGCTCAAAGGCAAAACTTATCCATCAGAGCTGGGAACTTGGTTCTCTATCCTATGCTTCTTACCAGTTCACAGCAGCCAGCTGAATATCCATTTCAGAACTCCCTGCCATATCACCTCTTTTAATTCCATCCATTCAATCTCAATAAATAAGATACAGGGAAGAGTGAGTCCTATGTTCAATCTATGCAGTATGTATATCTACACATTGACTTATGTTAATTATATGAAATGCTAGAAGTTTGTTCCAATTAAATTTGATACTTGACAAGTTTGTGCTACAACAGCTCGCTACCTGTCCAGTGGGTGTTTAGTCCTCAATGGGCAAAGGCTTGTTTGCAGCACACAGTTGGGAAGAATTGTGTTGATTTGTATACAGAATATGAACTTGGGATGGTGTAAATTTGATTTGTTTAAAATGTACTAATAAATGCAGTGAACAGATTTCATAAACTATGTCAATATGCCTTGATTTATTGGCATTCTCAAAATGTCTTCAAGGAGACACCTCCAATTCTGTAATCCAAGGTACAAAATGAAAACACTGACTCCTTATCTCAACAGTTCTACAAGAACAATAACTTGGGTTTGAATAACAAATTTCACAAGGATTTGCAGCCAATTGTTACATCATTGGTGTTCAAAAACTAATTCAACTTTACGTGATGAACAAATATGGTCCAACACTCATTCCACAGAACTACCAATACATGTATGGAGCATGAGGTCCACGAGAAAGATGAACCATTTATGTTGAGTTACAATCATCCACGTGGATTCATGATCTCCTCTCTGCCTTTGGTACCTATCACCTTTGTATACTATTCTTACAATGAAACAAAAACTGAAAAAGAAATAGGTAAAAATGTAAGCAAGTGATAAAGGAACAAGTTCTAAGAATTTTCAACAATAACAAAATGCTGACATTAGATTTCTTTTTTCATATATATATATATATTTATATATTACAGCTAATGACCATTTTTTCTGGAAGGACACTAATGACAATTTTCTAGCCCTTGTAATCATAGGTAACATCGTATCTTTATATATTCATTTCAATTAAAGGTACAGTTTAAAAGTTAGAAATTGAAATTTTAATTTAAAAGTTTTGGATTTAAATTTTTAAGATAGATGAGGTGAAATTTATAAAAAAAATGGTTATTTTTATGAAAGTTAATTTGATAGTTGTAGGTATCTAATTTTGGCTAACTATTATTTTTGAAGTATTGTATTATAGAAGCCTTCTAAGCATAGAAGCGCCCAAAGAAGTTCCAAGTGTGGAAGCGCTCAAGGGCATTCCAACGCGAAAGCAGCCAAGGTCGATCCAAACGCGTAAGTGTCCAAGAATAAGTATGGAACAGTTATTTATACAGAAGGTGAAAGTAGCTCAAAGCGAGTGGGAGAGTTTATAAGTTATCTTCACATTTGGGATGTTCTAGAGAGCGTGATTTGGTGGCTCAGATATGGAGATAGTTAAAAAGATTTTTTTTTAATATTTTCTTGAAGTACATGTGCTTTACCCTTTTTTCTTTCTTTCTTCCTTAAAGAATACATATGGCTTACTATCAAGTGTCATTATTTCTTTACCCAAAACTTATGCACACTACCCAATTATATGGTCATTCTCTTAATATTCCATAAGCCGTTCTTTAGCTGTTCTTGCATGATAAGCACGCTCTCTCATGATTGAACGTGTTCTCCTAACTATTTCTAAGAAAGTGCTTTTGATTAGTATAAATATAATAATCTTAGAGGTTGAGAGGCAATCAAAAATCATTAGAAACCCAGTAGAAATTATCCTGAAAGCTCTCTCAAGACTTTTCCTAATATTCTTTTTATTCAGCCTTTTTTATTCGTTGTAATCCATCACCTCCCCCTCACCATTTGCCACCAAAGGACTTATACTTCAAAACCTACTCCAGTTTTCCTCTCTGTTGCCTCTAGCGCAACTTGATTCACTCATTACAATATATCCTTTCTCCCTATTAAAAGAATCCTTTACCATAACTTTAGGGTTTTATTACAAAAAATACGAGAAATTTTAGGATTAAATGTGAAATTATCCTTTTCAATTGCGGCAGATGTGATGAAGGTCAAGCTAATCAGTTGTCTCACAAATATTTATAATAAATGAGTGTTAGTTATATTTGATAATTTTTATTGTCGTATCTTAGCATGTCGTGTTTAAATTTGATATTAACAATTATTTGAATAAACATGATATGACAAGATCAGTTAAACGAATTAAGATTTTAAAATATGTAGCTAGATACGTTTATTACTCGTGTTATATAAACATGACACGATTAAAATGTTTATTAAACAAATCGAATTAAATTTTATATGATATGACACGATAAATCTATTTAAATATGATTAACATGATTAATTTAAATGACTATCATAAACGAATCAAACATGCCATATTATATAAATTGACATAATAAAATGATTAATTAAAGTGGTTAAATCCCTCATATGCGAGTTAAGATGATTTAATCCGTCTAAAACATGGAATTATGATGTTATATATATATCGACATGTTTAAGACACGAAACACAATAACTTTAAATCTAAACAATTTAATTTCATACCGTTCTCATGTTATGTTATGTTAATGAATTGTGTCCAAAATTACAAACTCTAATATTAACAAACCTCTGATCAAAATTAGGCTTTACAACTGCCACTAGCAGTTGTAAAGAAAAGAATTGAAAGCGTTGCATTTATATATACAATGTGTTATTCATAACAATTAATGGACTGACATATTTTTGCTATGTAAGATCACACCAAGAAATAGTAGCTTGGACCTCCTACGACTGTTCTGTTATCAACTTTCATTGATTTAGGGAATTAAATGAAGCCAGAATTGAAAGGTTTTTCGTCATTGTTTTTATTTCCATGTTGTATATAACATATAGGAGGAACAAGTTACATTAATATTATAATTTTAGTCTCTTTATAATTTTGTTCACTTAAAGTTTCAAATCAATTCAATCTCCTTATCATATGGTAGAAAATATTATTTTTAAAAAAAAATAAATTTAACAATCGAAATTTTATTATTTAAACAAATAATTAGATATTTTTAATAAACTTAAATTTTAATATACATGATTTTCCTGAATAGAGTATGAAATCTAACAATTGAATTACTCAAATATAAATCATATTAAAAAATAATAAAATGTATAAAATTAAAATTAATTTTAAATCTGTATAATTAGAAATCACTTCTGTTTTTTTTGGGGGGGGGTAAAGAAGACAGAAAGAATGAAAAGTGCAAACAGTGAGAATCACGAATTAACCTTTAACGGCCATCCAACTCAAAGTGAAGTTAATCAAAGGGTACCTTATTAGGATGCTCTTAGCCTAATAAAACATCATTATAAGCTAAGGAATAAAGAAAAGAAGTTAGGATTAATGAGGCGTCTAGCAAATCCCAACAGGCAGCATTTTATAATAATAAAGAAATAATATAGGAATCATCATTTGGAGTAGCTTAATTGTATAATAGAATGGATCGTGGAAGCATCAATTAGTGCCAATGATTATCATAATTAAACCCCCCTAATTCACATTTAACTTCATATTTAAATTAGGTATCCTAAGCTTAACTCTCCTGATCCGTAACATCAAATTAAGTTACATTTTCTTTAGTGATTCAAATATTTATTTGTAATTGCTATACCCAATTGTGTAAGGTACTTGATATTTGTGGCCCAACTCTTCAAAAGGTACATTTAAAGTGGAATCAATGTCTCCAAACTAAACTAACAAAACCAAAGTGATATATCCAAGCTACAAATTAAGTGTTCAAAGTGAAGATTTCATACTTCTGCACAAAGCTGATATTACCAAGTGTGCAGTGAGCATGCAGTAACAAAAATCCATGGAACCTCATTATAATCATGCTTAGTCTTAGACTTTCCTCCATGCGAGCATGCAGCTGGCAGGCACAGAAGATATAGCACATTGCTTTCGGTAGTTCCCAGTTGATGATTGTATGTAGAAAATGTGTCTGCTTTCCGAAGCTTCAACACAAAACTATATATACTCTTACATATAAGAGCCGCATGGTGACATTTGCTGCTTTTTTTGTTTTAAAGTTTCTGCTGCTTAAAGGCAAAATACTGTATGCATAACCATGGGGAATTTGGTAATCAGGGCAAAAAGCTTGTTACATATACAGATTAAGTATACGGAATTTGAATAAAATTTGACATTATTTTACTAAGGATATTTATGATGAATTACTTTTTGTGTATTGATAAAAAAAAATAGATTATTATTTTTGATTTCTAGATTTAATTTTAATTTATAAATGTGTATTTTGAAAATCCTTAGTAAATAGTAATAAAATATCGGAAGGGGTTGGGTTTTTTTTAAAAAAAAATTTAATTTTTACCATTACTACCGAAAGAAAAGAAAAAGGAGAGATAAAATTGATAAAAGAAAAGTGCAAGTTGTAAAACAGCATAATGATGCAGTACATTTCGTACAGTTGCATAAAACATTAATAACTCTCACAAAGCCTGGGGGACATTGCAAGGCATACAGGACGCACGTAGCTTATCTTAGAGGAAAAACGATTACGAAATTCTAAGAATTAATACTAGTGAAAGATGTAAGATCCAATTATTGTTTTGACTACGGCTTCAACCTTCAGAGCTGTCCTTCTTCGCCAAGCTTTGTTTGTTGTTGTGCATCCACACCTTAAGGACTCGCCTCTTGATTCCAATCTCTTGGCAAAACTGCTGCACAACAGACTCATCCAGCTTTTGAATCCTCCATCCAGCCTTCTCCGCAAAGTTGAACATCTTTTCTTTCTGCTCCTGGGTGAACTTGGTCCTGAACCTTTTCCTCATCTTTCCACTTACCCTTGCTGCACCTCCTCCTCCGTCATCTTTCTCATCTGTTTCTGAAGGGACTGAGCCTCCTTTGTAGGACATTATCATCTGATGAGGTGGTTCTGCCCTGGAGGAAATCAAGGTACCAGCAGCTGCAGAGGCACCCAGAATGTAGTTGTGGTGAGGAGTACCCAAGATGAGTTTTCTCCCCGTAGCGTTGTTGAGGAGCGCGGAGTGGTAACAATCGAAGGGGCAGTCACATTCTATCTCTTTTCGGTGGAAGTTCCTATGGCAGTTGCAAGCTGAGCACTTGAACGCCTCAAGAGAGCCTTCTTCGCCGCTCGGCAGGAACTCTCCGCACCCATCCGTGGCGTTTCCTCCCATGGCTGCTGCATGGTTCTTCAGGCATTCCCTGTACCTCACCACTTTCTTGTGAGCTCTAAGGTTTTCTTCCATGCTTGGAGAGGGCGGTCCAGTACCGACTCCTGAAGAAAAGATAATGTGGCCATTTCCTCCGCAGTTTCTTGAGATTGGCATATCTTTTTCTTTTCGAGGGCTCGCACTATTCATCTCTCTCTCAAATACCGTTCACCGGACTGGGGACTGTTGCTTTAATCAACTACTTCTCTGCTTCTACGGAGCTTCTTTACTAGTTTCTATTTATAGGAAATCGGTGGAAACCAAATGGAGATTGCTGATGAGCAAATTAATGGCAATATTTATCTTCTAACACAAGATATGGACTGGGATTGACAAATGACTCTAGAATTAACAAAAAGGAATGCAACTTTGTTTCACTTGCATCGAAAGAGACTGAAGTTTATGACCTCGGATTCTTTGAAAAGATGTTTGAGTTCAAGTGTTTCGTGAGAAAGACAAAATATGAAGGCTGTCTTTCTTGAGAAAGAGAGTGAGAGAGAGAGAGAGAACAAATTTCAAATACTTTGCTAGTGAATCCTCCAAGTAAAGAGAGAGAGACCACCTTTTTTCATATGGTGAATTTTAGAAGTGAAGCAACAAAAGGGAAGCAAACTATATATAATAAAATTAGTGGTCGACAAAGGGGGTGGGGAGACTTAATTAAAGAAATTAAAGGTGTAGACGTATATATTTAGTACGGTAGAGCAACTACCAGTTGCTTATAACATTAATGCGCGGGGAGAGACTGATGAACATGAAAGACAATATTCAAGGATAGTTTTTATTAAGGGTAGAGCTTGCTTTGCTTGCACAATCAGCCATCAAGCTCAGGCCACGGAGGAAATGCACCTTTTCTTAAATCAGAATTAATTTCTCACTATTCCATTAGTCAGGTCTACTCTCCTTCAATAATGGTATTGATTCACAAAAATGTTAAATTAATTCCTCCAAATCCAATACTCAAATGGAAAAACCCCATATAATTTTCTTTTCTGACTTCAAAATTAAAAGAATATAAGACAATAATTACTTTAATATCATATTAAATTTTAAAATGAATATTCAACTTAAAACCAACAATTAATACGTGAAAAATAAAATTATTATGATATTTCAATCAATTAACATCATATTAATAAATAATCCTAATTGACCAAAAAGAAGGAACGATTTAAATCAAAAGGGAAAGGACAGATATGAAATGGTTTCCAAAAACCAAAATAAGCACGACTGCGGCCGGGCAATTACAATGCTGCAGGACTGCAGAGCTTCTTTAGCACAGGTTATGAATTAAATGAACATTTTCATGCAATAAAACAAGGACAAGGGAGGTACTGAAAAGCTTCGTGGGATCATTTTGTTCACTGGTCTTATAAGGCACGAACGGAAGAGGTGCCTTGATGTTTCAGCTACCTACTTTACATGTTTACAGGGTTTGGGTGGGTGCCTTCGAGAGCTGTTGGCTGCTTTTTTCCTCTCTATATAATAGACTAGGTGATAGATTTGGTTGAATGAATTTGAACTAGTCAAAGTCTCTGTTCCTTTGAAAACATATTCTTGTTAAGGTGAAATTCCTTTTTCTTTTTCTTTGTGTGTGTGTGTGAGCTCATCTGGAACTCTGACCAATGCCAATTGGAGGAAAGGTGGGTAGATCAAGGCCATGACACCTTTGATCTGGTCTGGCCTGGCTGCTGTTGCCAATGTCATGAAAGGAAAAGGTCTAATCTTACCATTGCGCTTAGGTGCTCAAGTCTGAAGAGGAGAGGGGAACCGGGGTTGGTTGCCAAATCAGGGCTGCAAGTGGCAACTGGCAAGGGCCTAAGTTACCTTATCCACACCAAATTGACCTTGCTGCCTTATATTTCATTTATTACCTAGTGTTGTAATATTTCGAACAACACAAACGCATAAATTTTTAAAAGGTTAATTTATGTTGAATTATCAATTGAATAGTAAAATTCATACATAGTCCGTGAACTTGTAGGTAGGTTTCTTTTTCATGCATGAGAGATAGAATTTATGTTTATGACATCTTTTTATAATGTTTATGACATCTTTTTATAATATTTATGATTCATTCTTCCAGTGGTATGTTGTGCACATGTATGTCCATATATATACAGCACGAATCACTCCCATGTCATGCACATGACACTAATATAGGCAACTATATTTACATCATGCTTTTAAGTTTTAATCGAAAAATAGTGATGAATTTGAAATATTTTAAAAAGTAAAAGATGAAATCACAAGAATTTTATTTTTATATCGATAAATGAAAATGAAATTCTTACTCTTGTATTTAGTATGAGTACAAGAAAAAAAATCCTTATAATTATTTACTAAAGCATCTGTATATTAATTCAACATTTTGGTGGGTACCTTGGAAAAAAAATGACTTGCTTCATCTAATATATGTCATTACCAACCTCATCGTTTTAACAATTGTTTCATTTAATTTATGTGTGTGTGTGTGTGCATGTATATATCAGTGTAGTATAGCTTTAAGTATTAGGGTAGGAAGCGGCAGGCGAGCTCACATTTCGTGACAAAATGAGCAAAGCGTTGACACAAGGAAACATTGTTTTGATCACAATAATTCTCAATATTAATGGCCATGCCTTAACCCCTTAACTTCTCTTACCTAAACCTGGAACTAGCAGGCATTGATGTCTTACCGACTGATGGCATCTTCACCAATTCCATCTACATATATACATATAATCCAACAAAAATAGAATCTTGGTTTTTTTCTTTTTTCCAGTATACATATATTTATTGTATAAAAATGACTCAGGCACACCATTAATGCTGCTCATCTCACTACATCAGTATTTTGAATTTCAACCACAATCTGCAATTCAGGACAAGATTGACGATCGATGCCGACCGTTCAAACTCTTCTGAAAATTTTTTTACTCCTCTTCCAGTCATTTAACAAAGCCTCTTTCCTCCCTTCACTATGGTGGGCTGTTTTTATTTATTTATTTATTTGTTTTTTGGCATTGTTTCAGCTTGAGTTGATCCCCCCCTGGCCTTATGAGATACATTTATTGTGTTTTTCATTAACTAAAGTAAAGAGAACACATACTCTATTACCGTCCAACATAGTGTGAAATGAAGGAACATTGAGTTCGTTTCCTGTGTTTTTTACTTTGAAAGTTTCAACCCTGGCTGGCAGGCGGGCAGGCAGGCTCCATCATTAATTTGGGTTGGCGGAATTGTTATGGATATTTGATTGCCAAGACTACTGCTGTCTCTTCTACATTTAGTAAATAAAACCAGCTACTGAGTCTGAGTGGAATTGCGATACCGTTAGATGGAACAAGTTTGCAGACGTACGTGGCATCTTCTTCACACATTTATTTTGTAGCCCACTGTTAGTTGATCTCTTACGGTGAAGAGACCTCCCAACCCGCTTACAAAGCACAACCAGCTTTTGTCACATCTACTACGACAGTGCAAAACAAAGTATATATATAAGTAAAATAACATGCACGAATAAAATTAATTTTATTTCTAATCTAGTTTTAATTAATTAATAGTATTATAATTTAATTTTACTTACTTAAAAAATAATTTAATTCTAATTAATAGTCTATTTTTAATTATTTAGTAGAATTATAGTTCAACTCTAATAAATTAACAGTGTTGTAGTTTAATTAACCAATAACATTGTAGTGTAATTCTAACAAAATAATTTGCACAATTGTTTTAACAGTAAATTTTATAATTTTTTTGCATTCGAGCATTGGGTTCATTAATTGTAGTATGATTCCCTTGATTAAAATAGTAAGATTCGAATATCTTTTCCCAAATCAAATTTGATTATCACTCAAGTCGCGTGTCTTAGTATGTCTTGCTTCATTAGTGATTGAGTTAGGGTAATTAATGGAATAAATCATTGACAAATACCATATTATAACTTGAAATTAGAAAAAAAAAAAAGACAAAGGACTATAAAAAAGATTTAGATAATTGACATTGTTCACAAAATTAAAGTACTTATTTTTAAGAAAATTTTGATAAAATTTATTTTTAAATCTCTTAAAAAATTATATTTATTTTAATAGAGTTGTATTATTGTATCATCTAATAGTGTATAGAAGCTGTACATTGTCATTGTATCAAATGAATGCCATTTGTCTATCATGTGACATGTTAATATATATTAATATGACATGATGAGATAACTATTTGATATTTTTATTTTTAATCTCAATATTATATTAGTAGCATATGAGTATAAAATGATAGATTGTATTTTAATTAATAATTAACAATAAACTTATTTAACTTAAAATAAAAAAATAAATTAAATTAAAGACATTTATTTGATATTTTTAAATTGTTCATAAATTTTTTCGAACATTATCCCCTTAATCATCTCTTTTACAAACAACAACTCCTAGACCTCACGACGCAGCGTTTAGTGCTATCCCAAAAGTAGGGTTTCGGGATGCAGCAATCGGCAGTTGGGACTATAAAAGGAGACTCTAACCCCGTCGTTCGCGTGGGTTTTTCGTATCTCATTTCATTTTCTTTTCTGTTTTGGTCTTTTTAAAAGAATTGGGTTTGGTTGGATCATAATAATGGATCAAATGATGAGTCTGAGAGACCAACAACATGATGGATTCGTACCATGATTCCTCGTATTTAAGTCTCTGATGATCTCATTCTCTTTTTATTTTTTTTATTTTTTTGTTCTTTTACAATTTGATTCGAGGCCTTTTTTGTGTTTTTCCTCACGATAGCGGTTGATAAATGATAAATAAATGGAGCTTTTCCCTTTTCTTTAAAGAAAAATAAAAACTAGTTTTTGCTTCTAATGCAACAAATCGATCCTTGTTTTGCTGGGTTCTGAAATTGTGAAATCCTTCGGCCTTGTGAATGGCAAAAGGGTCACCAATCCAAGATTTAACTGATTTTGATTCATTATATTCTGTTTGGAATCTGGATTTGGTTTGACCAAACTTGGCTACCTTGGCGGAGGTAAAGCATAGGATGCCCGATTTGAATAGCAAGTTAAATGTGATTAAGGGTGTAATTATGATAAGCCTAGGCACTAATTGATGCTTCCACAAGCCTTATATTGCAAGATAACACACCCAGCAAACCAATAAGTCCTTCACCATAAAATAAAAATGGACAGCTAATCTCAATTCTTTAGCTTAATGGTGTGATTCATGTATGCCCATCCAGCCGAAAGAAACAATATAAAAAGATTAACAAATGTCAACTTATTTTATTCACTTGTACATTTTTAAATTCAGTCGGTATATATGCTAAGATATGAAAGGTTGTTGTAGTTGTACCAAAGCAGAAGCAAATGCTTCTGGTTGTGGATAGTGCAAGGACGTGTATTCTCCAGAGGAAACAAAGCCACCAGCCTATTAAATATCATATAAATCTTTTTGCAGTTGGGAGTGATTCAGGATTCAATTGAATCCCATTAGTTGCTCACTGTAACTCTTTGAGCAATAAGGAATATCATGCGCAACTGTTCCCTGGTCCGTGGTTGTCAGGTTAAAGTTAGAGATTAAGGAATGGTAGAGCTCCGATTCCGTGGCATCCAACAGAGATCAGGGAAGTTCGGGATTTATTATCTTTCAAGTTACATTGAGATCCAGATTTATGGAGCGTATTGTTGCTGCTAGCAACAACTATATCGTCCATGAGTAAACTAATTTTAGTGATATGCAATTTCCAGTTAGGAGCTAGTGAAGTCTCGTTGGAGAACAAAATTAGCCTCGTGATGATATAAAAAATTGCACAACTTGCTTGAACCATACGATACTTCGCTATGTTTGGAAATGTTTGCATTGCGCACGATTTTCCGATACAACTTTAAAATTTGTTCTTGTTTGTTTAATTAACCCTCAATATTTAAATCTGATGATTTTGAAAGCCTCATCCTTCGTTAGAGAGAGAGAGAAATCTGCATCACACTAAATAGCCTAATTACATTTATAACAAACTCATAAAACTTGTTCAACCAGAGCACTCTTATCAGTGAACAGGGCAGTATCTCGTTATATCTAAGAAAATTAACAACAGAAGGAAGTTTGCAAGGAAAATTTGTACTTGAGATCAGTATTCATACATAGACATCTCATGCTTCAGTTTTATGGAGTGATACACCTTCTCTGGACTAAGCCTCCCTTCTTTGTGGTATGCAGGTAGATTCATCTAAGATCATCTTGCAAATCAGCCTAAAATTCAGTGTCGAAACATGCTAACATGATCTTTGAGACCATGGACCTCGCAAAAGGGATGTAGCTCAAGCTATACCTATATATCAAGGAAATAAAAAAAAGGAAAAACATTAAGATCCAGACTTAAATGAAAACAAAGATATAATTCTTGGCAGCATGATGAATGACTCCTCAACCAGGAGTTCCACCAAACTAGGCAAGGGCCAATGCATCTATACATCCAAGAATTTTCACACCAAAAATTTTGTGGAACATCATGCTCTTCCAATCTTTGGTCATTGGCATTCTTTTAGTAGTGGTATATGTTGCTTAAACCATATTTGTCTCAAATGATGTACAGGACAGAACATAATTGTTTGGTTCTTTGGAGAACCATAACTCCTTTGTGATATGGTAAAATTAAATAGAAGCAACATATATTGAATTTGAATGTTTTTACATACCAAATCAGTGCACCAAATTCTAAAATGATGGCCAAAAGTGTCAATAGCTTGTTATGAACCTGCCCAATAAGATGGGAGAGTTAAGGTTATCACGTAACCTGTCACATCTTAAATTACTGAAAGTTTAAAAAAAGAAAAAGGGGGGCAGGATGATAAAAATAAAAGACACAAGGCTAATACTGACTTACATAGAAAGCACAAAACAGAGCAATAATCATGCTTGCAAGATATATGGCCGTTGCATATATCCGAACAGGATCAAGCATCATTGACACCTGCCTTTTAGGGCCAATGAGGAATGCGGTGCTGCCATACAAAAGACTCCAACTTAGCATCTGAAATAAACACAATACCCACAAAGAAAAATTATAAATGGAAAGAAATGGAGCTACTTTGACGAGGGACTACATAACACAAAGAAGTTGCATAAACAAGCAACAAAGAAACCAGCAGTCTGTAAAAAGTTCGTAATCCACATATTAAAAGTTAAAGTGGCAAAGGTTGTCTCTCCCAACTCCCTTCCCTTTCCAGCAAGAGGAGGAGAGAAGATCAGAGGACACAAACATGACAACACAAAATTCTGGAACAAACTATTATATGGACATGGTAAGATATAATAACAAAAATATATATTTTCATACAGACATAAATGCAGAAAGAGTCATAAAAGCTATTAAGGTTATTTTATTATCCTATAAATAATTTTTAAATAGTTTAAGTAGCCTTCAAATTTGGTTTTAAAAGAAGCTAAAACCAGAAAGCAAGCTGGCCCAATCTCCTGGCCGAAAAAAATCTGGACCAATATGGCTTAAAAAAAGTCACAAGCTTGACACACCCCAAATTTTAGACCTACATCAATATAGGCATCTTTTTCTCACAGGTCATGCTTTTTCTTCCTAACCCAGTCACCACCATCAAGCAACTTCCTCTGTATCTTCTTCACTAGCTTCAGGCAACATGATAAATCAGAATCAACAAAGGCAAATGACATTAGTCATCACCTCAACAACTAAGTCAGCTCACTCCTATCTTTCTTTCTTCCTCTTCCTCTTCTTGAATATCATATCTTTCTCATCTCTCTTATCTCTATCTCCTGTAGGGACTGCTCATGTCACTGCTTCATCAGTGGCAGTGCTATCCCCTTTAAATCTCTTTTCAATTTTGAATCCCATGTCCACTCCAGTATCCATGCCTCTGCGACAAGATCTTTCATTTTTACTTTGCCACACCTGCCATGTAGTGATATTCCATATCCATGACAACCATGACCCTAATATGCCTAGGGGTGATGGATGTTCATGCTTCATAGGAAGGAATGAAAAACAAAGGTTCATAAATAAAAGTATGGACTTTTCCATAAAGCAAAAACCAATGAGTGAAATAAAAAGAAAATTAACAAAAGTAAGTAATAAACAGACTACATTCAATTTTAAGGAGCAAAGGTGACTAAATTTTTAAAGTAATTTTGCCTAGCATTGAACCAGCAAAACTTCATTACATACATGAACCTCATGAACAAGAAGTAGAACATGAGCCCGTTGTAACTTTGCTAAGGATTTAACATCCTTTACTCAAAAAGAAATAAAAGACCAATAACTATTTATTTTGGGTAGTAATACGTTACGTAGAATAGTGAAAAGGGAATGAAGGAAAGTGGATGGGAGGAAACTAGGGAGGGAAAAACTCATTTCCCTAACATGTTTTGAAGAATGGAAACATACCATGCATCACACCAAAAAATCTACTCCCTCTATGGAAGGAAAATTAAAAGAACACACTCAACCCGGACTCCTTCCCATCCTCCCCAATGCTCTATGATCAGCTATTGAATTTCACAGTTTGCAAGTACCCCTTTGTTCCAGCTTCTCCTTCCCTCCAGCTAAACAGTGTGTCAATGAGAGGTGGAGGAAATCGCATGCACACTTAAATAATTTAAACAAGCCACCAAAACCTATACCATGCACGAACAAAGCATACAAACAACTAAACCATGAGAACAGGTGACTATGTGCGCCTGCAGACACATGTAAATGCATAATCACACATGTTATAGTTTAACCAACAAATTAGAAGCCTGACAAATAAATAAATAAATTTAGATACAAACCTTCCAAGTGAAAGCAAATTGCCAAATGTAAATGTGATTCCGAACTTGATTGGATGGAAGAAAACAAGGATTGACTGTGAGATAAGCAAGAGAAAGGGAAATCAGATTATATTCAATAGCACTAAATTCAATGAAGCAAAATGAAGCAATATCACTACAAAAAAAATTTAAACCACTGCCCCATCACCAGAAAAGTGTTCAGAACTGAACTTCCAAATTTTTTTGGCAACACAAAAGAAATGATACCAATCACCATGATGATAACTGTAATGTGACTTATTTACACTTTCACAAGAAAATAATATTTTAGGGATGCTACCTCAACAATGCAAGCTAGGATACTAAACTTCCAAACTTCTCATGAAAGGAATGTACACATCAATAATAAATGCAACTTAAAACAAATTAACCGATAGCAAACACTTATATTGTGAAGACTGAAAAGTATGCAAGGTAAGAAATTTTAAATTTGTCATGATAATTTTGAAGCAGTTGTAAACAGTGAACATATTTCTTATTTCACATATCTCAATTTGTCAAGCGAATGAGCAAGTTTCCACAGAAAAGAACTCATACTTCTCAGAGAAAGTTTCAAAACATGAATATATTGTGAGGAATTAAAACAACCAAATCACCTCATTGAATCTGAACTTTGAAGAGTGTGATCAATATTACTCAGTATCAACCAAATCGCAGAATAGTAAAAAATTTTAGTAGGTCAATGGAACTATCATTAAGGAATTTTTTAAGCTTCATATCACCATATCTTTATCTCACCCAGTACATTACTCCACACATTTTTTGCTTCAAGAAAAATTAATTACTATGGAAAATGGTAATTTTCCAGGACAAAAGTCCGATACATTAGTTTAAAGAAAAGGTAGCACCATAATCATTGTAGTCTAAAACCTCAATGGTAGGTAACACTTATACATTAGGGGAAGTTCTTTAAAGAAACTACCAGCAAATAAATTATTTTGTGCAGCTTAGGCTATTGATTTTTGCAACATTTGGTGCATTTGGGGTTATTAAAAGTAAGCCTTCTATGATAAACAATGACAAATAACAGATCAGACAAATACTCAGTAGATAAAAACAACCATAAATCATTCATTAATCATGTAAGATCAAATTTGAAGCAGTTCACAGTTTCAATGCTTAATATATTTAACACATCAACTTAAATTTCAATTGTATGAAAGAAAAAATAGAAAAAAAAGGAAAGAAGAGAAGCGGGGAGAAGGTGGTCGGACAAAGTATACTAGATGAAAACAGAAGAATGCCACCCTTTCAGTCACATATCCTCTTTAGGCTCTTCTTGAAGTTAAAAGTATTTCGGTAGTAGGAGAAATAAATCAGTTCTCAGTTTAGTTAGTTGCCATTTAAAAATTGTTTCATCTAAGCAGTTACATCTATTTGAATGGCTATGTCATTGCATTGAAAACCAATAAAAAAGGACTATAGTATACATAACAAACAATAAAAGAACAAATACTTACCAGGAGTGTACAAGTTAAACCAGCAACCAAACAGATTGCAAACCCATAAAACCTCTGACACAAGAGAGAAAGAAAGATATTAGTTAAAATAATTAGATTCCGTCTGATTGTTACTAAATAATTAGATTCTGTTTGATTGTTACTTTTGCTATTTGCTTTTTACATCATAAAAAGTTGCTAGAAAAAAAAGCAGAGGGTAGGAAGCAAAATCGTAATTGATTAAAAATGAAGAAATTAATAAAATGCAACTCCGACTCTAACATAACTATTCTATATAAAGAGAAACATCATGCACTTTATTCTCCAAAAGCAAATTACATTTTAATTATTAAATCTTCAAAAATAGTTTTTTTTTTCTTTTTTGGTGCTGCCCAAAGGCATTTTTCCTTTATGAATTCTCGAAACAAAAAGCAAGTAGCAAAAGCAACAAGCAAATGTTAACTTACAGAATTGCAAGTACAGTTAACGAAACACAAACAGAACGAAGTAAAAGACAAAAAATGGCGAAAGCTAAGGCATGTCAAGTCGATCATAGTCAAAACCTAGCTGCTGATTTTGATTATAACTTTGAAAATGCAAATTTTGATTATAACTATAGAACAACAAAATGAAACATTGGCAACAATGAGATCCCGGTTGCGAAAGCACCTGCAATTATACAGAGTATCAGGTATTGGGAAAAGAGGAATCCACATTGAATGTTTTCAAGCCAATTGAAAAGTGACCCAGATCTTAAGTCTGAAGAAAATTATTCAGATTCCAACAGTTGGAAGGAGAGCTAGCAATTTAACCGGAGTTCAGTTGGAAGAAGCAAGTTAAGAGAAAGCAATATTAAAAAAAGAAAGAAACCTGCTTGGTGGTCAAGGTGCACTGGCGATTGAAGTCGTCCATGAAAGAGAAAGAGTTCCCTTCTTCTAATGCAGGCTGTTGCTGGTCGTCATCCCCCTCCATTCCTACCAGCATTTTCATCTTCTCAAACGCATGGTTCATCTTCTCCATCTTTCTCTCTCGTTGGATGGGGTTGGATCTGATCTACCTCTCTACTTCATGTTATCGATTTATTTCTTCATATTTGCTTAATCTGTCGCTTTAATTTTAAGAAAACTTCGAAAGCTACAATACTCCTGCGTCCTGACTTCTTTTATAGTTTGGGCCCAACTCTGCCGTCATCTGGGCCTCTTGTTATCCTTTTGGTTAAATGCCATCTTGGGCTTCTCTTTTTTGGGTTCATTGTCATGTCGGACTCTACCTTATGCCCTACTTACGTTTTTTATAAAGTACTTTTCTTAAATTGGCTCGATGCATAAGACGTTTTTGAAAATAGACTTCTCTATAATTTTAATTATTTTTAATTAAAAAAAATAAAATTTAAATAAAATTATCCTTAATGAAATCGACTCATTCATTAAGATCTGTCCCTCAATCCGAAACCTATTAATGGGTCACGAGTCAAGTATGTTAATATGGTCCACAACTTGTCAGTTCTCATCGACAGAACGTATATTTCCTCAGAAGCAATTCTGTCAAAAGCATTCCTTTTCAGTTCAACTTTTGAGCATTTTCGCAATGGTAGGAGCATTTCAGAGTGATTATTATTCACATATAGGTAGTTCACACATTGAACAGTGAGAGGAAGTTGACATTACGCGAAGAAAGGTATAATTTTTTTTATTTTATTTTGAACCATATGAAGAACTGGTTATTCTTCATTTTTAGGGCTTAGGTTTTTGAGCATAAACCTATACTTATTGCTTGTTCATATTGATGTTCTTGTTGTTTGAAATTGTTGAATATAAACATGAAGGTGGTATTGTTGGTGTTGTTACGGTGGAAAGGTCACCATGCATGCGTGAGTGGTTGATATGTATGCGTTATGACCCTTTGATAGGAATTGGGTTGAGGATTTAGATATTGTGTGACTAAGGGCTTGCTTACGTGGTTGGCACCTTAGTGACTGGATTTTTGCATGGGGTCACTTAAGATTTGCGTGATTGCATAAAGGTTAAACTTTGCGTGACTGATTGATAGGTCTCTGCGTGACTAATTGATAGGTCTTTGCGTGATTGGTTTCTAGGTTACTGCGTGAATATTGTTCAAGCATGACGTCAGTTAGTGTGTTTGTGATTCAATTAGTTGTTCTTAGCATTGCGTGACTTGTTTATAGATCATTGCGTGATTTAATGTTAGTAATTGTGTGACTATTTGATAAGGCATTGCGTGACTCTTTTTGTATGAAGTTGCACGAGTGTCATAAGTGCATGAAATTTATCTGTATGGCATTGCATGATCGACATTGGGTTCATTTTGTATTGTCTTAGGTCAACTGTAATGCTTTAATGTGTATATGTTGATTTTCTTAATAATCCATGCTGGATAATTACATTAATTATTTTGTTTCAGGGTTGTCTAAAAACAGTTAAAGCTATTATGAGGGTTATTTTTTTAGTGAGCTTCTAAGGAGGGCTATTTCGTAGAAATTCCTTTTGTTATTTTGTTAATCTACAATAATAGTATTAACATGACTAAAATGGGAATATTATCTGCTATATGTTGCAGATGGCCAGCACAGGAACAAAGCAGGATAATGTGGAGTTTTTGCTTTGTGTGCCAAGGCATGAGTGGGGGTTCAACGCTGGCATCAACATCCACTGTAAGTGGTCGCATCTGCACATGATACGTGAGATGCTGTGTAAAGTAAACGAGTTGGAAAACTTTAGGAGAATATGCTTTGGGCACATGATGGACGTCGAATCAGAGAAGAGTTTATTCTGTGCCAATCTCATGCACAACATAATGCTGCGCAAAATCAACGAACCTGACGCCATCGAGGGTGAGCTATGGTTTGCAATAGGGAAAACGAAGGCCTGATTTTTGAAGAGGGAGTTCTATCTGATGACAAGATTAAAGTTTGGTGCCCTACCGACCTTTATTGTCAATCCCTACAAAACCCTCCCTAGAGGAATTCACCTACGATATTGGGGAGTGGGGAACGAGGTAAAGATACAACATGTGTTAGACACGTTCAAGGGAGGGTAGTTTCAGCAGGAGGAAAACACGATGAAGATGGCTCTCGTCTTGATCACAACCAATGTTTTATTCGGTCAAGACTATAGACGATCAGTGGTTCCATGGTTGTTGTCGCTGGTCGAGAACATCGACAAGTGGAATGCGTTCTCATGGGGCACTTACGTTTGGAGTCTGACGATCGATTACTTGATGAGGGGTTTTGAACCTTCTACTGTGGGCGTACTAGAGAAGAAATGTTACCACCTTTATGGATTTATATGGGCGTTTCAAGTAGTCTGTCATGCCCTAATCATTATCATTATTCTTTTCGCATAAGAATTTGTGAGGTGAGTAAAAAATGTTTCACAATTGATGTGTAGTTTTGGACGTTGGAAGCAATTCCTGAAATCATAAGCTTGTTTGGAAGGCAGCACCAGTCCGGACAACTTTGGCCAAGAATGCTGAAATGGCATTGTGACGAGAGGCCCACGGGCTTCCATGCTAATATTGCAAGTTTGGAAAGAGAGGGCAAAGTGAGTAAAGAAACCATAATTTTTTATTTTATTAAATTTTATTTTTATTGTCATAGGGTAACAAGGGTTATACCTAATGGCAATGTATGTTTTGGTGCAGTTATGCGCAGTGAGGATGTTGGAGCCAACTGCGGACGAGATGTTGACCGCATATTGGGTCGACATTAACGTCAATATCTCCGAGGGGCAGCAATACGTTCCATTATGAAAGTTGGAGGGTCGGTCAGAATTCAGTCCCTAGCAAATGAAGATAATGGACCGTAAAGAGAAAAGTATGGTAAGACGAGTCGTTAAGAAAAGACGCACCACGAACTAGGAGATCCATTCCCAGTTTGCTGCTGTTGAGGCCGCAGGTGCTGTTGAGGTGCCTGGTTCTCCTCTTGCAACTTTTCATGCTGCTTCTCCTGCTGCTCCTCTTGCTGCTACTACTGTGACTCCTCACGCTACTCTTCCTCCTACTTCTGCTATTGCCCCTCCTCATCCTCAGGCGGGTAACCCGTCGCTGCGTCCACAAATGACTACGAGCATTTAGAGCTGTCAATATAAGCTAGCTCGATCTAGCCCAGCCCAAGCCCTTGTGGGTTAAGAAATATGAGCTTGGCCAGGCCAGCACATTTTTTTATATGAGCCAGGAAAACCTCAACCCAGCCCACCCGTTGCTAGCCCATGGGTTGGGTTGGGTCAGCCCATTTTTATTTTTTTCAAAAAAATTATTTTTATAATTTTATAATAAAATTATTTTATGATTTAATTTATAAATTAAAATTATTAATTTGATAAGCATAGGTTAAACACATTAAAATATATAAAATAAATAATATTATTGATAATTAAATTATTAATCTTATATAATTAAATATATATAATTATTAAATTAATTAAAATTATTTATTTTTTTGGCCCACAAGGTTGGCCCGCCCTAACCCACCCCAATCCATTGATTTGGTGGGCTGGCCCATTTAGGTTCAGCTCAAATATTGGCCTAAATTTTTAGGCTCAACCCACCCCATATTTGATAAAAAATGGTTCAAGCCCATTTTGACAAGTATATGAGCATTAAGCGAGAGCTACAACAAATGCGAACATAGTGGAAGAAAGACTTATAGTCATTGCAGATGGATATGCAGATGCATATGCATGCAATGCAGTTAGAGATCCAGCGGGCAATGCAATTAGAGATCCAGCGAGCGATGCAGATGCAGATGCAGTCACTGCATCAGCATATCCAGCAATCAATGCAAGGGCTGGAGGATCGAATTATCAGTCAACTGATCGATCGTTATGAGGTATGAGCTTTTTTGTTTTTCATCGCGTGAGTTATAACATGTACGATGTATACATTGTTCTAATGTGTTTGATTTTTTCAACCATTTAAGGTCGATCGATGGGTGAAGAGGATGATGCGCACGACAAAGAGGGCAACGGTATTGGGGTTGATCTTGACGATACAAGTGGCATCAATCAGTCAATTTCATCTGCTCGAAGCTCACCTCCCATTAGCCTTATCTAAAATCATCCTGCTCTTATCCCATTTCCACTAGAGGCAGCCCAGCATTCTTAGCGCACACCTTCTCATGAGGCTCCGCCTCCATTTGAGGTCGAAGAGGCACCTCATCCTGCGAGTAGTCGAACTGCAACTTCCTCGCGTCTTGTTCCTATCCCAACTCCACCAGAAGCCCCCCCGCAAGGTGAGATCACATTTTCTCTTGAGGCTCCACCTCGACCTCAGGCCGAAGATGCACGTGTGTGAGCTTAGCCAGCAAATAACTTCGAAGCTCATACGTTAACCTGCTATTAGTCCAGTGCAAAGCGAAAGATGATTTGAAGGACAAATATGACTCCTTCATGAAAAACGAGCAAGCCAGGTAAAATGATAACAGTAGACGATATCAGGGTTAACGGTTCTATGGTATTTATTCCATATACGTTTTGACGTAGGTATTATAAATATGCAGAGTTAACATTCTGGGCATTGAAGGACAAGAAGGCCCTGATTTTTTTCGACGATTGGAGATGTCGACTGAGTTGTTGGACAGCCAACACATCAACGCATGCATTAGTGTGTTGTGTAAACGGGCGTGCGAGCACCATCGATAACTCTACAAGCAGAGAATATGCATCGTTAACACCAGCTTCTATGTAAGTATATGTTAATGAGTTGTAATTATTCAAATGTATAGGGTGTGTATTAGTTAATTGCATCTAACTATTGTGCGTAACGTAATTGACAGGTAATTTTGCTGGGGCTGACCAAAGAAATGAATCCTCCCCCCATCGATAAGACATTCGAGGCGAGTCAGGCGGTAATGCCAAACCATGTGCTTGAGTGTGTGAGGGGTGGTAGTCCTCTGTGGGGTTTGCCATGGGATGAAGTTGACTCAATTTCGATGGCCACTGGGTGGTAGTGCACATCACCTTGGTGAGTTTGAGTATGATGTTAGTGGACTCATCGTACAATCAGGCAGAAGCAATGAACTTTGGCTTGCGTGATCAGCAGATGAGTCCACTAACAACATTGTTTCACATTATATGCCACCAGGTCAGGTACTTTGCCAACTCGCATCATCAGAAACGACCTTTGATGCAGATGAGGTATAAGTTAAATGCAAAGACCTCGATACAGAAAGATTCAAATGGTTAATGGTTCTCTTTATTTATAAGCATAAATGTTGACTCTTCATTTTCTACATCCATATAAGTGCAATGAATGAGGGCTGAATTGGTTATTAAGTACCTGTTAGACCTAGCGTTTCACTTTATCTACCTCTTAAAAGCAAAAGACAAGTCAAACATCATTTTTCAAAAAATTCTTAATAAAAAGCAACTTAAAGGTTTTCTCTCTTTTTCACTAATTAAAAGGATTTTAATGTTACATACATCATTTCCTCTTTTCTCTTCTTTTTTTTTGAATTTAAGCATCATGGTCCGATTACTTGATAGACCAACCAAAATCTAATACTATTGCTACTATACAAGTCTGAAAATTGTTCTGTTTCTTTATTGATTTCTTTGATTTTAATATCCGAAATTATATATAAACTTCAAGCATTACATTATAGCTTATTAGGTGATTGAAGATGACACTCAATATCCTTTATGGTAATTTTAACGAATTACAGCTTATATAATTTATTTTGTTAAACAATTTACCAAACAGATTTAACCTATTTCTCTTTTAATTTTACAGAATTTGTTATTAAGGGGGCTGAATCAGTAGATAACCACCTACAGCATTAGGTACATAAAGTCACGCAATACTCAACAAATATTCAGTCACGTAATGCCTACAAACAAGTCACGCAATGCTTAACAAATATTTAGTCACGTAATGCCTATAAACAAGTCACGTAATGCTCAACAAATATTCAATCACGTAATATTCAGGCACCTAATGCCAAATAAACAGGTTACAATTCCTAATATCCAGTGACTCAATGCCTAACAAATATTCACGCATCGCCTATAAACAGATTGATTTCGTTACTCCCAACCAGATTTAAGTTTCCAAACTCATATAATTTACCCATCAACTTTTGCGTTCTATGAATAACCCTAAATAAACCCAATAACCTATAACAAATACTTTGATGTCATCTTTACACTTTGGGATCATGAAAAAGTTGGCTACTGATATAGACCTCGATGGTGTTGGAGACCTAGACTGCGAGATATATATCCCGATGCCGTTGGAGAGCTGGACAGAGGGATAGCTAAATCAATATTTAAATTTGAAATTTTTAGCTAAATGGCGAGAGAGTAAAAAGAAAGAAACCAAGACGCACCTTCATTTGGATTAATTGGTTTAAAGGGTATTCTTAGCAAGTCTTGTCAAAAATTGATTAAAAACAGTTAAAATTAGAGATAATCATATTTGAAGTAATCTTACTACGAATGTCATTTTTCACAATTTCCTCTTTTTTATATGAATGGTTACACCTTTCACAATAATGACAATCTAAACATAATAAAAAAAATATTTATATTATTTAAATAAAATTTTAAATAAATTAGTAATTTTTTATTTTAAATTAAATAAATTTTTATAATTCAAAATTGATTAATTGTCTTTAATCAAAGTTAACATGAACTTGTCATAATAAAATATAAGATTATCAAGTGATTACATCAACATATTATGTCACTTTCAACTATGATAAAGTCAATATATAATGTCAACACTAGATAGAAATCAAAACTCTTTCCTAATTTACAATCCCGACCAAGTTTCTTACTTAATTAAATGTCATCTTTGACTTTTATATGTGCATTTTATTATAATAATATGTACATTTACCCGAAAAACATATTTGTGCTATATTATAAGATATATGTTATTAATTGGGTGAGAAATTGTTCATTGTATTACAAAATACATGTTATTAACTTGTTGTATACAAAATTATAAATTATTTTATTAACCAATGAGGTATTAATTAAAGTAAAAAATATTTCGTAGATGCTCAAGAATTATATACATGCCAATATTTCCAATAAAGAAAGTATTGAAAATGTCAAGTATATGTAGTTAAAACCTACTTAACATATCAATAATTTTATTTATTTTTTAATTTTATATTCTTTGCTATTATTAATTAAATTCTTATTCTATATATATGAAATCTTAATCATATATGTTTTTAAGAAAAAAAATTAAGAAAAATCTAGACAACATTTAAGTTTTAGTAGCATATATACCAACAATTTGCATTGTAGGTAGAGACTAACAATTTTGGACAAAACACATGTACAGACAGAGACAGGAGAGAGTGTTATTATTTAATTTTATGATGCAACCATAAATCATAAAGACGTTTCCATTGATACAAGTTTGGACAGAAGATGAACAAGTTGTAAGGGTTTGAATGGATCTAAATTTCAGTTAATTTTGCGGCAATTCTCTCGAACTTCTCCGTTGGGTCCTTCCTTGACGTCGAGGGTGCCCATTTTGACCATCGCCTGCTGGAAATCAAAGAAAAACATGGCTTGGTTCATGGCATAGCCATTGACAATGGCTCGAGTCCTGGGTGTGGCGTACAACTGCTGATCCGAGAAAAGAAGTCCATTTCTCCTGATCAATGTGTTGAAGTAATAATTGTCGAAAGTGTTTGGTGTGAAGTCAAACCGCTGCACTGCGTTGTCGCCGGCGCTGCATGTTTGTGACAATATCTTGGCGAAATCCGAATCCAAAGTGGGATCTGCGTTACTCAGCCTGCTTTTGAAGGATGAGCACCTTGCCACTCCTAACGTATGCGCCCCTGCCCCAAGAAGATTATTTAAGTTAGATACTAAACTTTGTCAAGCTGAAAGCAACATAGTGGTACAGTTCATGTCTTAATTACAACCAGGTCAAAGAATTAGGGAAACCCAATGATTAGGATGGTCCATTCATATATGTATATATATATCAACATTTCTTGTAAATTTAAGCATATGCTTAGCTGTGTATAAACTGTGAAAGAACCCTTTTAACTAAAAACCAAGCCAAACCTAAAGCACTTAATTAATAGCACAAAAATTTTATTGGAGATTGCTTACCAGATAAGGCAACCATTTCTTGAGCAGAGAAACCTCGCCGCCCAAAGGCCTGGATCAGCTGTGAGGTGTTGAAGGAGGGGAAAGGCAGGTTGATTGTGTCTTCTATCTTAGACCTCCTTCCATCTCTTCTTCCTTTTGGTATATCATACACTGGACCCCCAGCCTGTTAAATTGTATAGGAGTAGTACAAATATGATAATATATACAATTAAGATGCATGAAATTGAAAAAAAGACCAACAATGATATAGCAGGCTATAAAGCATTTTGTTACCCAGAAAACTGCATCTCTGGCAGCCATTGCAACAATATCAGCACATGAGACTATGCCAGAGCATTGCTCTTCCAACTGCTCCTTTGCATCATCAATAACTTCATAGCCTCGCAAGCTCAAGTTCCCTGGGGAGTCCTTTTCTGCTTTGTTATCCTTTGTTGAATCAATGAGAACCGACCCATCACATCCCTAATAATTGACCAAAACCAGACGACAGATTAAGGTGGGAATCTAATGAAAAGAAGAAAAACAGGGAAGACAAGGAGAGAGAGACAGAGAAACTAATTAAGATACCTCGATGAAGCAGTCATGGAAATGCATTCGAACCAAGGCTGCTGCTAGAGTTGGATCATCTTGCAAAGCTCTATTTACTGTGTTCTTCACAATGAATTCAGCCAATGGGCAACTCATCATGTAGTAGTCCATGCGGAGACCATCTACTCCAAACCCAAAGCGGCTGATCGCTATCATCTCCATCACCATAAACAAACTTACTAAATAAGCCATTGCCATATTTGCCAAATTATTCAAAGGACAACTCAACAGCTTAATATTGAACAAGTAATTCGAGAGAGATGATCACTTAGTTTGCTACAAGAGTGGAAAGGGAAATGCGTGTATATATATATATATAAATGCGAAAAACTGAATAAAGTTGGTCCAAATATGAACTGGCAAAGCTTTTGTTTTTTATTTCTTTTAATTAATGGAAGATAGTGGTCTATCATTTCATCCACCAAATCAGAATCGTAGTCAATAAGATAATCTTAGTTAATTGCATGCTATTTGCATGTAAGGCGACACGTAACAAATTCACTATACTGATTGTGAAATCCAACTTAGAAAGGTTAATCATGCATTAAGACTCATGTAATGACAAGTCTTAGGTTAATTAAGTTACTTTTGTCAAACAGAGATTAAAAATTAGTCAATAGTAGTGTTTAAGAAGTAAAGAGAGAAGATACATGATCCAGGTCCAGTTCCAACCGATCATCCGCCACTTTCCAAACTTGTGATATGCTGTGCCTCCTTGTAGTTGCTAATTAAAAAATAAGAAAATGCTGCGGAAAATGTATTAGTGAGAGCAGACGTTAACCTCCTCCACAGTCCACCCAATTATATCTTTTTACAACTAATTTATGGCTTAGTGCAGGCGTGGGCGGCTGCCCAATGCCAACCTAAAACTCTTTTTATCTTCTTCTTCTTTTTAATTCTTTTGCTTCATCCAAAAGGTTGACTCTCGCCCATTTATTTAAATTCTACCCTTTAATTTGTATGCTATTCATTTTGACAGACTTATGCCATTTATATATCGCCTTGTCATGCGTCGTCTTCCTCTTCTTCCTTTTTTTTTTTTTTTTACATATTGAAACTTAAATATTATTACATGCATTTAAATTAATTAAAAAGAAAAAGGAGAGGTCTCTCACATTTCACAAATATAATTCTCTCGCTTCCGATTAGGAGCCTTCATATTGAAATTTTTCGAAGTTTAATCGTTGAATATCCTCGCTCTTACAAATTACTTGCCTTTTTTTTTGAAAGGTACAAATGACTTGCCTTAATTTGTGACTAAAATATATAAAGTAAATCCATCAAAAAGAAATATATAAAGCAATCGAAGTAGAAATTATATTACATAAATGCATATTTGGGCATCACATATTGAACATGAGACTTACCTTTTTTCCTTCAGTTTAGTGTTGGAGGCTGGGGAAGTTTGCCCAAAACAAAAGAAAACCCAAGCCATAGTTGAAGAGTGATAAAAATGGAGTAAATTGCACTATTGGTTTGTGATTTTTCTTCTAATGTTGAAATCAATCAAGAAAAGGTTATGTAGTAATCGTACCAATGTCGTTTGATAAATTAAAATGTATAGAGAAATTGAGTGCGAACGAGTGAAATGAATGGGAAGTGCATGGCAAATGGCATGCAGCTGGTTTCCATATTGATACCTACTGAGTGGGGAGAGGAGGGGAGGGGACTTTGTTTTTAAAGGAAGGTGGGCATCAAAGCATTCCATTATCTTCCATTTGAGTGCCGTGTACGCGTTTAGCTACCAAATGCTATTGTGCGCATCATGTCTTTCTTTGTCTTGAGATCTCTTTGCCATTTCCTTAGTGCTTCCAGACGTTTATGTCTGAACGGCTTTCTCCTTCTAGCTACCCTTTAGCAGGGTCCATAGCATGACCTTTGTCTGTAACTGTGAACCTCAACAAATAGACACCTCTGTTTTTTTCTGGCCCAAATTTATTTAAATCCCTTAAAAGTCCAATGGACAAATTATTCTGAGGTCGACTCCACCTAATGTTTTCGATTTCTTTTTAATTATGTCGTTCATCTTGTTTAAAATTTACTAGCCTGTTTTTAATTCAAATGTGTCAGTCTACGTAGTTTGGTGATCAAAATTTATTATCCATCTCTCGTTTTAATTTGGAAGAAATTGACGGATCCCACGCAATTAAACAAACAGAGACACACTGACAAGAGAATAGAAAGACGAGCAGAGAGAGAGAGAAGCAAAAAGTGGAAGAGAAATCGAAATGAAAATGATTCTTCTTTGTACTTTTTCTCTTATTTTCTTTTCTTTTTTCATTTTGATTTTTTTTTATTTTTTAAATTAAATAAACTTCGCAAATATATACAAGAAAATAAAACAACTGGACAGAGAACAACAACTGCCTTGATGCCTTACGGCCAGTTCCCTTTTTATGTACACATCGATTTAGGCCCCGAGGAAAGCTCCCCTAGGCCCTACAAAACACCAAAAACAACGAGATTTCAAGCAACACCTTAAGGAGTTGTCAAGCTCTCTCCATAGCTGCCAGTGCCACCCAGAGAAGAGACGGTCTCATCCTTACACTGTCCACCTGTTCGAGTCATGTGCAGAGACTCCCTGCACCTGTAGCAAACAAACTTCGCAGGCACTGCCTCCGAGTCTTTAATGCCGGAACACCTTGTGTGCTGCCACACCCCACAAACATCACAAGCCAACATCCTTTCCCCATCATCATCCTTAGCTCCACAAATGCAATCCACCGTCCACCTCTCAATCCCTCTTTCCGCCCTAAATTTACTAAGCCCGTTTTTCCCCAGGCATCTCCCTCGAACTCGAACTGATTCAGTTGACCCCAACAAATGCTTGACTTCGGTGGAATCCTCTACACCGCCATAGCCAAGCAACTCTTCAGCTTGGAATCTTCTGAATGCCAGATACACTTCCTGGAAAGCCTTTGAAGCTTCCATCTTGAGGTCTGATACAGTAGCATTTAGTGGTAACACAACTAGTTCTGCAGGTGGATCTGGGCCAATTTCTTCAGATTGATCCACAAGCTCCAACTGGCATGAAAGGCAAACTACAACATCATTCCCGCTTGATAGCTTCTCATGCTTGTAAACTTTCACAAATTGCTTGCAGTCAAGGAGCTTCTCAGCAGAGCTGGTGGCAAGATTTCTCGTCAGATCAGGCCCGTAACTCAACATGGTTTGAGGGTGGAGTATGGATTCATACAAGAATTTAAGGTCTCGCTTAAGCACTTCCTCAGAGGGGGGACAGTTTGCAACACGAAAATCATTGCCAGTGGTGGTTACGGAAACAGTTCCAGGCTCAAGTCTGTAACAGAACAAAACTACATATTAGAGTACGTATTGTAAGAGGTGTTTATATCATAACTGACATCGAACAAACAAAAAGGGGCGATAATAATAATCCTATGATTCAAAAGTTGTTCAGAGATACAAAAACCTGATGGCTATATAATATTCAGCCACGGAATTGTGCCAGCTATGTGTAAACTAAGAGGCATTTGAAGAGACCCAATCACATACCTAAACTCGAGAGCACCTGAATCAGGATTGCGCCTTGAACTAACAACCATTCCTTCTGCTGCCAGTTTTCCACCAAGTTCCATGAGGCAATGATCAAGGAGTTCTGGACAAGCCACTCTGCAGACAGCTCCCCTAAGAGCACGGTAGCTTACCCAGTTGGACCCAGACACGGCCCGAAGCACTCTAAACATGGCCTCTTCAACGCGTCCAACATCAGCTCTACTCCATGATACAACCCCATAAGAAGAGGTTCGTGGTTTCTTGCAGGTAGCATCCTCAACCCTAGAGGACGACTTGTGGGCATCATGGATCAACCTCATCAGAAGACAAAAGAGATCCTTTATATTTACAAGCTCAGACTTTGATAAAGACTGGTAAAATGAGATTACATCTTGCAGTCGAGTGCTGGGTTTGCATCCTTGTGGAAGAAAGATGGATAATGGAAGGCTAGAAAGAGTTTCAACAGCTGATTTATAGGCATCAAATGTCAGGGCAAAACTACCAGCACCAAATTCATAACCCCAATCCCCATACCATGGGTGTCCTTTGGTAATTGCATGAAGCAGCCGGTACTCCAACCCATACTTTTTTGATACATCCATCACACTGACCTTCCTGTTTGTATGGAATCATCCAACACAGTTAGACAATAACTCAATGCCATGACTACGTTAAATCATACAGCTATATGCATCCAAGTAAAATGCAAACTTACAAATCAACTGTAATGGAAAAACAAATGTACTGATCATAATTTTATCTGAGATTACATACTGATCTTTTTTTTCATTTTTTCCAGAAAAAGAATTAACTAAAAGGCCCAATCAAATGTCTCCAACTCACTTACAAGGAATTGATATAAATTTAGAGGGGGGAGGGAGGGAGAGAGAGAGAGAGCATAGCTCAGATTTAATAAAATCATCTATATCAGTGAAAACATTGTCTAATTAGTCATATTATTTCCAGATTTATACAAAGGGAGAAACAATATTAGCAATAACATTGAACAAGATTTGCAAGACAAGGAGAGTAGTCAGCTGCTGGATACATAGGATCAAATTTGAAAGAAAACACACACTAAGATTTCTGACCTGACAGCAAGGGTTTGACATAGTCGATCCCAGAAGTCCATGATATGACATCCTGAAAGAACCCTGGAACCCCCTTCCCTGCCATTGACCCTAAGAAGGTGGCCATAACAATTAGAATGGATTACACCATGTAACAGATGAGTGGTGTCCTCCAATTGGTGATACACCCAATCCTCAAGATCATCTGTAGTTGTAACATGGCTGCATGACTTGCACCTGAAAAGAAAAATGGTACATAAAATTACAGCATAATTCATAAGGCCAACAACTTCATATATTTCGAAGGTGGTGAAAAGATAATAGATTAGCATGATCACCCGTGTAAAGCTAGCACAATACGCTAGTGCATATAGTAGCCACTTTTATCAAAAAAAATTCATAGAATGCCCTCTTCAGCAAACTAACAGAAAATTCCAGTTTTCATAATAAAAAGAAAAAAAGAAGAAAAAAATAATTATTGCCAATAGATTCATCAATTTTTTTCAAAGATTGAACTCAAAAGGATTTAATCACTGTCAAAAAGATGCTTCATGACCTACAAATTCAAGACAACTAACAGAAGGTGACCTTAAACATCAAATAAAATGATAGACATGCATGGGACTATATGCAGAGCTTGGTAACACGTATGAACTTCAAGTGTCTTCTTGTTTCTATCATGTTTTTAAACTTGCAAATTGAGCTGAGGAAAAAAACATGTGACTATCATATTCTGAGAGATTAAAGTAAGTTCGACAATGTTGGGCAATCACACATAGCCTCAAAGTTCAGACCACCTTGAAAGTTAGATTTATTGAAGAAGTTGGAGAGGTAGCCAACTCTAACAAGGTTTGACCCCTATGCCATCCATGCATGTTAATGACCAAACATACATTACTAGCATACATAGAAGAAATCACATGTATAAAACATTACATGTACTAGACAAAGGAAGATAATTTTCAGTCCAGAGAAACAAATCTAATGAGAAAACAATGAGTTAGACCTTAATTCTGACAAATGCAGGATATCTCCACAGCGCACACAAGGTTTGTGGTAGCCGCCAATAGAATTACCATCAGCCTTTATGATGAAGTGGTAGCGTTTAGAACAAACTGGATGACCGCTCCACCCTAACCATTCAACATTGTAGATAGATTAGGAAAACTCCTATCAATTAAAATTTTATTTATTTGTTAATAATAACCCAATAATAATAATCAATAATCAAGATGGTTCATGAATTCACACAACTACGCAACTATTCATGTTAAACGGAAAAGTCCAAAAAATTATTTCCATTTGTCCAATACAAGCAACTAGCATCAAAGGAATCAAATGCTAATTCTAATTTCCTACAATCCTAATTACGGTTATAAACGCTGAAACATTTACCATAGCGTTCACAGCTAACCCCAAACAAAAAATCTTTGCTTAAAATATGTATAAATAAAAATAAAAATAAGCGAATGACGGATGACCTGTCAAAAGTCAATTGGATAAGCATGATGAGAAGTCAGGAGCAGAATATGACAAACAAACTTAGGAAACCCCCAGATACGAGTGTCTAGATTAGTAAAACAATCCCCCTTGCAATCACTCTTATTTACGACCATATGCCACTAAGAGTCTAAAATTAAGAACGATAAAAAGAATCGATGACAGCTGTGTGGCAGCCGCTACATGTGTCGCGTCACCATAAAAAGAGCCACCAATCAAACGCACGTGGGGCCCCAAAGATTCATAATAGAAAGAAAATAAATTATCAATCCAATCCAAACATCGACTAAAATAATAAAATAATAAAAACAATCAATATACTTAAAAATGCCCATCAAAGATCACTATCACTACTGGGCCCCACTTTTACCCACTCCTACAAGTTACCCATTAAAATAAAACTGCTTCCATCTCTTCCCATTTTCTCACGAGACGAACACTTTTATTATTTGTATTTTTCAGAACTTAGATGTCCCATCTCATTGAGTTTCGAATTTATATTTTCTACTCTCACGAGATTATAACATTATCTATCTCATCGTTAATTTTTTTTCAATTTTCCAAATATAGAAAAAATAGTACCAACAAAATTGTTTTTTATTTTTAGTATTATTAAGTTAATTTATTAGGATTGCCATTTTCCCGCCATTTGCGAAAAATGCAACCGGTAACCGAAGTAAAACCGGAAACCCGAGAAAGTGCCTAGAGATGCGTGAAAGACACAGAATCGGTCAATGACTCGGCCCGAGTCCCACTTACCAACGACTCGGCACTGGTCGCAGTAGATGGATCTAGATCTAGCGACGTCCTCCTCCACCACGTCTAGACAAACCATGGTGGAGGAGGAATCAGAGCCGTCCGTCGCGTTACCGACCCTGAAGAGGATCTGCCAAGTCATCAGGTGAGGAAAAAGAGAAGTCGGAGGCGGCATGAGCGCGTGCTTCGTTAGAAACGACCTGATGTTAGCCCGAAACGGCATGGCAACGCTAGATCCCGAAGCAGAAGAAGGAAAGGTGAGGAAGTCGTAGAGATCGGCCGTTACTCTCCTCTTCATCCTCTTCACGGGCATGCCGTTGACGACCATAGTGGCGCGTGGAATCAGATTCAAAGCGCGTGAGATGAGATCTGAGGGTGAGGACGAGCGGATCTGATGGGGTGAGGAGGTTTGGGGGGCGGCTACAGAGGAACAAAGGAAGAAGAGAGGGAAACGAGAAAGGGTTTGGTTGCTTAGCGGTAAGTGTTGGGATGAGGGAGTGAGTAGCTGTGGAGGTCTCTTTTTTTCTGATCAATCAATCATATGTTTGATTGATACGGTGATATGGTTATTTTTGGGCTTTCCTTTTTTCCCACATCATAAATAGGTTGGGTAGTATCCTATGATAATTATTAATTAATTAGTTTTAAACTTTTATGATAATAAAGTACTAGTTTTCTCGAGAAGAGTTTTATGTCGGTTTTGGTTGGGGCCATGGGAAGTGAGGAAGGCGGAAGGAGCATCCAAATCTTTTCGTTTAATTAGTATTGTGGTTAAGCCGTGGCTGCTATGATGACAAAATTACTTTATTACCCTCGAAGCAACCCCTAAATGAAACGAAAAGATGTAAGAAAGGAGGAAGTTAATGTAAATTTGGCTTTCAACACTGCTTCCAGGAAGGTTCGCGCGGTCTCTAGGTCGTTTCTTTATGTAAAGCAGTACGAATTAAATAATAAATACTAGTGAAATACGGAATACTTTTTTTTTATCTATGAGAAATTACAAAAACCATTTTCCGATTTAATTGAAAAATGTACTTACCATTTTTAGTTTCAAAAATACCTTCTTATCCTTTTAATAAAGGTATTGTTGTTAATTATTAGTTAACCTTAAATAGAAAGCTAAATGAACCTTCTTGTTAATTATTTATTTTTTAAAAAATTTTATATTTTTTTAACTGCAAAATTATGAATTTTTTAAAGGAAGCAAAATAGTCAAATTACAATAAAATAGTGCATAGAATGAAACTCCTATAATATAGTTTAAGAGAATTATATTTTAATTAAATTACATTATAAATTTATTGCACTTATATATATTAATTTTTTTATAAATGTATTGAAATTACTTTTAGTTAAAATAAACTCATTAATTCTCATTGTATTTTCAAAATAATAAGTTTTTTCTTTTTATGTGAAAAAGTAAATTAAAATTTATGTTTTTTTATATAAAAATTTATGATTATTTGAAAAGCATATAAATTGAAAAGTTATGTCACATTATGTGGCATAATGAGACTATTAGATTGTAAGTGATTTTTCATATGAAAATTATGTCTCTTAATAAAGTAACATATTAACAAAACATCTCTAAATTTAAAATTACAAGACATATTTTAATTCAAAAGTTTTAATATAAAAAGTTATGAATTATTATCTTATGGTATGAATTGTTATCTTTTCACAAAGTAATTATTGGAATAAAACTTTTATTTAAAAATTATATCGTGCAACATGCAATGGTATTTTTAGGAAATAAAAGTTCCTTGATAGAAAGGTTGTGCTCTTAAAAAAGATACACTTACAAGTCTATATTAAAGACTTGTTGCTAACCATTTTAATACATCAAACAAACAAAATAATAGTAGAAAATTAAGAGGAAAAAAAGTGTTATGTTATAAATAAAAATATTTACTTTGAGTTCCCTCCATTTATTAAAAGAATACAAATTTATCATATTCTACTTGTTTAATAAAATATATTTTAAAGTTAAACAACTTTATAACCCTAGATGTATCTAGCGATATACTTTTATAAAATGCAAGATGAAGTTATATATTGTTCTTATTGTATCTTTAAAACTATTTACATAATTGTTTTTGATATACTGAGTGGTAAGAGCAAAATAAATCTTAAAAATAATATCTATTAAAAGACATGCCTTAAATTCAATTTTGTCGATTTTTTTAAATTCCAACTAAATCTCATTTACACCAAAATTAATTTGGAAAAAATGTTTTGCGATTTAGAAATGTATTAAACAAAAGAAAAAAGAAAAACGAGGGAAAAAGAGAAAGAAAATAAACAAAATCATTATATTTTTAGTATTTAAAGAAAAAATTAAATAAATATTAGTTTGATTAGTAGTATAATAACGGTAACTTTTTGAAGAGAGATACTTTATTTGCAATCAAATCTTATAAATGACAATTATTTTTTCTAATTGAGTTATATATGATACACATTTAAATTATAATTAAACCTAATTAATAAACATATAAAGCTAATTAAAATTTTCAACCGTAATTATAATTAATTAAATTTCACAATTTTGTATTAAAAATAAAAACTCTTGGGACAAAAGGAAAGAAAAAAGATACGAGATAAAAAGAGAAAGTAAAAAAAAAATGGAATATGAATAAGAAGAAATAAATAACAATTAGTATCCTCATCTAAAGTAAATTTGGTAATTACCGCTATTACTTTTCAGGGAGATAAGTTTATTTTCAACCAAACCTTAGAGCGTAAGAGAGTGTTTTTCAAACTCATAAAGGTGATCTCCAAGCAGTTTTTGTCTTTTAGCCGTAATTAAATAATAATTAATGTGATAATAGTTTTGGATTACTTAAACACCCTTACTGTTCCAACGGCTTTCATTCAAATCTCATCATTAGTATCTCTGGCGGAAATGCTTTAATTTTTATCTTTCCAAATAAATCAAAATTCTTTTAATAATTTAAAACATAAGAGATTTCATTAAAAACAAATAAGCTTAATTTTTCGGCATGTTATTAAATTCGTCTCTAGGTGGGGACAAGTACGAATTGATTGGAAGCTAGCTACTCAATTAATTATGACTTAGTGATAGGATAAGGTCCAATGCTACAAGGCCCAACCGCAAGCCTTAATCAAAATTATCTCCAGCAATTAAGTCTTGCTAGGTCATTCTAGCAATAAGCTCAATTTCTCAATCAAAGTCCACTAAAGTTCAAACCTTTGAAACTTAACGCCGAAGAAAGTGTTACTTGCTCAAGAAGGACTCTCTAATACTCTTTAAAAAATTCTCTATAATATTAAGAAAAATTCAAATAAATTATAACTCTTTTATTATGTACAATTAAATATTTTTATTTTTATTTAAATTTAAATAAAACTTGATAGTTAATATTTAATCAATTATAATTGTTAATGGTTAATCATAAAGACTTATTTACTTTAAAATAAAAATATATGAACTTAATTAAATATAATATAAATATAAATATTTATTTAATTTTTTTAAATAATTCAAGAATTTTATTAAGTATTATACAAATTTATTTCTTTTCCTTCATATTTTTCGTAAACCAAATAGGATAATTTGACTCATAGGAATAACGGTTCGATTTTGGACCGATTTGGAGGCAATATTGTTACCATGCTTAATTTTTTTGTAGGAATATATATATATATATATATATATATATCAATCAAATGATTTATTCTAATAAAATCTGAAATAACTATTATCGTCTCTTTTTAGTTATTTCGTATGGTTAAGAATACAACATACATTATTTTTAAAATGATTCATATAATAGTATAAATTTTCAATGCTTTCCATTCTGACGAGCAATACTGTGTAGTTGCTAATTCATTTCTATTTTTACTAGAATAAAAAAAAATCTGAAGGTGGTGTTTGGTATTTTATTAGAAATGTGATTGTTATTAAATGTGATTGCTAAGAATATTATTGTTTAGAAGATAATTTTTTAACGTTTCGTATAATATAAGAAAATGATGATTGTAAGAAATGTGATTGTTAAAAAAATTATATTGTAGTATTTGATTTAAAAGCATTTTACTGAAAATGTAACGCAAATTTATAAAGTTATTTTTATATATAAAAATATAAAATTGAATACTTACCTTCTTTTTAATATAAATTTTTAAATTTATATTTTTTATAAAAATTGATTAAAGTAAAAATTATAAAATTATTTTATAAACTAATGAATAAATATATAAAAAAATAAAAACATCAAAAGACAACGAAATCCAAAAAGTGTTGAAAGAGGATTATTGGTGGGTTTTTTTTAATTGATTTACTTTGTTTTACCCTTGACAAAATTAAAAAAAAAAAACTCAATAAGCTATTGCCTTAAAATGTAAAAAGATCATATCCTTCTTCCAAACACACCACAAAGTGCTGGAACAAAAATGTGATTGACGTTAACAAAGCTTCTCAGCTGACTTTTTGTCAAGAAGGAGATGCCTATCTTGATGGTGGGTTTTGATGTTGCTGGTAAAATCACTATTTTGTATAAGGAAAAAAAAATTATAATCACTTGAAAATCATTTTTAAAAAAAGAAGAAAGGAGAGGATCAGATTATGGTGAAGATAATTTGAAAAAAAAAAATTATAACTTCATTTCTAAAGAAGAAAGTAATTTTAAAAAATGATATTTATTTTACTCGTGATCACTTTACAATAAAAAGATTTTCTCATATCTGTTTTATAAACCAAACGTTATAAGCACAGCCAATTAAAATATAGAAATCTTTCCTACTTATCTCATACCAAACGCCAATAGAGTTCGAACTTAGTACCCGTTATAACATAAGGTCCGCAGAAAATTGAAGTGCTGGCAGGTGTAGATGTTATGAAGGAAAGGAAAACCCAGATGACAAGCAATTAATGGAAAAAAACCTTCGTTTTCCATGGAAATTTCTTGCTATGCAGTAAGTCAAATAACTGTTAACCTCGGTAAAAAGTACAAAGGCATGTCACAATTTTATCGAGGAGCTTGAAATATGAAAAGAGACGCTCTCCCTAAGCAGCCTGAACTAACGGACCAACCAAAAGGATTGGCTAAAGGGACAAGAAAATGCAAATAGCTTGCTAAAGACCATGAATATTATGAAACAAGCAAGCATCATCCCTCTCTCCTTTGACGGATGTTTGAAATAAGCCGTTTTAACAAATTTTCTAAGGGAAGCATCATCAATACCTCTCATTCACAGGATCATTTTTCTATGCTATTTCAAAGGAGGAGATCATAGAAAACAAAGTTGTCCCTGATGATGATGAGCTTTATCTCTTTGCTGCTTGCAGTCTCATTCTCAGAGTCAGATGGTATGGAGGTGGGACGGGCGCCAGCCCAGTTCCCGGCAATGTTTGTGCTAGGAGATTCCTTGGTGGATAATGGGAACAACAACGGCTTGAGCTCTTTGGCAAAATCCAACTATCTTCCTTATGGTATTGATTTCCCAGGAGGACCAACTGGGAGGTTCTCCAACGGAAACACCATCGTAGATTTCCTTGGTACTTTTTTTATTATTATTATATACATAGAGCTAACTTTAGAACTTGAATATGTCACCAGTTAAGTGAAATTAACTGAAATAACAATTATTTAAACTCAAAAAGACTTTATAAATCCCACCACAAGTCATTAATAACCTTATCATAATGATTTACATGTATACATCTTGCAGGAGATTTGTTGGGTCTTCCTCTTCTTCCAGCCTTCACTGCAACTTTCACTGGAGAAAGAGACGTTCGTAGTGGAGTAAACTATGCTTCAGCAGCAGCAGGGATCCTCGATGAAAGCGGACTAAATCTAGTAAATTCTTATCCAACTTTAGGTTTCCTTAAACATCTCTTGATTCAATGAATGAATGACTTAATTTCACCGCACGAGTCATCGTGACGCAGGGGGACAGGTTCAGCTTGAGTCAGCAGGTTCAAAATTTGGGAAGTACATTGAACCAACTGAGAAACCAAATGGATGAGGTGGAGCTGAAACAGTATTTGAGAAAGTCTTTAGTTGTGATGAACATTGGTAGCAATGACTACATCAATAATTACCTCAAGCCCTCATTTTATTCCTCCAGCTCCACTTACAATCCTGAAGATTATGCTGATCTTCTTATAATGAACTACGCAGGGCAAATTATGGTAAGACAATCTTCTGCAATCATATATATATATATATATATTTATGTCCTCAAGAATGGAGAATTTGTGTTCAAATAATTTTGATTTCTGATATATGTTTATTGTTTCTTGAAAGCTGGAGTGAGTTAAAAAAGGGTCTGAAATCTGACTCTGAAGCAGTGACAGTGATTCATTTGTAGGCACTATACAGATTAGGACTGAGAAAATTTTTGTTGGCGGGCATTGGCCCCCTTGGTTGCATACCGAATCAGCTAGCTACGGGTCTTGCTCCACCAGGGAAGTGTGTATCTGCTGTTAATGATATGGTGAGAATTTTCAATAAGCGGCTCAAATCTCTTGTTGATCAGCTAAATGCTAACCACACCGACGCCGGGGCCATTTTTGTTTATGGCAATACCTATGGAGCCTTCAATGACATACTAGGTAGTCCTGCCACTTACGGTAAGTCCACCTTAAATCATCGTCACCAGAAACACGCATCAACCTATTCGTTCTTGGGGGTTAATTTCATTTAAATATCCTAGTTAAGAATGTTCTAATAAACTAGCATTGATTTTGCAGGATTCAGTGCCACAGATAGAGGATGTTGTGGCATTGGAAGAAATAGAGGGCAAATAACTTGTCTCCCCTTTTCAATCCCATGCTCAAATAGGGATGAATATATCTTCTGGGATGCGTATCATCCGACCCAAGCTTTCAATGAGATTATTGCCCAAGAGGCATACTCAGGCTCCCAATCTGCTTGCTATCCCATCAATGTAAAACAAATGGCTCAAGTCTGATTTCTGCTCCAACTCACGTTATGAGTGTAGGGCAAAAAAGAAGCATCACCCTTATTTTTGTCTAAAATGAAGTGTCATGATTACTAGTAATTTATTATTAAATTAATTAATTTTATATTACTATCAAAAAGCAAAGGCAACTCCACTTTGATTTTTCCGTTAATATAAGAAGAAAAAACACAGGAAAAATACCTCGCCGTTGAGGCTCAGGAGAGGATCACAAGAAATCCATTTCTACCAGTAGGCAGGGACCAGGGAGTATTCCTTTGTCTTTACCATAAAGTGTAAGCCGTCCGTCAAAGATATTTCACCCTCCCCACGCTGGCATGCACAAGCCCTTCACTCCCATTAAGCACAGGTCAGGTCTACTTTTGCAACAACATGGCACGTGACAAGCGTACTGAAAGATTCTTTTCCCCTCCCCCAAATTCCACTTTACAAGAGGGAAAAACACGAGGGGGCGAGCGAGAAAAGGATGGAAGGATGAGGAGAGAAAAAAGGTCCACGGAGCGCGAGAAGAGAGGAAGAGGGAAGATCGAATTTGGTCTAGTGGTGGGTGTGGGTGCACTATGCTGCTGCGCCCGTCCTCGAAGCCAAATTTATAATGTCTACATTAGGAGCCTTAAGAAGACACTGCAAAAGAATTTTCATTCAATGCTTAAAAAATTTAAATCAGATGTGTCATCAAACATTAATATATAAATAAAAATGAATTAATTAAGAATTTTGGAAACTAATCATATAATATTTTTTTAAAAACAATAATTAGAATTCTATTACAATACTGTTAATTAATTTTTTTTGAATGGCGATATTGTTCACTAATTAGATTAAAATACTAGTAACTAATAAAAAATAGATTGTAAATAAAATTAATTTTATGTATCACTCATTTCCTTAAAATACAATTAGAATACAAGAATTTTTTTATAATTATATTATATAATTTCGTAATACATGATTTTTCTTCTAATAATGAATAAATTGATAAAATGAGATAAAATTATTCCAAGGTTGATTTATTTACCCACAAATTGAATTACATATAATGTAAAGCATTACAAATAATTGAGGTAAAAATTAGTACTAACTCTTTTAATAATAATTCAACACAAACCGTGTTGAAAATTAAATTTAACTTGTGTTTGGAATCCGACACTCCTTAGTAGACCCTATATAAATGCCGGTCTCAGTCCAATCTTCCCTGTCACGCAATTCTCTTTTATTACCTCTCTACTCACTCTCACCCTTTTAGGTATTCACTCTTCTCTGTCGCACTCGCCGCCCATACGACAAACTCCGTCGTCATTTCTGGTACGTTGTTCTTCCTCCTCCTTCGTTGCGATCGCTTTACGATCCTTACCATCTTTGCTAAATATATGCATTTATATGCTTTTTTTTTAACATGCAAAGAGAGAGCTATATGTGTTTGAAAGAGCAGTGGATTCTATACGTATTTGAATGCGTACGTACGGCTCTGTGTACCAATGTGTTTTTTTTTTTGTTTTTAAGTTTTTTCAGTTTATCGACATTTTTATGAAAAAGATGACTATATTTTGGAGCTTTTTTTCTTCTTGGGATTCGTTTGATTTTCTCTTTGCAGTGGTGGAGGTGTTACTTTTCTTTCTTTTTTTTTGGGGGGGGGGGGGGGGGGTGGGGGGTGGATCGACGATTCTGGATGCATTTAAGTATATAGAATTTTCGGTTTTATTTATATTTATTTTAACATGGATGTTTTTATGATATGAGTTTTGAGTTTTTGTTTGCTTAGGGTTTAGGGTTTTGTTTTTCCCTTGTTTTGTTTCTTTTCTTTTGATTTTTTTTTTGAATTCTTGTTTTCTTCCGGAGATTTCATTTGTTTCTCAATAAGTATAACCCACACACTCTCTCAAATAGTTTTTTCCTTTTTTTGGTAATGGGAAAGCTATTATAGAGTGACTACCTTTTGGGGGAAATAGTTTTCATTAAGAAATGCTTCATTGCTAATGTTTGGCTATCTCATTTTAAATATAAAATAGGGAATAAAAATTTTAAATGACTAATGTCTATATCTACAAGAGTTTGTGTAAGCAATGATGCCAATAAATTGTTTTCTGGGCTTCCGCCTTTCAGAACCATAACAACTGAGTGCTTATAGTCTTTGAACTCTTTTTGTTGTATACATTTAATTCCTGTTGTGTTTGATTAAATTCAGATGTTAATAAGACTCTTATAAATTGTCTTTTTGAAAACTTGAGGCTACTTTTTGAGCCAATGCAATGGGTATCTGATTTGGTCTTTTTACGCGAAGTTTAGCAGAAATAGATGCTTGGCAGAAATAGGTGCTTCGTAATTGAGAATCATAGATTCAGTGGTTTTGACTTTGTGGTTTGACAAGGATATGATGATCATGATCATATAACCAATTAATAGTTTTAAGACACTTTCAGACAGCACCATTTTCCCAACATTTTCATGGTTAATTGCTGTAGATTTTTTTGGTTTCTTTCTAGACTTATCTTCTACTTCTAACAATCAAATTTATCATATTTTATCAGAGGATTGTGTTGGAGGATGAGTTCAAGAAAAGGGAGTGGAAACTCTTTTGTAGCTGGTGGCATGAACAACCCATCATCCAAGGGGAAAGATGTAACTGGAGTCTCTAGCCCCAAGGTTGAGCAGCTAAGCCAGGGTGTCACAGACATGTGCCTGGATTCTGCACAAGATGATGGAGAGTGGGAGGTTATTCAGAGGAAGTCTAAGAATAGAGCTGGAAGCAGTGCTGCAAGACCCCGTGGTCCTCAAAATTCTAATCCTAAACCATTTGGAGGCATGCGGGGTAATGCTGGATCAGGAAGAGCCTCTGGCAATGCCTGGGCGACACATAATGCTGATTCTAGGATGGCAACTGGCAGAGGGAATACAAGACCCCAAACATTCAACAAGGGTTTTGAGAACAATCATGTGCCTCCGCATCCTGTCATTCGCGCACCTCTTGAGCATGGATGGAATTGGCAATCTAGAGCTGCTTCTAATCCAGCCAAGGGTTTACAAGATGGCCATGGGAAAGACAGTGTTAGCACTGAGGTCGAAAAAGACAATGATATTGAAGATGTTGAGGATGACTCAGATGATAATGCTGTTGATGAGTCTGATGATGAACTTCTTACAGATGACTTTGATTCAGATACTAGTCAAAAGAGCCATGAGACAAGAAAAAAGAACCGATGGTTTAAGAAACTTTTTGAAAGTTTAGATAGCTTGACCATTGAGGAGATCAATGACTCAGCAAGGCAGTGGCACTGCCCAGCATGCCAAGGTGGTCCTGGTGCCATTGACTGGTATCGAGGTCTTCAGCCTCTAATGACACATGCAAAAACAAAAGGAGCTAAAAGGGTGAAACTTCATCGTGAACTAGCTGAACTCTTGGATGAGGAGTTGTGTAGAAGGGGTACTACTGTTATTCCAGCAGGTGAAGCTTTTGGGAAATGGAAGGGTTTAAAAGATGAAGAAAAAGATTATGAAATAGTCTGGCCACCTATGGTGATGATAATGAACACACAGCTTGAACAAGATGAGAATGATAAGGTACTGCTTAGTGAGATAATATCTAATGCAATTTTACTTTCAGATATACTGCAATAAGTAAAGCTAATTGCTGCTAATTACATTGGAAATAGTTTTCTATACTCTGCTCTGACTTTTAGTTCATTGCATTGGGCTTCAGTGGATTGGTATGGGAAACCAAGAGCTTCTTGACTATTTCAGCTCATATGCTGCTGTGAAGGCACGACACTCTTATGGCCCACATGGGCATCGTGGGATGAGTGTTCTGATTTTTGAGAGCACAGCAAGGGGTTATTTGGAAGCCGAGCGTCTGCATAAGCATTTTGCTGAGCAAGGAACAGATAGGGAGGCTTGGGAACGCCGTCGGGTCTTATTTCATCCAGGTGGGAAGCGCCAACTTTACGGTTACATGGCTATAAAGGAAGACCTGGACAGCTTCAACCAGCATTGTCAAGGTTTATTCTCTATCTCTCTCTCTGAAAAAAGACAATGGTGATATGCATGCATGAATAAAGTGCAAGATAACTTTAAATGCCTGTGATTTTTCTATATCATTTTCTTTACAAATAAGTAGTTCTGCAGATACTTATGCAGTTACCTGATGTGCTGTATAACTGATCTATTGATTAGGCAAATCTAGGCTTAAATTTGATATGAGATCCTATCAAGAGATGGTTGTTCAGCAAATCAGGCAAATGAGTGAGGACAACCAGCAGCTTATTTTTTACAAGAACAAGGTCGCCAAAGAGCGAAGACTAAAAAGTGCTCTTCAAGAATCTTTGGGCATTGTGAGGGAGAAGCTCCTGAAGACGGTGGAGGAGAACAGGATTGTAAGACAGAGAACCAAAATGCAGCACGAACAGAACAAAGAAGAGGTAATTGTAGATAATTTTGTCTGGGTTGAGATGTAAGTCAGTGGCATTCTTCACATATATGGTGCTAGACATTTGGTTCCAGAGTATTAGTTAGTATTTTTAAACTATAGTACATATTAGCAACTTGCTTGGTCTTTATGCCCTGGATTACATTTTTTCGGTTGCAATGTTCTGTCCTGCATATGAGGTGCTCTTGTATAACTAAAAATTGCTGCTTGGTTCCATCAGTTCACATGTAGTGCACGGTTTATGTGTGTTTTGTTCCAATTTTAGATAGGTTGGTTACTTGGCTTCCTTCTTTGGCCATTTTGTTCTTAGATATTTGATAATTTAATGAGATGCTGCTTTGGTCTCATTAATCGCTTAACACCAACTGTTGAAAACCTATGACTCCCTGCCCTTCCCCCAAAAGGGTCTCACTGCATGTCTGTGCAAAGATGTATCAATATCCATGATAAAATCCATCCGCAAACCAGTCCTGCTTGTTCACCTAAAGTTTTTGTCATTCACTAATTATTAATGGTGAATAATGGTGGAGGTGATCATAAAAGTTTGCTGTGAATCTAGAAGGAAAGCTCTGATTGATATGCCATTTTTATTACTAGGACCCTTTTTTCCAGAATAAATCTAGCTATTGGCTAGGATTGCATGTTAGTATGTAGTCAGAACTTTGAGCTGCTTCAGCTTGATATACAATCCATGTCCAGAACTCTGTTGCAGGTTGGTTGATGTCCAAGTAGTTACATGAAGAGCATGCTGTTGTCTTCTATGGGATTTTTCCATGCACTTGATATAATACACTTTTCTGTTTTCACTTCATGTTAACTGTTTTCTACACTGCTCTTCCCAGATGGATTTCCAAGAGCAATTCTTCAAGGAACAAATCAAATTTATCCATGAAGCTAGGGATGAGAAGGAAGAGGATTTTGAGAAGCTGCAGCAGCAAGAGCGTGAGAAGGTCACGCAATCTAACCCTAATGCTTCAAATACAGAGGAATACAGGCGCAGGTATGTAATTTTGATACTTGTGTGAATTTCTCTGTGTAATTGGATTAAACACAAGAAGAAAACAGATAATTTTATCTCATAAACTGAAGTTTTGGTAGATCCCCTTTCCTTGTCTACATGTTGTAGTCTTGAGATATTCAATATTTTTGTTTTGTGTTTTGGGGGTAGGGCGGATGAAATTGCGAAATTCATAAAGTTCCAGAATGAAGAGATGGAGGCATTTGTGGCAGAGAGGGACAAGCTGATTAAAGTACATGAAGAGAAGATGACAGCAATGAGACAGAGGCAGTGGAACGAAGAAGTAGAGCTGGAGAAAGAGTTTGACAGTGAGTTGAGCCACCTAATGGAGAAGTACACTCCCCGATAGCACAAAAGTGAGCACCAAGAATGCTTGATTGTCGTATATAGGAAAAATGGCAAAAGACTTAAATCGGAGTTTCTGGAGCAACTTTTGAGACAATACTGAAATTTTCTCCTCTCAAAGAATATGAGAGAAAAGGTTGGAATATTTGAGTACAGAAATAGTTATTTAAGACTTGCATGTATGGTTGCGATCTTATTATGCATGGTGTTTGCATGCTTGACAGTTGACATGGTTCAGATCAAAACTTTGATGATTGATCTACCTGCAGCAGAGATTTGGGGCTTGATCTTTCAGGCAACTCGAAATAGAGCTAAACAACCTATACGAAATAAATAGGCTTGGCCAAACTATCCTCCAACCCAACCCAACTACTGGTAATAGAATCATTCGTTGATGATATAAGAATATATACTCAACCAAGGGAGAGTTGAGTTTGAGTTTGAGTTTGCGTGATGGATGAATATTTCAGGTTGAAGACTCCAGCTCCCCCAATCGATCTTTTTATTCGAATTTATTCTATTTTATGTAATAACTTTTCTTTAATGTATGCTCTAGCATGCAGTAGTCATATCTCATTTATGTAGTGATTGTAATTGTAACTTTTATTTAGTTTATATAATCTTATTTAAAATTAAAACTAGTATCTATAATCTCATTAAAAAAATAAAAAAAAGGACAGGTCTCAAAAATTGTATTGGTATTTCGATTGTGAACACTGAACATTGTTATTTATAGTAGTATGAATTATTATTGGCCAAATATGAATTCGAACTTTCTTTTTTTATGATCAACAGGTATTTCCTGTACACATGGATGCCGACATGACATCCCTTACATGGTAAAACTGGTTCTGCCAAAAAAACCAGATACATTTATGAGAGATGAAAGAGGACCCAAAGCTCCGCCAACAAGTAATACAGCTTGCTCCCTAGAGAGTATGGGTGATAAGCGTTAAAAGGCCAAGAAAATTAGGAAATTGTAACTGATGTTGATACACAGTACAACCATGTTAGCTCACAAATATGAGACCGAAGCAATGGCCCTATAACCAAGCCTGTCTGCTATAATTTTCCAACATTACTTTCTAAAACAAAAAAGCCAACACTATTTGAATTACATCCCCAAAAATAACAAAAACAAAAAGGGTTGCTAAAGAAAGCTAAACTAATTGATAGAAAACAAAACAAAAACAAAAACAAAAACAAAGCTCTCAGTTCGTTTTCTTGTCTTCTTCATTACTAGTAGTGGTAGTCACATCTGTACTGCCAGATGCCTGATCATCCTCACCTCCAAAGCCGAATTCATTTATACGTTTCTTATCCACAGGGTATACCCACCTTTGGTACAGATAGATCATAAATATAAGATCTGCAAGATAATCAGAATTTACACTCAAAATCAGTCATTTGCACGGAATATACAATATTCTGACACAACAGTCTAATACAGAACGAGATTACAGCAGGGACAAATAAGATATTGTCAACAGTCCAAGTGAGATCTGCATTTAAGCATCTGAGAGAGAGATTAACACAAGACCAGACCAAACCCTCAGCCTCCATCATCACATCAAAGTAACCACTTTCTGGCATAAAAACTAAACCTTTTGTTCTATTCAAAACACCAGCTTTCTCAATAGCACTTGAATGATTCTAATAGCTGGACAACATTGTTTGTAGTTTTGCCAGTTTTCATATGCCAGTTTCTGCTTGTTTTTCTTCTTTGAAAACTACTCCCAAAATTTAGTAATTGAAAAGCATTTTACTTGAAACAATCAAACAAAAAAGGAAAAAGAAAACACTTAAAGGGAAATCAGACATATTTCAAGACTCTCAATTATTTTCACTGTAAAGGAAAATACTAGCTATAATGATCTCTCTGTGCCAACTCTAGCACACTTTTCTCCAGCCAAAGAAAAATCCACATATATTGCAGATTACATCATGAGATATAGTCCATGTGAATTGACAGTTCTGGGGAGAGAAAAAAGGTGAGTTTAAAACAAAACTACACATTCGAGTTTCCATCATTACAATCACTTTATACAATTAGATACAAAGTGATAAATAACTCCAGAGGATAAAAGAAATGGTCAAGAAACATCCAAACTGTTAAGCAGAGACCAACTCATTTTGAAGAGACCAAGTTGGTGAGAGACCAACCCAGCTCTTACCTTTTAAGTGTGAATATATATAATGGCTGATGAAAGTAAGGTTCACGCCAGCATTTATCTCAACTGTATATCCCAAGGTTATGAGTTGCAAATATCTTTTTCCTTTTTGTTTTTGGTATTTCAAATTTCTGGTTTACTGAGGCTCTTCCATAATTATTTGTAATTACTAGATTAAACAAATTTCAGATGGTGGGCCATTCTGCCCTCTGTGTCCATTCGAGTTATAATTCCAAAACATATGAAGATTTTCTTGGTAGGATGGAAAAAAGGAAAGGATGGAAAATTTTTCAATCTAATGGGTAGATTCATAACCACTTTCCTACTTTGAAGCTTAGTCACTGGATTTTACTTCCTCCTTTTCAGCTTCCTAACCAAGCAAAGAATAAAACAAGATAAAACAAGAAAGAATTATATCTTACCATCACGGAAGACAGAAAGCCTATGAAGTGTAGGCATTTTTATGACGAATGCAAAGAGATCATCAATGATGGTGTTGAGGAACTTGTATGTCATCTGCCTCCAGGGTAAATGAGCCACAGACTTAAGCTTATAGTTTATGAACAGTTGAGGGCACATCATGATAAAACCTGCCAAAAATACAGAAGGAAAGCAACATTATTGCAGTTTAAATATGACACAATCAAAAACTCAGCAAGCGATAAGTTTCTGTATAGAGGAAACAGTTGGAAGCAAAAAAAAGAAAAAGGCAAAAACTTTCTATAAGAATTATAGATGTAAAGGAACTAAAAGTTTCCATATAACAAGCAGAATTGAGGTGACTTCATTGATCAAACCAAGTCATGTAGCCATACGGACAGAGTCAAATTCATCATTATTCAGGTGGCCCCTTTCTCTTCCTGATGTATAACTAATAAACCTAATCATAAAAATATTCATGTAATGATCAGATATTATGAAACAGGCAACCCAAGTTTGACTTCAACAAGTAATGGTCCCCTGTTCCACTAGAAATGTTAATCTTGAAGTGTCCTTGCCCTCCCTGTTATAAGGTTTGTCCTCTACCTAACAGCAGTACTTGGTTGCCTCTCAGGAGCTCTTTCCTAAGCCTGATGACAGACATGATTCATCATATTTGTTTGGCCAAACAAAACAGCACATCATGTCACAACTAGTCAGATATTGATGTTGATTGTGCCCAAATAGGCCAGAGTTCTTATACTAGCTAGACAGTCTTAAGGGAAACAAAGAAACAGTGACCAAAGCTCCAAGGCTTTACTGAAGGGTAAAAAAAAAAAAAAACAAAGGGGCAGATCCCAACACCAGAAGGCTCCCATGGAAAGAAAAGTTTTAGTATTAATTGTAATTTTCTTCTCCAAATTTCATGACATCAAGCTTTCACTACATTAATAAGTTTTAGTCAGCAGTAGGTCACCAACAGAAGTATCAAAGCAAGAAAAGAGAAATAACAGATGGCTTACCAAACATGTATACACAGCTTGTGAGTGAAGAGAGAATCCAAGAATACCAGCTCTTATGGCGCTCATACATAAGGGAATAAACAGAAAAGCATGCAACAAGGAAGAAGAGCACATAGGACAAATACTTCATCGCTAGATCATCATATTCCTTAGTTTTATTGCTCGCATATGAGTCACGATCTCGGAACCTCAACATAGGTATCTTTCCACTTCTATCAATCTGAAGATGAAAAAGAATTATTACAGAATTTGATACTGCCGCAATAAATTAATTAAAAGTTGGCAGATATATAACCAAAATTATTACAAAATTTGATACTCTTGCCTAGATGTAATGCCATCAAGTACTGAAAAATGGGTTTCAAAGGAAAGATGATGAAGAAATAGGATCTATGCAACATTTCACGAATGTACTTCTGGCACTACCAAAACATGACCAGAATACAGACTTTCAGATGTAGTTTCAGACTAATAATTAGAATGGTATGCCAAGATGACAAGTAAATAAGAATGAAGGCTCTATTGATATCTTTCAAGCAACAAAAATGAAAAAAGAATAGAAGAATGAGGGCTGTAAAAAAGAGGCATGCATAGAAAAGGCATTTATGTGATAATATGCCCCCTAAACATTTGACAGCAGATTGAAAAACAATGATTTGCTGTACTCAGTTACAGGTAGAATATGAATGTATACTAGATATACTAGCAAATATCAAAATAATGGTCTTGAACATTAAGCACTTAATAAGAATGGAAATTGTTAATCTCAAACTTTCAGTATAAGTGCATCTAAAAGCTGGTCTTTTTTTCTTTTCTTTTTTGGAAGGGTGCCCAAAATTTAATTGACAACCAGCAAAAGAAGTGCAAGTATGGACTCAGACCTCTATGTGCATTGCTTTCCCGATTTTCCAAAATTCGATGCAGCAACCAACTCCAGAGCTTGCCAGTATCATCCATGAGGTCTCATTATCAAGTAGATAGAGGAAAACAATGAACTGACACAAAAAGCTCACAACAACAGACTTTGCAGACAGTCCTTCCATAGACTTATTTTTGTTCCAAAATTGGATATCTGCAGAGAAGAAAACCAACATACTAAAGCTATGTTTCGAAACCGTATAATGCAATTATCAAAAACCATTCATGCATGGAACAAAACATTTTCATAAATATAGAAATCATAGTTTACCATTCTTGAAAGCCAAGAAGTCGAACACAGAATGAAGCAAAGAAACGATCATTGTGATCACCAGCAAGTAAGGATTTCCTTCCAAGAAGACCCTCTACATTAATTTATCAAGTAAATAGTCAGCATTTGAAAAGATAAACTGGAATAAAAAAATTCTTAACTTCAAGATAGAAGTTTCGAGCACCATTCAACCAAACCAACAATAAATGATAAGCTGTTTCAACATCTGTGGATCACTACCAATGACTTATTTTATTTCCCTCATCAACTGACGAGCATGGCATGTTCTCAATTCAAGAAAACTACAAGCAGTCTGAACATATAGATAATCCAATTAATAAACAACAATTAATCACAACAATCCAATATCTAGATCCTAAGATCCAACCGTGGAAATTATCAACCCAGCTTTTGAAAAACAACCCAGTGACATATAGATTAATTTAGGGTTCTATTTGCTGGTATGGCAGTGAATTGGGGATTGCATTTTCTTCTGCCCTTTAATTTAACTTTTCCCCTCTTAAAATAGGTAACAAAGTTAATGGAAGGCAAAAAAGTACAAAGAATCTACACAAAAGAACATTAAAAACTAGAGTTAAATCAAAATTATCCATAGGCTCTTTCAAACGAGGATAAGAGCCTGATAGATAACAAATATCTAGCACCTACATTACACATCTATGATATATATAAAAGTACGGTTGTTGGAAAACTTTTTGATCGCTGAAATAGTCATATTTGCTAATTGTTTTTCTAAATTTCCCATTTTGAAATTTTTTTTATTATCAATATTAATAAGATTTATCTAATTTGTAAATAAATAAGAATTCTAATTGCATCGCACAATTTTCATTAAAAATGTTAATAAAATTCATCCAATTTGTAAATAAAAATTCTAATTGCATTGAACGATTTTTATTAAAAAACATTTTTCCTTAATTCTAAAAGTATTGAATAATTTATAGATGATATTGCAAAATTTCAATTATTTATTCTTCAAACTTTATACCTTCAAAGCATTAACTTGCATTTATATATAATTATTATGTCAAAATAAGTTAAAAAAAATATTCACGTGTAACACGTGTCAACAAATACTAGTCACCTATAAATGAGAACATAGGACTTTGAGCAACATATATGTGTCACAGGCCTGGGGCTCAACCTAGCAAACTAGCCTATGAGGTGACCATCCCTCTATATATGTCCAAGTTCACCCTAGTACAAATTCGATTGGACTCTCACATACTTTAGCCACATGATAGCTCCCCAGACCAATCATGGACATCCTTGTCACATTAGTAGAACCCACAGCCCATGAGGGGTCAATGCCATACTGCCCTCAAGTCCACATGACACCCCCAACATGGCTCTTTTACCCCTTGTTACAGGCCTAGCGCTCAACCCAAAAGACTAGCCTAATAGGTGAGATAACCATCCCTCTATATATGCCCAAGGTTTTGGCCTAGTACATATCTGATGTAAGACTCGACACTCACTTATGGCATGTTAAGCATGTTTCCCATGAAGCATGCTTATTTAGGTTCATCCCAGAAATTCAGACTCCAGCTAAAGTATTTCGGACCTCTTCTCTAAAATGAGAGAGCCTGCCATTCCACTCTTGATGATAAAGGCTTGTGTATCAAAGTCAAACAGACTCATGATAAGAACTGTCCCCACATCCCATAATCATTTGCTTTCTTATGCAAAACGAAATTTCTTTTTAGTTTTTAACTTCTGATAATGTAACTTTAAAGTACAAGTATCATATGACCATATCTTAAATCTGTTTAGCTGGTCAAACTTCATAATCATTTCTAAGATTTCTAAAGTTTCCATGGTAATAGAAGAAATACCTTCAGTTCATCAGCCTCGCCTTCAAGCATGCTTCCATAACTACGATGGATTTGGAATGACTGGTCAATCTGCAGGAATAGTTGCCACTTCATCATGCTTATGGGGCCAACCCCCAAATTAAGAGGCAATTCTGTCACTGATTCATTGATTGCAATAAGCTTATCTCTAAGTAACCAAAATTCATTAAAGAAGATGGTTGGGTAGTAATTTCCTGTACTAGGCTCAATATTTAAGTCTGCAAATCTGAAGTCAAGAAAATCAAAGCTGTGTATCTGCAGCTCTAACACATTAATAGTAGCCACCAAAGGTAACTATCAGATCACCAAATATTGGTCCAACTCAACAAACATACTATCCAGCAAGATCATTTCGAATCAAAAAATAAAAGCTACCTAGAATCTGTGTAAAAGAATGCAGATCTTTGACAGCAAGCAAGTTTAGGCCATACACTGCAATCATCTAAATCGATCTCCAACAAATTATGGTTAAAATTTTTATTGGATCAATATGCTAACAATTGATCATTTTGGCACAACAATATACTAAAACAAAGAAAATAACAGTTCTTCAACATAGAACCTTAACCAGTCAGAGTGGAGAAAAAAATTCATATAGCCCAAACCCAACTACATTGGGAATTGGGATAAAGACCTAGTAGAGTTGAGATGAGCTAAATTAGTTCTCAAGCATAGAAATGTTATTATGGCAGAAAAACAATAAAATTTAATATTCTGGTTGATGATTGCTAATAGAAAATATGATACACCAAAATAGCTTCAAAACTTCGATTCTTTTTACTCTGAGCTTCCTTCCTAGATTAACCCCAATATGATTTGTATTTAAACTAATGTATGATGAGAATGGCTGAGCTTGTCTTCACTATTTACTATCAAATTTATGATGAGAATTGCTGGGCTGGTAGTCACCAAGTTACTATCTATCCAATGTATGACACGACTGTCTGAGCTGAACTATAATCTAGCTATGGTAAAAATATTGGTAAAATAACATTTTAATCTCACTCAGATACATAAAAGTCAGAAAATACTAGCCGCCCACTTTTCCTATGCTTTCTCTCGTTTTCTATCTGCATGATACTTGTTCCTTAGAATAAATAGTATTTTTTTTCTATTTTTTTCCCTTTTTATCAAGTTCTTATTTTTAAGCACCCAAATGTGCAATGTGCAGACAGCTAGTGATATAAAAGAAGCATTTCACCTAGTTGCACAGAAAGCTAGATGTTTCATGTCCTTAAAATAGTTACCCGTTATATCAAGGGATGCTAGTCAGACAAAAATGTACATCCCTTTCTGCATGAGCTTGTGCATGCAAACGATTTAAGTATGAATCATAAACGATAATGTAGTCAATAGTTGCAAAACCAAATTTTAGGAGTGAAATATAAGCCATAACAGAACAGAAGTTAAATTTGGATGACGAAACAATTATGAAATACCATACACTTCTTTACTTGCATGCCCTAAGACCAAATTTTGACCAAATTTCTACAGCCAAAACTGGACTCAGTTACAAGTAAAGGATGTCCCTAGATCCAAATCATACCATGTAAATTTTCTTTAAGAACAAAATAAGCACTAATAAGAGTCAACCAGTAAACTGCAAAATTATATAGGATGAAATAGCCATTAATTGCGACATAGAATGAAAAAAAGTAAGGAACATAAGGATACAAGGAGCAACATTTGGTGGTACAGCATTATGCCCATATCTGGTAAAGAAAAAAGGCCAAAAAATTAGCTTATTTTCCAAAAAAAGTGACATAAATCATGCCACAAAGTTAGGATACCAACACCGATCATATTGTTCACAGAATATTACAGAAACATGACATTAAGCAGAAACATACCGTGTGAAATCTTCAACCAAGTTAATAGTAATATTTGGTTTCCAATAAGCAACCCACTCAACAGGGCCATCATCTTTAGAGTCAGCTTCAGCATTATCAGCCACCTGAAGCAACATGATTCCACGCTAAGATCATTATATTGTTGCAAAAATTAAACAGAAATGAAAGCACATACAAGAATAGAAATATATTAAATGCTATCATGAAGAATGTCGAACAAAATTCAAACATAAAGGAACACCAAAAACCCTTCAATGAAATAAGTTATGCTAGTGAAGAACAAACCATAGCCACTGGTTCAACCCCTTCATCATCTTTGGAGTTTCCGAGAAGACTCTTCCTCTTCTCTGATCTTGACTTGGGCAAATATGTCACAACAGCTGAAATCAATTAAAAGGAAGTTCCTTGATCACCATTAATCTCCAGCAAAGGGAAAAGAATCTATTGACAGACAGGGAGACTTACAGTAAGTCCGCCCAAAGCCAGATTGAGGCTGGTATTCAGGGTCATTTGGATCTACAGGGTAACCCAAGCGTGCAAAGAAAACGTGGGCATAGAGACTGCCATTGTTTTTCAAGGCCTGAAAAATTAACACATCATTATCTTCATGTTTTCTAAGAGAGAGAGAGAGGGCAACAACCAATTGCAAGCAAATAATTCCAGATACCTCAGACGGATGGTACTTCAAAGAAAGAGTACGGGTGCTTTCAGGACCCCAAGTGGCATAAGGAATATTAGTTTCATGCCATACAAGAGAAGCTTCGTTCCCAAAGTCATTGAATTTTTCGTGCTCAGACAGATATAACCACATATCCTGAAAACAGACCAACAAAATGATAGAACAAGGAAAATAGGGAAAGAGGAAATTCATGTTTGATTTAGTTTGATCCGCTTTACGAATTTCGTTGGAAACCAACATACCAGGGGCTCGCCCTTCTGGAAGAGATTGGAGATGAGGTGAGAAGGGTCGGCGGGCTTCTTTGGAGAGAAGAATTTGGAAGCGAAGTACCAAAAGACGGCGATCCTTATGATTCCAGTTATGGTCTGTCCAAATCCACCTTGCTGTTGCTGCTGCCGCGGTTGCTGTCCTCCTCCGGCCGCTGCTGCTGGCGGCGCCATCTTCTTCTTAACTTGTCACTCCCTCAGATGGGGTTTCTAAGAGCTTCAAGAAAAAGAAGGCTGTTGCTTTGTAGGCGAAACCAAAACAATACAAAGGCTATAAGTGGGGGAGAGAGAGAGAGATATTTTTGTTTATTTTATCGGAGAAAAAGGCTGTCCCCTTCTAATAAAGTAGCTGAGTTTGGGCCATCTTAAACTACACTACAGTTGCCTCCTGCCTCTTGCCTCTTTGCTTCATCCTCTCGCCAATCAAGCTAAGGCCTTTTGCAATTTCGAAGGTCCACCACTTTCTTTCCTTATAATTCCTCAAATTCCCATTTTCCATCCATCCACGTTCAAGATTCAGATTCTTTCTTATTTACAACCTTTTTACTATAATTTTTTTCAGAGATAATTCAACAAATAACATTCCATTTGAAATAAAAAAAAGGTATTATTTTCTTATTAGATATTAAAAAAATTTTAAAATTTTCAAATAAGATTGAATTAATAATTTGATTTCATTTTAATTTTAAATACATATTTTCAATAATTGTAAACACGTTTGTAAATGTATCTATACGTGAATATTTAAATATGTTTATACAAAACTTAAATTCATTTTTCTTTGTCACATCTCTTTTAAGCTTTAGCAATTTTTTCAAGGCATGAATGGCAATTTTCTGAAGAGGAAGAATAAATGTACCCTTTTTATTAGTTTCAACTAAATTTAATTAAAATAGTTTGTATTTAAATGGGATTAAACTTTGTTCTTAATATGGTTTGGTTTTGTGGCATCTTAAATGCCCTTTAGAAATACAATTCTCTTCCTATGCTTGAGTCAAATTAATAATAATAAAAATAAAAGTGGATTGAGTTTCTTTAATGTTTAGTGTACCATAATCTATTAAGGAGAAAAAAAATATTTTTTTATAAAAGAAAAACATATTTTTAAATTGATATAATATTTAAAAAAATTTAAATTATTTAATAAAATTTAAATATATTTTGTATTACTTTCAATCACATTTTTATATATATTTCAAATCAAATATACTTTTATAACTAACGATTAATTAATTATTATTTATTAAAATATTATTTATTATTTTATATTTATGTGACGAGATAGTAAAAATGTTATATAACTATGTTATCATGTTACATTAATATGTCAACATATCATGTGATATAAAATAACAAATAATATTTTGATTAAATTTAAAATAAAAATATAAAAATTTGATTGAAAGTAAATTAAAAAAAATAAAATTTATTTAACATTTGTTGATAGTTAATAAATTTTTTTAAGTATTATACTTTTTAAAATTTTATTTAACTGCTAGATATACAAAATTTGGGTAAAGTTATTTTTTATATTATTAATCAACCATACTTTAACAATCATAAAAGCTAAATTTGTTACTGTCATATAACATGTTTCGCCTATTATATTAAATATATCCTAAAGTTTATATTACTTATTGTATCAATTATTAGAATACTATAAATAATGATATTTCCTTCCATTAATATTTTCACAAAGACAACGTGCGGGTATAAATTGCTTGTTATATCTTAAAATGTGCATAAAATCTATTTTAATTCATTTTAGATGCATGGGCATCGATTGTTATGAAAGATAGTATTAGCGGGAATGAGTGCAAACGCGGCCTCCGAATTACCGATAATTGAATCGGCGTAGCAATTTGCGCCGACTAACTTAAACTTTTGTTTTCTTTCCGTTTCCATGCGCAGGAGATGCTTGGGGAAATGCTTCCGCCAGGGATAGTGTCCAAAGCTTGGGTTAGTATGCTCAATGACTGCACCAGACATGGTAGGCATTATCAAGCTTTGTTCCTTTTCGTTCAGAAGGTGCGGTGTTCATCAAGTTTTGGACTTGACCACCAAGTTCTTGCAGCTATTCTCAAATCCTGCGCTGCCCTTCGTACCACCCTTTTCGGAAGGGCTCTCCACAGTTGTGCAGTGAAACTGGGTCATGTCTCTTGCCACTCTGTGTCCAAAGCCCTGCTTAACATGTATGCTAAATCTGGAGCTCTCGGTGATTGTCAGAAACTGTTTAGTCAAATGGGTACTTCTACTTCTGATCCTGTTGTTTGGAACATTGTCTTATCCGGGTTGGCTGGTTATCGGGAATATAATGATCAAGTTCTTCGTTTGTTTAGTTCAATGCCTGTTTCCAATGAAGCAAAGCCCAATCCTGTCACAGTTGCTATTGTTCTTCCTTTGTATGCTCGGTTAGGAGACATAGATGGAGGAAAGGTTGTGCACTCCTACGTGATTAAGTCCGGATTGGATGCACATACCCTTGTTGGGAATGCACTAATATCGATGTATGCAAAATGTGGACTAGTAAAAGAAGATGCATATGCTGTTTTCTGTAGCATTAGTGACAAAGATGTTGTTTCGTGGAATGCAATCATTGCAGGTTTTTCTGAGAATAATTTGATGGATGATGCATTTAGATTGTTCAGGAAGATGCTGAAAGGACCAATAGCGCCAAATGATTCAACGATTGTGAATATTCTACTTGTTTGTGCTACTTTAGATAAGAATGTTGCCTGCTACTTGGGGAAGGAGGTTCATTGTTTTTTGCTGAGAAGAACTGATATAGGAGCAGATGTTTCAGTCTGCAATGCCTTGGTGAGCTACTATTTGAAAGTTGGGCATATGGATAAAGCGGAATTAGTGTTTCAAAAGATGGAATCAAGAGATTTGGTTTCATGGAACGCTATTATTGCTGGATATGTGGCAAATGGTTATTGGTTGAGAGCTTTGGATTTGTTTCTAGAATTACTCTCTGCAAATATGTTTGGGCCAAATTCTGTTACTCTTGTTAGCATTCTTTCTGCTTGTGCACACTTAAAGGATCTGCAGGTTGGAAAAGTGATCCACGGGTATATTCTTCGACATTCTTGCTTATATGCAGATACAGCGTTGGAAAATTCCCTTATTAGTTTCTATGCAAAGTGCAATGACATAGGAGCAGCTTATCAGACATTTTTGATGATTCCTTGGAGAGACTTGGTATCATGGAATTCCGTTCTTGATGCCTTTGCAGAGTGTGAATATGATTCTCGGTTTCAGGAACTTTTAAGCTTTATGCTTGGGGAAGGACTTAGGCCTGATTTCATCACCTTCTTAGCCATATTACGGTTTTGTGTCTGTGTTTCAAGTCTAGTAAAGGTTAAAGAAACTCATTGCTATTGCCTCAAGGCTGGTTTTTTACAAGGTAATAGTGAACCTGCTGTTATAAATGCGATAATTGATGCATATGCTAAATGTGGTAATATGGGATATGCTTCAAGGATTTTTCATAGTTTTTCAGGGAGGAAGAATTTGGTTACATTCAATTCAATGATCTCAGCTTATGTGAATTCTGGATCACATGATGATGCATTTATGATTTTTAATGGGATGTCTGTGAGGGATCTCACCTCTTGGAATTTGATGGTTCAAGCATGTGCTGAAAATGATTGTCCTGGTCTGGCTCTCAGCCTTTTCCATGAGTTACAAGCTCAAGGAATGAAGCCTGATGTAGTGACTATTATGAGCATCCTTCCAGTATGTGCTCAACTGGCCTCTGTTTACTTGTTGAGGCAGTGCCATGGTTATGTGATAAGAGCTTGTTTTCAAGATGCTCGCTTAAATGGAGCTCTTTTGGATGTATATGCAAAATGTGGCAGAATATGGAGTGCTCATAAGCTTTTCCAGTCAACTCCTGTTAAGGATCTGGTTATGTTCACTTCTATGATTGGTGGGTATGCCATGCACGGTATGGGAGAGGAAGCACTTTGCCATTTCTCTTTTATGCTTGAGTCAGGGGTGAAGCCTGATCATGTTATCATTACTGCCATTTTATCTGCTTGCTGTCATGCTGGCCTTGTAGATGAAGGGTTGAAAATTTTGTATTCACTAGAGACTGCTCATGGAATGAAACCAAGCATAGAACATTATGCTTGCATTGTGGACCTTCTAGCTCGAGGAGGTCGAATCAATGATGCATATTCTTTGGTTGCTGGTATGTCTGTTGAAGCTAATGCTATGGTGTGGGGGACATTGTTGGGTGCCTGTAGGACTCATCATGAGGTGGAATTGGGCCGTGTTGTGGCAGACCACCTTTTTCAAATTGACGCTAATAATATTGGGAACTATGTGGTAATGTCAAACCTATATGCGGCAGATGCTAGATGGGATGGTGTCATGGAGGTGAGAAAACTGATGAGAACAAGAGATTTGAGAAAACCTGCAGGATGCAGCTGGATTGAGGTGAAGAAGAGAAATAACGTCTTCATAGCTGGAGACTGTTTGCATCCTGAGAGGAAAATTATCTATAGTACATTAAGTACCTTGGCTCAACAAATCAAGGAACCATTTCTATTTGATAAGATCAACATGTTCCCTTATGGCATTTAGAGCTTCATAAAAGGTAACTAGAGACTACTTATGGGATGAAATTAAGCAATATGCTTGCATTGTGGATCTTTTAGCTTGAGGAGGTAAAATCCATGCTGCATAATCTTTGGTTGTTGGGATGTCTGTTGAAGCTAATGCTAATGTGTGGGGGACATCGTTGGGTGCCTGTAGGACTGATCATGAGGTGGAATTGGACCGTGTTGTGGCAGACCACCTCTTTCAAATTGAAGCTAATAATATTGGGAACAATGTGGTAATGTCAAACCAATATGTGGCGGATGCTAGATGGGATGGAGGTGAGAAAACTGATGAGTACAAGAGATTGAAAACAACCTGCAGGATGCAGCTGGATTGAGGTGGGGAAGAGAAATAACGTCTTCACAGCTGGAGATTGTTTGCATCCCAAGAGGTAAATTATCTATAGTACATTAAGTACCTGGGATCAACAAATCAAGGAGCGATTTCTGTTTGATAAGATCAACATGTTCAATTATGGCATTTAGAGCTTGTGGCAGATGCTAGATTGGAACTATGTTGTAATGTTAAGCCTATATGTGGCAGATGCTAGATCAGATGGTGACATGGAGGTGAGAAAACTGATGAGAACAAGAGATTTATAAAACCTGCAGGATGCAGCCAGATTGAGGTTGAGAAGAGAAATAACGACTTCATAGCCGGAGACTGTTTTCGTCCTAAGAGAAAAATTATCTATAGTACATTGAGTACCTGGGGTCAACAAATCAAGGAGCGATTTCTGTTTGATAAGATTAACATATTCACTTATGGCATTTAGAGCTTCATAAAGAAGGAAAATGCGACTAAAATGTCAATAACCTTGGATGTTATTGGTCATAATCTTGACAGACTGAATGCTTTTTTTTGTTTTTGGTGGTAAGGGCATTCTACTTAGTGGATCAAATCCATTTTACCTCAACTGAATCTAGTCTTAATGGTTGAAGTTGGTGTTCCTCAACTTCGACAGATGTATTAAATAGAAATATCCAAGATTTCAGTCAAGTGTCAGAATTGGTTTTCTGCTTCTGCAGTGATTTAGTTAACTTGAAACAAATTGTTGGAATTTCTATATATTGTTTTTGACTTATGTCCTGTTTTTCATTTTGAAGGTGATTCTGCAATGACCAGGACCAAGACTTGTTTGGAAACTTAATAATTTTTGTTTTTGAAGTTGAATGAGCCCATGAACTGTTAGCAGGCTGTCTTCATAGAGGAGATAGTGTCATCTTTGTTGGTAGTGTGAATTAGTAAGTTGAATGCTTGAAGATTAGATATTGTTTTGATGTTCAATAGCCAAGGATTCTGTGTAACTTTTCCACAAAAGTTCAATTTATTTTAAGTTAAAATTTTGAAGAATGTACGGGACGCTGAAGTGGTTTTGCTCACTTGGTTGCAACTTCAGAAATATCAGGTTCCATCATACAGTTTGTATTTTCTTCTCCTCATAAGTCACCATATGTGAAGTATGTTTTTTGCATTTGATCTGCATTATGACTTTAGAATAATCTATTTTTCATGGTCTTCTTGCCTGGATTAACAAACATGTTACTGCATCTTACATCTGAAGTAGTATAAAATTCTGTTGGTACTGAGTATTCTTTTAGGTTTTTGTCAATACTAAAGCTGCAAATGAGCTGACCCAAGAAAAGAAAAATTATTGTTACAGTTTATGCTCAGCTTAGTAAGGGGAGCATAGGGCTTCAATCAAGCGGAACTCAAGTTTAGCTCAAAGAAAATCTTGAAAATCAGTTGAGACATCAAAAATATTAAACAAAGTCAAGACTAAATTCTAAGAAAATCAGAAAATTATGGTCTTCCTGTGATGCTGGACTGATTTATTAAACTATTATGCTAGTATAGTTACTATCAAATTCTATTTTATGTTTCTTAAGATAGGAAGCTGTGGCATTATTTGTTTACCATTTTCTTCAGGTTTAAATGTTGACTTTATTAAGTTAGTACAGATATTCTCAAGCTCTATATATGTTCTTAAGGTAGGAAGTTGTTGGCTTTATTTTCTTTGGGTCTAGGTCGTTGTTATTCTTGTAATGGACTCACTTTGGTTTTTAGTTTTAGTTAAGTAGTAGTTTTAAGTCAAATTTTTTTTTTTTTGAAAAGTGATGATATTATTAAATGTCTCACATGAGAGACAAAAGGTAAGCTGCAGTGGCTTACAAAACCAAAAAGAGTCCTTGGCGTAAGGACTGGCAAAAATCAGATGATTTCTGATATGCCAACCATAAGGTACATCAGTTGATCATTCATCTTACAATAACACTGGACACCCAAACTAAAGAAATCCCTAGTAAGAAAAACAGCATTGACGTAATAAAACAAGAGCCCATTTAACCGTTTTCCACCCCCAAGTCAAATTCAAAGTAAGCATTGAAGTTTGATTCTCTTGCAACACCAGCCTGTGCGAGCCCATCTGCAAGTGAGTTAGCTTCACGTCTGATATGGGTGAAGGAGAGGACCAAAATATTGCTGGCACAGCTTTCAATGGAGTTGGAGATGAGCTTCATGCGCCAAGGGACTTTTTGGTGATTCTGGGCCCAGAGAATTGCGTTAGAAGAATCACTCTCAACTTCCAATTTATGGGAGGATGCCCATGGAGAGTCAAGAAAGAACTTAATTCCCCTTTGAATGGCTTGAAATTCAGCAAAGTTAGAGTCCTCTACTCCAATGGCATGAGAGAAAACACCTCTGATGATGCCTAGGTGATCTCTAATGGCTCCCTCGTTGCCTGCAGGCCTGGCTTGCCTCGAGCAGCTCCATCTGTGTTAAGTTTGAGAAAGCCCCGGGGGGGAGGGGTCCATGTGTCCTTCTTAGATGGCTTCCTCCTCTCTTTTTTCCTGCAAAAGGCTCTAGGAAAGTCAAAGCAAAATTCAGTAGGAACATGGCCAAGTTTCCAGTTTGATTGATAGTTTTGCACTTTGGATCTCTACTGCTTGTAATAATACTAGAACTCTATAAAATATTATGGAACTCCTTTAGTTAATAGAGTATCTGTTATGACAACTTCAGCTGCTTTTATTCTTTGCCTTTTATGCTTTCTTTGGGATTCTATGAAGCAACTCTAAGCCTTAACCCTAGGTGTGAAGCTCATATCTTTTCTTCTTCACCAATATCTTCTTTAATTCCACCTCTGTTTCAGATTAAGAACCATCTTTGAATTACTTTTCGTCATGGTTATTTACGTATCTGTTATGTAGCATCAACGATACACTCTCTTAACACTTAAAAAGTTTATCATGCAATTGAAATACTAAAAAATATTGATTACCTATTTCCATAATTCATAATGGCAGTGAGAAGGGAAATATGGTATGATGGACAACAGATTACACCTTGCTATGTTGAAGAGAGTGTAGCTTTTATGACCCACAGATCAGTAAATGCATCTAGTTGGCATTTGACCTGCACTCTACTTCTATTGTTATTTTGAAGAGCATTTAGCTTTTATAATCCTTATCATGCATTTGTCATCGGAAATTCAGACATGACATCAAAGACCATTGATGAGGCAAATAGATTTACAAGTTTTATTAGTATAAGTAAAAGGTATGATTAGTTCCTGAAAAAGAAAAAGTAAAATCATGCTTTATCATTTGTTCTTGGAGATGTTATTGGAAACAAATCAAGTAATTCTGGTTCCATTTTTGCTGCTCTTGACCGTGGTGATGGATGCAGATAAAAACGTCTCTCTTTGATAGCTTTTTCTTCTTCTTCTGTGTTCAATTCACCTTTTGCTGATTCTTCTCTGTTTTCCTCTTCTAGCAGGGATAGCATGGAGAAAATTGTTGATGGAGTGCCCACGGGACTTGTGAGAAGACCAGAGTTTCCTGATCTTGATGGTGATGTAGCATGTTTAAAACTCAATGGGGGTTTCACTATCTCAAGTTTGGGCCTCATGTATTGCCTTCTTTCATGGAGTTTAGAAGTTGGCCTCTTTAAGCCTGGAACCTTCATAGCTGCACCTTCTTGTGCTGCATCACTCTCAGATGGGCCTGTTAACCGCTGCACAACCTCTCGGAAAGCATCTGAGTCTGTTTGCACAAATGTGGTCAAGGGTTTACAACAGGTTGCAGCCTGGGTTGCTGGTTTTTCCATTGGCACTTTATCTCTTTAGACGAGACAGTGACCTGCAACAAGTTTGCACATGCAAATTGGTATTTGGTCTCATTTATAGGATATACAGTTAGAAAGTAAACATTTGGAGAATGATTTCTTTTAGTTAAAATGTATGGAACTTTTTTTTTTTTTAATTGAATACTGATGGAAAACATGTTGGGTATGCTTGCTATTGTCTTTAGATACCTACCTTAACCTGACAGGAGATCTGCTAGGCGAAAAAGTGCCTATATAAAACTCAATCCTTGAAAGTAAAGATCATGGTTTATGCTGAGATCATGACAACTACCACACAGCAAGGAGTTGATTGGTGAATGATGAGAAGAAATCTGGAAGATATTGACCAAGTAAATTGCATCTGAATTTTCCTAAATGCATGTTCTTCAAGTAATTAGGGAAAGTTAGATATTGTCTGGAGTTAAGTCATCTTGACAATTCTTCACAGGTGATTGGGCAGGTGCACCAGGGTCGGTCTCTTTTTGACCCAACTAGCAGAAAAGCCTACATTCATAATATTGTACTAGGCACAAAAGTGCATGGCTGGTTAAAAGGCAGGGTCTTTTCCTTTGCCCTCCAGTGTGTATTGCGTTTATTTTTTTTTTAAATGCTTTTATATTTGATTTTTGTGTTGGGCAATGTATTTTTTATTATCTTTTCCTAATAAATTTAAATACATATTAGCTTCCATGTGTCTCTATCAAATAATTCTTAAATTTTTTCCTTTTTTACTTTCAACAAGACTTTTTTTATATAATTATTTTGATTTTTTCCACTATACATTCCAAATTTTGTTTTACATAGTTTGTTTCTTTTTTTTATCAGTAAATTAATGTCTTTTATCACCCTCACTTATTAAAAGGAAAAACAAAAGGAATGGTACAAGACAAAGACAAAGCATACGGCCAAGAATGCAATTTCCACAAATCCGCATCGTTTCACTTATATCACTACTTAAAATTAGACACATTTTTTTTTTTTTTATGAATTTAAAATAATTTAAATTTGATATTAACTCGACCATGCCTCTCAATTTATACCATATTATTATATCAAAATGCAGAACCTCAGCAGTGCTAATCTCAAACTGTAGACAGCGAAGATGAGAAACGACATAACACCTGATCCTGATCTCAATTCTGTTTTTCCCTCTGGTTTCCCCAAGAAATATAGCCAAACAGAATCTGATAGGTATGGTGGATACAGGAAAGGAAAACGAAGAGAGACGTCTAAGGCAAAATTGACTTGTATTACTAAATTTAAAAACACATTATAGCACAAATGATCCGTTTGTATGAATTAGTATCTAGCGCTTTTGACAATCTTCATCTCCTCCTAATTAAACAAATATACTCAGAATTTTCATCTTTCCCTGGTTAAGCAAATACGTATGCAGTTAAGCATTTGACTTAATAGTAAACAATAATCTCTCTTAATTCAAAATTCTTTCTGTAATTAATAAAATAAAATATGCATGACTGTTCGCATATGCGATTAATCTTATAGAATTTAAATTTTCCTGCTGATATAAAGACCGATCACAACAGATTACAATCTGATAAAAGAAATCAAGGAAAGAGAAATGCTTTGAGAGCGTACCTCAGAAGGACCTTTGGGAATCCGTGAGAAGGCAATGACAAGGAAAGATGGTGAATTCAGCTGTTCTCTTCCAATAGGTATATAAATGATAGGCAAATTAAGACGAAGGAGAAGAACAAGGAAGATTTAAAAAGAGAAAAAACAAACAAACTGTTGAATGAAGAAAGAAGGAAGAGAAATGGTTACAAGTTACAACTAAAATAAAGCGAAGGTATCCTGGCCTACACACTCAGGAGTCAGTTAGGACAACCAAAAGGCAACATGAAACTCAACCAAAAAAAAAAAGTAAAAGGCATTTTGGTTTTGGAACCGTTGGTTGAGCTATGTATATCATTTTGTTTGTTGGAAAGGCCCAAAAAACAACAATAAAAAAATAAAAACTTGCCTTTTTCAGTTACCTACATGTTCATGTAACTGCCTTTCGAGGCTTTTGCTTATTAAGAATCAGATGTTTATCCTATTAATATCTTGACTGTTGACTGGGTAAAGGAGAGCTCTTGACTCTGCGTGCCAACAGTTTTATTGAAAGAAACTATGAATAAACATGCAAATTTAATGAAGCCTGCCATAACTGTTTTGTTTTCAAAACGAAAGAAATTGTAGAAAGATATTTCAACCAGCAAGCGCAGGGATTCCAGAGTGGCCCTAAGATATAGGTACGTGTTCCACAAAGTACATTTAATTCTTCATATATTTGAAAGATAAAAGATTTTTTTTTATATATTTATATCCATCAAATATGATACCAAATGCAGGGGTCGACTCTGTGAATAAGGTAAATTATACGTAAGTCCATAGCACTAAATGTAAGTCAAGGTATTTTAATCAATTTTTAATCTTTAAATGTTCTTTTAACAATACGGTTTAGTCAAGATCAGATTCTTATGACAGACGCCATCGTATTATAGGAATAAGTCACGATAAATCGGATTATAAAATTAATTCTATAGTGATATATTGTAGTCGATAATCAATTTTATAAGTTTTGTTATGCAGAGGATTCATCAAAATGGTAACTGCAGAGTGTATGACTCATGTCATTATTTACTTAATGTGAACAGTGATTTCATGCTAGCTAACTACTAACTAAGAGGAAAAAATAACCAAAAGAAAGAGTTTAAAATAAGAGGAGGATGGACGGCATGTTGAAAGAGAAAAAAATTATCAACCAATTGCGTGCCATCACTGGATTTAATAATCATATAATCAATTATTAAATAATTAATTTATTGATTAGATTATTTTAAAGACATATAGTTGAACCAATTCACCTATTGGTAGATAATATTCATATTTTTGACCAATCAAAAATTAGTTATTGGTCATCCAATTTATCTCTAAATAAATCAAAATAATTTAGAGATAATATTCATATTTTTTACCAATCAAAATTTAATTATTGGTCATTTAATTTATCTCTAATAATTATACTAATTTAGAGATAAAAATCAAATTTAATTATTTAATTTATCTCTAAATAAATTAAGATAATTTAGAGATAATATCTAACTTCTGCTAATCAAAATTCAATGACTCAAGATCCGGCCAATCAAAAGACTTTTAATGAGTCATCATAATTTATCTCTAAATAAATTAAAATACTTTTGAGATAATTCAAAGAGATTACATTCTCATCAAAGTCTCCCACCAAATATTATAAATAAGGGCTCCTCCAAGCCATTTGATTCATTTGGAGGCATTCGAAGATTGAGAGCATTCTAGAGATAAAGAAGAATAGAAGATTTCTAAAGCGAAGATCAAGTGGCAGTGAAGTTCGTGATCAAGTGGCAACAAAGTTTGTGATCAAGCAGCAATGAAGTTCATGATTAAGATATCAAGCGAAGTTCGTGATCAAAATACAATGTTCGTGATCAAGATTAAGTCGTCAAGACTTTTGAAGCAAAGATCAAGTGTTCGTGATCAAAATTAAGTCATGAAGGCCCTTAAAGCGAAGATCAAGCAAGTTCGTGATCAAGACCAAGTCCAAGTTCATGACTCTTGAAGACGAATTAAAGAAATTAATTAGAGGAATTTTCAGAGATTATAACTTATATTATCAATTATTTGTATTTGTCTCATAATTCTCAAATCAAGAAATCTCGATGAGAAATTTGTGTGTACAAATTTTTGGCATGCCCGATGGGACAATCTTTGCCTCTCATCTTCTTTCTTCAAGCAAATCTCCAAATATCTCCAAGTTGAAATGGCTTCTAAGAAGAATCTCATCAATAAACCTGTTATCAAGCCTGCTAGAGCGAATCCTGCAGTCTTTCCAACCTCATCATCAAGCACAAATGTTCCAACACATCCATATGGTACTCGGAGAAAGACAAAAGCTCTTACTAAATTGTATGAGCAAACTCCCCTAGTCCTCAACCAAAATCTTTTGTATGATGCTTCTTCCCCAAGTTCTGAAAAAGCCTCTACTATGCAACTTGCTTCTTCCAAAGAATCAAGTACCAATCAACTCAAGGAACATGATGGCTACTCAAGTAGTAGCTTTGTTTCATCATCCCTTTGCCAAAGTTCTTCGTTAAAAGTAGATTTTGGAATAATGGTTGTCATGACAACTGGAACAACATCTCTAGAAAAACAAGTTGTGCTTCTTGCGAAGACTGTGGAATCTTTGACAACAAGTATCAGAGAAAAAGATGAACAAATTGCCTCAATGATGGCAAAAAATAGTAGTCTTACTGGAAAGGCATCAATGGATCTTGGCCAAACTCAACGCCAAGATAATGAGGAGAATTCCACTATGGAAATGGAAAATAATCTCCAACAAAAATCTAATGAAGTGGTCACCACTAACCAATTAAAAGAATTCATCAAGGAAGCCATCAAGGAACAGGTGGAGAATGTCTCTCAGCCTTCATACACTTATGCCAAGCCATATTCTCAAAAGATTAATCACATGAGGATGCCACCAAACTATCAGCTACCAAAGTTCCAACAGTTTGATGGTAAAGGAAATCATCGTCAACATGTTGCACACTTCGTAGAAACTTGTAACAACACTGGCACTTATGGTGATCTTATGGTGAAGCAGTTTGTTCGCTCTTTAAAGGGCAATGCCTTTGATTACAAACTTAGAGCATGGGATGATTGATAATTGGAAACAATTAAAATGTGAGTTCCTTAATCATTTCTGTAGCACTCAACGTGTGGTGAGCATGATTGAACTCACAAGTTCACGCCAATGGAAAGATGACCCTGTGATTGATTATATTCATAAGTGGAGCAATCTCAGTCTTAATTGTAAAGAGCGACTGTCCGAGTCCTCAGCTCTTGATATGTGCATCCAGGAGATGAATTGGGGATTGCGCTATATTCTTCAAGGCATTAAGCCTAAAACTTTTGAGGAATTAGCTACTTGCACTCATGACATGGAATTAAGCATGTCAGCAGTTGGAAATCAAGGACCTCTAGTGCAAGAACCAAGGAAAGGTAAGCAAGATGTCCGTAAAGGGGACAAAGCTTTGGCAGATAAGGGTGAAGGAAAACAGTCTATGACTGTAAATACCAAACCTATCAAGGAGATTGCCAATTCAAAGAAAACCCAAGAAACGAAGCTCGATCCTTCACAAGATAAAAAAAAAAGTGTTTTTGAAAGAAAGATAAGAGAAAAAGTTATCCTTTCCCTGACTCAAATATCACAGGAATGTTGGAAGAACTTCTGAAAGCTAAGCTCATCCAATTGCCAGAGATGAAACGACCGGAAGAAGCTGATCGAGTAAATGACCCCAACTACTGCAAGTACCATCATTTAATTGGTCACCCCATAGAAAAATGTTTTGTCTTAAAAGACAAAATCATGGGTTTATATCAGGATGGGAAAATTGAGTTTGAAGAAGAAACGGCTACAGCAAATGTAGCATCAGCAACCAGCATGCTTTCTCCACTTAATGCTTTCGAGGCTTTTGCTTCAGATGTTTATCCTATTAATACCTTGATTGTTGACTGAGTAAAGGAGTGCTCTTGACTCTGCGTGCTAGCAGTTTTATTGAAAGAAACTATGAATATACATGCAAATTTAATGAAGCCTGCGAAACTGTTTTGTTTTCAAAATGAAAGAAATTGTAGAAAGATATTTCAATCAGCAAACACAGGGATTCCAGAGTGGCCCTAAGATATAGGTACGTGTTCCACAAAGTACATTTAATTCTTCATATATTTGAAAGATAAAAGATTTTTTTATATATTTATATCCATCAAAATTGATACCAGATGCAAGGATCGACACTGTGAATAAGGTAAATTATATGTAAGTCCATGCACTAAATGTAGGTCAAGGTATTTTAATCAATTTCTAACATTTAAACGTTCTTTTGATAATCTGGTTTAGTCAAGATCAGACTCTTATGACAGATGTTGTCATATTATAATAATAAGTCACGATAAATCGGACTATAAAATTAATTCTATAGTGATATACGGTAGTTGGTAGGGGTGTGCAAATGGTTAGTTCGGTTAGTTTAGTTTTGAATACCCAATAACCGAATTTTTTAAAAATAACCGAAACCGAACTGAACTATATAACTAATCGAACTAACTGAAACCGAACTAATTCGATTAGTTCGGTTCGGTTTTCAAAAATCGAACTTAACAAATTTTTTATTTTTTTTGTTTGTATATATTAATTTATACTGTATTTGTTTAAATAAATCAATATTACAAAAATACTAAAAATGACCCTAAAAAATTATAATAAATAAAATGAATACTTATGTAATTTATATGATATAAACAACAATAAATAATTTAGGTTTAGGATTTTTTCATGTAAAATCTCCATAATACCCTTATTTAGGTTCGGTAAGTTCGGTTAGTTCGGTTAGAAATCTCCATAATACCCAAAACTTTAAATTTTTTCCATAACATATAAAGACTTTTTTGAATTTTTTTATAATATT
>NC_030850.1:8587193-8676511 GCF_000208745.1 Theobroma cacao
AAATAATAATTAAGAAAATCTAGTGAAATTAAAAATTAAAGCCCAATAGGATAATCTAAAAATGGTACCGTTCATGGAATGGGCGTCCGAGGGGTGCTAATCCTTTCCCGGGCGTAACCGTACTCCCGAACATAGATCCAGAAAATTGTAGACTGGTTTAAGGTTCTTTTCGGTGGGCTTAAAATTAATTTAAGTTTTCATCAATTAGAATCGAGTCAATAGGTGGCCAATCACACCTAGTAAAAAAAGGATTGGTGGCGACTCCTAGTTTAATTTTTTAGTGAGTTTTCACAGTTCATCGTATAGCGGTCGGGTTCCCGGACCCGCACGTTACGACAGTTATATAATATGTGGTATCTACCTTCTACTTGTCATGTTCTTCTTTTTTATATTACATAAATTTTATTTTCTATGATTTTAATCTTTAAAAATTAATAAATTATTATATAGTTCTCAAATATAAGTTGTAATATTACATTATTACTTAAAATTTCATCAATGTATCATTTTTTTTATTAATCTAATTATGTAAGAGAAAATTAACTTGAGTATTTTTTTTATATGCTTTACATTTTATGTTTAGTTAAAATGAAATTCTCTTGAATATATAATATTTAAATAATTCTGATTATATAAGAAAAAATTATTAATCTTATATATCGTTTTAAACTATTTATATTTTACAAATTATAGTTTTATATTTAGTTTCATATTTCTATTATCAATATTTTTATTATTGATTGAATTTAACATATTAGTTTTTTAAAATTTTTAACTCTTATTTAACTATATTTGGCCCTCCCAATAAAATTTGGCTAGCTCTGCCCTTGACTCATGTCATTATTTACTTAATGTGATACTAGCTAACTACTAACTAAGGGGAAAAAATAACCAAAAGAAAGAGTTTAGAATAAGTGGAGGATGGACGGCAAGACCACCAATCAACTTCATGAAGGCAGTGAACTAATGAACAATAAGTCATGCAAAAATTGCACATGGATGTAATGGAGTTGAAACAAATTAATGGCCTCTTGCAAACAATGAAAAAGACTGGGCCATGATGTTATAGTATTTACAAGGGAGTCTTTGTTTCCAACTCCCAGTAGTGTGGAAGGGGTTACATGTGCCTTTCGACAATAAAAATCCATATATACAAATTAAGAGCATACATGTATTTATGCATACTCTTTTCTATCAAATTTGGCGTCCGAACAATCCGGCGTGAGCTGGGATGACCCCAACCCTCATTAATAAGAGATGCTTGACTTGTATTTTCCCCCTTCAACACGTATATATGTTAATTAATTGATAGGGTCGTGACTCTTGATGGAAACCCAGCTTTATCTACCATTTTCCCCCCCCCAACAGAAATCAATGTTATTTGCCTTTCTTTCAAAAAAAAACTATTGCTTTTTAATTTTCTACCTCTCGCGATGGTCTCATCAGAAGATTTTACCTTCCCAAAAATCACCAATCCTATGCCTCTCTTGACGATTTCACCATCGCTATGGCGGGTGTCTTCTTTAGTCTATCCAGAATGCGGAGATGATGGTGAAGACGATGGTGAAAGACAAGTACCGAGTTTCCAAAGCAAGAGCTTCTCCCACTTAGGAAGCGAAGCGAATAAGATCAGTGCCGGTTATGATCCGGAGAAAATGGACATGCTGTGGGAGGACTTCAACGAAGAACTGAAAAGGGTTTCTTCCTTGCGTAGCAGCAGGAAAGAGGGGGGAATAATATCATCAAGGGGTGGAACCAAGTCCAAGGCAGAGCCAGCTAGCAGAGAGCCGGCGGCGGTGGAGCTTTACTACGCTCAGGCCTTGAAGATGTCCCAAACCGGCATAGGCACTGGGATGATTTACCACAAGCGGCAGAGTAACAGCACGTTGGCGGTGATGAAGACCTTGAAGAAGTTCCTTTTTCTTCGCAACTTGTTCTCTGTCAAGAACTAGTAGATTTGGTAGGAGCTTTCTTTTGGTGTGTTATAGGCTTAGAGTGTGCCTGACCAAAGATAATTAATTAATAGTTAATGTCTAAGTTGTGGAGTTTTTTTAATTTTATTATTGAGTTTAAGGCATTCACACATGTCTATTCATTAAATATTTTTAATATTTAATAAATAGACATGTGATAATCATATAAACTCATTTACATGATTATGTATAAAATTGAGAACGTCATTTTTTGTGTGTGGAGTTGCATCTATTTGTATACATAAACTATGTAACATATCCTAATTTAGAAATGATATTATGCATCCCTCAACTATGCTTTTGTGTATATATATATATATATATCTTCGATTTGATCTTTCTACTCAATGTTTGATCAAAATATTCTCCCTAGTATGAGTATGAGTATGAGTATGATCAAAATGATGCTTAATCTATATTCGTGTCATGTGGGGTCCATCAAAATTTCATATAGAGTTAACATAGACCCTATACTAAATAAGCGATAATTTCATTATTTTCCATTTAAATACTATTTATTAGATATCACAGGTAAGCATTGGGGTAGCACAGGGTACCAAAATAATAGGATGGTCAATTATGAAACCTTTATTTAGTAGAGTGGTAAATTTGACTATTTTCTATTTTATCTTTTATCTCAAGGATGGAAGGAAGTGTTTTTCGCTATTGGCCGTAGAACTGCATGGAGTGGGTGTTACTTGAATAATTATTTGAAGCAATCTCAATTTTAATAAATTTTCAAGTGTTCAGTAATATATATATATATATATCAAATCGAGTAATTAAGACAGAACAATGGACTGATTTAATTAAAAAGTAATTGCAAAATCAATTAAATTATATTTTATAAGAAAATGAATCAATCGAATTAGTGAGTGAAATCAATAAAATCGAAATCGAGCAATTATTCGGTTGATTCGATTGGTTTGATGTTGGAAATCAATTTCTGGCTTTTGCCTCAATTGTTTCATTAACTTTTGACTAATTCGGTTCGGACTTTGTTTTGCCAGTCAACTTAAATTAGTTATAACTTATTTTGAGTCTCCACTCTCCATTCCCAAATAAAAGAGCAGACACATAGAGGGGTTATTATTATTATTATTTTGAGCTTCTTTTTCAGTAAATATGTTTGAATCAAAAACTTGCAATTTCAACATGCAAAGTAGGTTTCCAAAAAAAAAAAATTAAGCCCAAACACGATGCATAACAAACAATTTGAATTCAAATTATGTAAAAAATTGACAATATAAAACGGTATCTGAAAAAGTTAAAAGGAGAGAGTTATAGAGCGTCACTACACAGTCACACCTGAATCTGGTTCTCCTGGAATGATTCCAACTACGATCAGCTTAAAAAATTTCAGTAGTCTTTTCCGCAGAACAAACAGAAACTAACCTAAACCTTGTAATTAAGTGATTTTCTGTTAAAAATTTGAGTAACTAAGTAGACATGAAAGCAGCCCAAGCTAGCGTTTATTTTGGTATAATTGGTTGAGTTGATTAGCAGAGAGAGAGAGGCCACCTGTTGGCTGCTGCTGTTGGCATGTGAATCGGAGACGACTGACGACTGATGAGTGACGGGGCGGAGGAGGTGAATTATTGGATGCGTGGACCGTGTGCGGTGTAGGGTGTGATTGTGGGCGGCAGTCAGTGGCACGATAAATGCAGCTATCGTTGAGGTATTGCCCATAATAAAACAATAATTACTCAGAACAACTTAATTTTAGTGGTGGAAGAAGGATTTCAATCTTTGAACCTTATTTCTCTACAAGAGAATTAATAAGGTAAATGTAACCGTTAAATCAGCCTTAATTTATTGTTACAGATACCAATTTATATTTTTTCTATTTTTTTTAGTGATAAAAATATTATACTCATTTTATTTAAACTGACACTTGAAAGATAAAAATGGCCCACAAAACTTTAAGTATTTGAAAGGAGCGGCGCTAATAGTCTCTAATAACAAACGCTTGTTAAAATCAAAGAAAACTGCGATGGAGGAAAGTTACTTCTAAAAGAAAGAGTGTATCACAACTCACAACTGAGTTGATTTGGTGAGATCGGAGGCGGCGTTCTAGGATGGACATGGAAACCGTCAAGGAATATTTAGAGAATTCGGCCAACATCGATGGCGATGAACTGCCTTTGAGATTCTTCGAACGCCTAATCATGCATGGTCTCCGCGTTGATCTCATTGAAACCAGTCGAGTCATTTGCACTTTCAAGGTCTCCCCTCGTCTGCTGGTACGATTAGCGCCCACCCCCCCCCCCCCCTTTTTTTTTCTGTTTCTGTCAAATTCAGGAGATCATTGCTGGTAATTCAGTAGTCCTATTTATGAATTAAAAAATTTTAGGGCATTTAAGTTCATAGGAAAACTCAGAAAAACAGGGAGGGAATTAAGATTTAAGAAGCAAACATATCATAAAGGGAAATATTCTGTCAAACTCTTAGACGAAAAATAAAAAGAAAAACAATGAATAATAATTCTGGGTTTTGTTTATTGTGCAAAGAACGGCAGTAATTACTTGCATGGTGGGGTCACAGCGACACTTGTGGACTTGGTTGGCTCAGCAGCAGTATACACTGTTGGAGCTCCATTCACTGGGGTTTCAGTTGAGATAAACGTCTCTTACATGGATGCTGCATATGCTGATGTGAGTATGCTCTCCTGCATTTACTTTACTAATTTGCGCGTTCTCTAAATCACTCAAAAAAATGTTTGAAAAGAAAACACTCGCATGGTTGACTAAAAGAATTTACTGGCATGTGCACATTTTCATGGGAGGAAGACAAAATTGCCCCTTGATTAATTAACATTGTAAAACATAAATTCCTCGTCAAGCATCCATTGTTTAACTATATATAATTTCGTTATTCTTCAATCTGTTTATGCCTTTTTGATTGTGTTTGTAATATGTTAATATTATAGTTCCAAGTTGTACTCGCTTTTCTATATATATGTGTGTGTGTGTGTGTGTGTGTGTGTGCAGTAGATAGACAGTAATTTGAATCACGGTTTCACATAGTAAGTGTCTACCATTGCTACTTGTTGCTCAGGATGGTGTGTTTCTAACAGGTTATTGGTTTTCTTAACACTATGCTTGCAACTTTTGAGTTTCTGCTCAAATTCCCCATTGATTTGTTGAGACATTTTTCACTACTTGTTGAGTTCTAATCAGTTTCATAGCAGACAATATTTTGAATAAACAAACTGGATATTGGAAATAAGCTTTATGCAAATTTGGGATCTTCACTAGTGTTAGATCTTGCAATTATTATAAATTGTTGTTATTGAGGAGTGAATCTGGTGTCTAGACTAATGTGAGAATAAGAGAGCTGGCGACACAAAAGAAGTACTAAAGGGCATTGGAGTTTACTTTGGCATGCCTTCTTCGACGGTCAAGTTAGTGAGAAAAGCTTAAAGAGGTTTGAGAGAGTGTGTGGATCGTGCCTCATGTCTTAATCATAATGGGGTACAAGGTGCAATGTGAGAGATCCAAAGAGTGCCCTTTTAGGGCCTTGGAATGACTGTATGACCCTACCTAACAGTTATAGTCTCCCCATGAAAAGAATTTTATAAGTTAGTCAGAATCTTTGTTTGCTGGACAATTCTTTTTTCTGATGATCAATGTGTGCTTCAATTCATCAACAGGAATTAATGTGCTTTCTTTTACAGCTTTTCTTGGTGTTTTTAGAATACACTTCTGTAAAATATGAGTAGAAATTTATTGTGATGGTCTTCTTTAAGCCTGGACAAGGCTGAAAGAGAAAGGAAAAAAAAATAAGGGGGGGGGGGGGGGGGGGTGTGGGGGAGTTAGGGGTTTGCTCTAGGCAGTGCTCCTTGTAATGTAATTATGAATTTCACAGTGCAAGAGTTAAAGAAAATTCCACTAGAGCTACCTTTCTTTGTGCATCTAGTTATTTCTTGGAGATACCCTTTCTTCTTTGCATCTTGTAAGTAATATATCATGTCTAAATTTTTTAGTTTTGCTTTTCAAGTAACTAAACAACCGTAAGACTGGAAACTTGTATTTCCTTCTTTTCTTTTGCATACTTTGAATGAAAAAAAAGTTTCTTTGCTTTTTTTGGGAGCTTTAAAACAGTAGAGGTGGGAAAGGGCAATGTTTCTGATTTAGGGTTCTTGGCAGCAACCTTTGAGAAATGATATATAATCCATTTATGAATGTGCTATGGTTTTGCTTATGTAGGAAGAAATTGAGATAGAAGCAAGGGCTTTGCATGTTGGGAAGGCAGTTGCTGTTCTCAGTGTTGAGTTTAGGAAGAAAAATACTGGGAAAATTATCGCTCAAGGCCGTCATACAATGCACCTGTCTCTACCAAGTAAAATGTAAATGACATTATAATTTGAATAACCATCCTCATAATTCCTCCATTAGGAATGAACAAAATGCGTTGGTTCATGTGTATTCAGAATACACTATTTATTCATGATTTTTTATTAGACAACTTTAGTCGAATTTCATGTGAAGTTACTTTCTGTGCTTCCTCTATATTGTCACAACTTGCCTTGCTTTGCCTGGTTGTTTAAACCGTCTGCCAGCATGAATCACTGAATGGCATATTGGATCTTTATACTAGTTGTTTTTCCTTTTTCTATTTTGACATACTAGCCGATTTTGTTATGCATGAAATTGCCAAGTTGATGGGTTTTAAACAACTTAAAATACAATAGTTTTACTTGGATAAATATCCTTAGTAGGACTTAACTTTGATTCAAAAGTCTGTTTAAGGTTTGACCTAGTCAATATTGAATCGGAATGAAAGAACGATTGATTACTTCATTGCAATTGATTGAGTACAGAAGCAAGCCTTTTATACTTGCTTGTTTTGTACACTGTTAGTAGAAGCTAATCCTACTTAAAAAGCTTAAAACTCAGTAACAGAGAAGGATTACATAATTAATGAGTTTATATTTGATACCGAAATTTTAAATTTATTTTTTAATAACATCGTTTGATGTCCTGACAGCGTATAGATTAACATAATTAGAATCACATGCAAACATATTTGCATGTGCTCTTTACTAACTAACTAGTAATTAAAGGCATATGTGCCTTTGTGCTGATTGACCTTCTATTAAAACAGAGGGAGATGGACGTCAGTGGTTATTGCTGGCCCATAATTAGCAACCAAAGTATATGTGCAAGAGCCAAGATCATTTGGGAGAAGACAAATTTTGTATCGGAGGAGCATATATTCTTTTTAATATAATTGTTGCAAAAAGTAAAAAATAAAGAAGTATATTCAAATAAAAATATTATTTTAACTATACGTAAAAAATTAAAATATTAATGGTTAAAATTTCCATTTAATCCCTCTACTTAGGTGTTTTTTTCAATTTAATCTTTTTACTCAAAATAGTGATAATTTAATCCTTTGGTTTTAAAAATTGTTTCAATTTAATCTCTCTAACATTTTCGTTCAAATTGATTGTTATGATGTTAACGTAGTATCTAATGCTGACGTGAAATGTGAGGTGGGTTTAAATTGTTGACATGGCACTGCCACATCACTATGATAGTGCCACGTAGACATGTCACATGGCCTGATCAGTCTAACATGTCACTGATGATGTGGCATGTCAAGGTGGAAAAATTTTCCCTCAAAGTCAAATTTGGGTTGACATCAGAGGGACCTAATTGAAAAAAAATTTGAAAAACAGGGACCAAATTGAACAAAAAAATTAATATGTAAAGAGACCAAATTGAAGCAAATATATATATATATAATGTGACTCACTAATCAGATTGTTCTCCATGAGAACATGGAAGGAAAAAGTTCTCCAGCAAACAATATTTTGCACTAAATAATAATTATAATTATAATATGAAAGAAGATACATCCACTTATATTTATGTGTAAATCCATTTACAAAAGCTGTACAGGAGGCTTCGTAATCCAAAATATGTTTGCACAAAACTATTTTCTAGTAACATTCTTGTGCAATATATGCCATTTACAAAAAACAAGTTATCTATAATTATATAATATTGATAAACACCGCAACCACTTATAACTATTTAATAATTTTGACAAAAGCATGGCAACAACAAGTACCCAACATTTAAGTACTTAGCATATAAATAATTAAAAATCACAACAAATCCTAGTCATTTTTACTACTTTCTTGAGTGGGTAGCTCAACTTCAAATTGTGATCTCCTAGGTGGCTTATATTTGGCCATTTCTTGTAGCAATATAAACAAAAATAATGTCAAAATCTCAATTTAGCTCACATTTATAACATGATAGAATGCAAGTGCAATTTTGCTCACTATTAATTGCCTGCTAGATATGAATGATGTTGAATCCCCACGGCCAATTGCAACAACCAATTGATTTGGTTTTCTAGCCTATACAATAAATTGACATAATAAACATAAACTAAATTTACTCACTAATATAACATGATAGCAAAAGATAAACTCCAAACAAATCAACCAAATGTAAATAATTGTTAATAAACATAACATGACATGAAGAGGGACTAAATTTACTCACATTTATAATAGAAATATGTTTTAGAGGAGATGTAGGTGTTTAGGCAAATTTGGTTTAACTTCTAGAAGCTACTGTCCCCCCTCCCTTAGAGCTTGCTTGCTACAATTTAGTCCTTGAGGTAGTAACATCATTTGAACTAAAGTCTTTAGTACTTGCAGTAGTAGACTGAGCACTTCTACTAGCCCTCATTTTTATCCTTTTAGCAACAGTAAAAGCGCTTGACCTAGCAGCACCTTGACTTGCACTAGTAGCAAATTCCTGCACCAACAACAGCACATTGACTTGGTGTATCAGTAGCACCTTCAACTGGGGCACCAGCACCACCTTGACTTGGTATAGCAGTAGTAGTAGCTTCACTTGGTGCACGAGCAGTGGTAGAAGATTTCTTCTTTCAACTGTGAGTTTTCTGTGTGCTTGTCTGACCATAAACATGAAAATTAGAAAAAGTTAGTAATCGACAATAATAAATAATTAATAAATAAAGCTAGAAGATACTAACTTGCTTCACTAGACATTTAGACCTATTATGTCCTTTAGAACGATAAAGAGTGCATTTTATTTTCCTTTCGACCCTGAACATCCTTGTCTTATTTGGGCTTTCATCTGGTTCTTTTTTCCTCTATTTCTTGGGTCGTCTTGCAAATCTTTTCACATATGGAGGTAAGACAGCCTCCATATTCTACTGAAACCAGAACATTGGCCCTCTTACAATATGGAGCTGTTGGTCATATGCCTTGAGATATTCATTTTTTTTAAAAGAGTCTGCCAAATACTTTGTAGGGTTCTCTCTCTCATAGTAGTTAACGTTGATGGCATGTTGGTATGACACTCCACCAATGTCTCAAGCTCTATAGTTACATGTCTCATTCCATAAACATATTGTGTAGCTTTCCTTAACATATTTTTTAGCATCTTCCCAAAATACTTCATAAAGATAGGAACTATTTTAATCCACATTTCATTTAGTTGCCAACCCTTTATACTTCTCAAATTTTCTAAGTATACGAGGACCAAAATCAGTTTTTCACTTCATCCCTTCTACCTTGTTTTACACCAATCTCCTTATCACATAAAACCTGATATCCTCGAGCATGCTGATTATAAGCTTGCATTTGGATTCTATTATAACTTTGTTAAATGTCTCGCACATATTGTTATCGATGACATTACACTTGATGAAATTAAAGAACTATGCTTGACACCAGTGTATAGGATCTCAATTCTCAAGCAAGTGGTTATGTGCAGCCTCATTCATAGACTTGAGAAGCTCCATTTGCCTCTTGAACTCTAGTTGGTTAAAAGATCTAGCATAGCGCCAAAATTGGTATTTCAATTCCTTATCTCTGAACCTTTTCCCAAACCTCGAGTAGATGTGTCGTGCATACCTTTGTTGTTTAACATAAGGAAGCAACTCATTGATAGCATTTAGCAGCCTTTATAATAAGAAAATACACTTAATAAGATGAGGAATTGAAATATCAATTTTCGCGTTGTGCTAGATCTTTTAACTAGCCAGAGTTCAAAAGGTAAATAGAATTTCTCAAGTCCATGAATGAGGCTGCACACAACCACTTACTTGAGAACTAGGATCCTATGCATTGGTGTCAAGCATATTTCTTCAATTTTGCCAAGTGTGATGTCATTGACAATAACATGTAAGACATTTAACAGAGTTATAAAAGAATCCAGATGCAAAGCATGCTCAAAGATATCAGACTTTATGTGATGAGGAGGTTGAAGTAGAACAAGGCAGAGGGGATGAAGTGGAAAACTGATTTCGATCCTTGCATATTCAGAAAATTAGAGAACTATAAGGGGTTGAAAGCTAAATGGGAGGTGGATTGGAATGGTTCCCATATTCATGAAGTATTATGGGAAGATGCTGAAAAGCATGTTAGGAAAAGCTACACAATATATCTACAAAATGGGATATGTACCTATAGAGCTTAGGACATCACTGGAGTGCTATGCCAACATGCCATCAATGTTACTACTATAAGGGAAAAGAGCTTACAAACTATCTGACAGATTCTTTTAAAAAGAGTTAATATCTGAAGGCATATAGCCATCAGCTCTATCTTGTTAGAGGGCCAATGTTCTAGCCTCAATGGAATGTGGAGGTTATCATACCTTCATATGTGAAGAGATCTACTAGACAACCTAAGAAGCAGAGGAAAAGAGAACCAGATGAAGGTTCGAAGAAGATAAGGATGTTGAGAATTGGAAAGAAGATAAAATGCACTCTTTGTCGTCAAGGAGGACATAATAGGTCCAAATATCCAATGAAGAAGGTCGATATCTTTTAACTTCATTTATTAATTATTTATTATTGTTGGTTACTAACTTTTTTCTAATTTCCATGTCTAAGGTCAAACAAGCACACAAAAAACTCACAGTTGAAAGAGAAAATCTTCTGTCACTGCTTGCGTACCAAGTGAAGCCATTATTATTGCTGCACCAAGTCAATGTGTTGTTAGTATCTTAAGTGAAGGTGCTGCTGGTGCATCAAGTCAATTTGCTACTGGTGGTACAACAAATAAATTTGCTGCTGGGTGCAAGTCAAGGTGTTGTTGTGTTAAGTGCTTCTACTATTGTCAAGAGGATAAAAGTGAAGGTTTATAGAAGTACCCAATTTGCTACTACAAGTATTGAAGGCTTTAGTTCAAATGATGTTATTGCCCCAAGGACTAGATTGAAGCATGCAAGCCCTAAGGGAAAGGGAACAATAGCTTCTGGAGACCAAACCAAATCTACCTCAACATTTACATCTCCTCCAAGACATTTTTTTGTTATAAATGTGAGTAAATTTAGTCCCTTTTCATGTCAGTTATGTTTATTAATAATTATCCATATTTGATTGATTTATTTGAAGTTTATCTTTTGTTGTCATGTTGTATAGGTGAGTAAATATAGTTTATGCTTATTATGTCAATTTATTATATAAGTTGGAAGACCAAATCAATTGGTTGATTTGGTCTTCCAACTAGTCGTGGGGATTCAACATCATTCATATTCAATAGGCAACTAATAGTGAGCACAATTGCACTTGCATTCAATCATGTTATATAGGTGAGCTAAATTGAGATTTTGACATTGTTTTTGTTTATATTGCCTCAAGAAATGGCCAGAAAGACGCCACCTAAAAGATCACAATCTAAAGTTGAGCTACCGCGGTAAAAATGACTATAGTTTGTTGTGATTTTTAATTGTTTAAATGCTAGGTACTTAAATGTTGGGTACATATTGCTCCCATGTTTTTGTCAAAAATATTATACAGTTATAAGTAGTTGTCATGTTTTTGTCAATATTAAATAGTTATAGGTGGCTTGTTTTTTGTAAATGGCATATATTACATAGGAATGTTGCTAAAAAATGGATTTATGCAAAGTATATTTTGGGTTACAAAGTCTCCTGTACAGCTTTTGTAAATGGATTTACATAAATAAATAAATAAATATATATATATATATATATGTATGGATGTATCTTTTTTCGCATTGTAATTATAATTATTATTTAGTGCTAGATACTATTTGCTAGAGAATTTTTTCCTTCCATGTTCTCATGGAGAGTAATCTGATTAGTAAGTCACATTATATTTTTTTGATTCAATTTGGTCCCTTTACATATTAATATTTTTATTCAATTTAGTTTTCTTACTTCTAATTTTTCTTTAATTTGGTCCCTTTACTTCAAATTTTTAATCAATTAAGTTCCTTTGACGTCAGTCCAAATTTGATTTTGGGAGAAAATTTTTCCACCTTGACATACCATGTCATGGTTAGCATGTCAGATTGATAATTTCACATGGCATGTCCACGTGGCATTGTCAGAGTGACGTGGCACTATTTCATCAACAACACAAACCCACTTCAAATGCCACATCAGCATCTAGTGCCACATCAACGTTGATGTCAATACTGTAACAGTCAATTTGGACAAAAAATATTTGAGGGATTAAATTGAAGCAGTTCTCAAAACTAAAAACTTAAGTTATTGCGATTTTAAATAGAGCGATTAAATTGAAAAAAACGTTTATATATAAGGATTAAATGGATAATTCAACCAACAAATAACATATTTAAGAGTGGATACAAAAATTAGCTTTATTATTAACTGATTTTCTAATTTACGAATTTTTTTTGTTTTTAAAGTTTTTATTTCTTTATTTTAATTACTTTATATTTGGTAAAAATGAAAAATGGAAAAGAATATTTTATATATGATGTACAATTTTAGAATTTAAATTTATCATAAATAATAAAAAAAACTGATTCTTTTACGCTCTTTTACCTACAACAAGGATTTTGTAATAAACCAAATAGAAGTAGACAACATAAGAATAAAGAAAAAAGGGATTTTATGTTTCATTAGTTTTTTAAAGTTACTAATAAAATAATAATTTGTTATGTATATCTTATTTTTAATTAAATTAACATTTGATAAAAAATAAAATTTTAATTTTAATTTAAATGATTTCATTTAAAATTTCAAATTATTTAAATCCGAATTATTTTTAATTTGAATCAATTTAGATTCAGATGAATTTGTGCAAATATTTCAGTTCCGAACAGTTTTATCATAATTTATTATTTTTATAGTAAAAAATTAATATTTTTATTAAAATACCACGTGTCGCACGAGGCAAATATTAATTATGCTGCATATCACGTGGGGTGGCATGGTGTGGAGTGGTGTGGTGTGCCGCCTGTCTTGAAAAACTTGACTTGATGGAGCTCGACAATCGTGTGAGACGGGGCAGCCGAAGAGAATGGACTTGGAAACAGTGAAGAAATACTTGGAGAAAGGAGGTGGCGACAACGACGACGAAAACGCCCCAACCATCCATGGCTTCCCTTCCAGATTCTTCGAAAATTTCATTATGCAAGGTCTCCGCGTGGACCTCATCGAAAAGGGTCACCTCCTTTGCTCTATGAAAGTCCCTCCACGTTTACTGGTTGGTACTCTCAATTTCAACTGATTAGAAATCTCAATTTCAATTATTGATATTTGATTGATTTGGGTTTGTTTTTTGTTTGGTGGTTAATTGTGCAAAAGAACGCTGGTAATTTCTTGCATGGTGGAGCCACGGCATCTCTGGTGGACATGATTGGTTCAGGGGTTTTATACACTTATGGAGTTAGTTCCAGCGGAGTTTCTGTTGAAATTAATGTCACTTACTTGGATTCTGCTTATGTTGATGTCAGTGAATTTCTCCTACTTATATCTTCTATCCAATTTCTTCCCAAATTAGCTTATGTTACCTTCTTTGCTTGACTTGCATCTTTGAATTAAAATGAGTTTTCTTTCCTTTATTTTTTTCTTAAAATTAAAATAGGAAACTGATTCATCATTCATTTGCTGGCACCTTTTCTACAGCTCTCTGAGTTTTTGATCAGTTTTGTAGTAGGAATCTTAGAATAAATTAATGGGTTGATATAGGTTTGGAGGTCTTAGCTGTTGTTAAATCTTAAAAATCATTGTAGATCATGCGGGCCGTAGTTAACTGCAATCTGCTTCCCTGAACTATGCCTTTTCTCAAATGCATTTCAGAAATTTCTCCTTTTTGATGATCAAATATGTGTTTGAAATTCATCAAGTTGAGATTCATATCCATCGTTTGTTCAATGTTGCTTGTTAATGATACAGGGGACTTCATTGTTGTTTATCCTAATTGCATCTAATAAAAAAGAATGTACTCCATCCGTTTATTATGAATTATCTTAGAGTTATTGCAGCCTTAACTTTTTCATTAGTTTTGGTCTTACACTGTTGTCCTTTCCAATGATGTGTGATCTGGAACGCTGGAAGCTATCAAGAATCTGATGCTCTGATGGTGGTTAACATGAAACATGCTCTGAACTTTATTTGCAAGTGCATTAGAAAAAGAAATCTTTGATCTGGAATTGTACCAATTAATGAGATTGCTTGATTTATTTGCTGAATTTCTATCACTGATTTAGTTCAGTATGCAGGTTAGCAACCTTTATGATATTTTGTGTTTTCTGGTGGTTTTCTCTTTGTCTAGTTGCTTTGAAAGGAGTTCAGTTTCAGTTGAATTTGTGATCCATGAGTACAAATACACCATAAAGAAACTTCTAATTGATTATAGGGCTGCATGTAGTTCAATCTTGAGTACAAATACACCATAAAGAAACTTCTAATTGATTATAGGGCTGCAGGTAGTTCAATCTTTCTTTCCCTTCCAGTTCATTTTTCTTTTGCCCATGCTTTAATGCCCTAGTGTTATTCCCCATTGACAGGGGGAGGGGAAGGGAGTTGCTTAATCTATAATTCTGTGTGCTTTATTATGTAATTATGAATTTTAAAGTGCAAGAATAAGGAAATTACCAATAGAGCCACCTTTATTTAATTTCCTTCTTTCTAGAAAGACATCTACTTGAAGTATTATGCAAAATGATTTTATTCCTTACTTGTTTATCAATTTGCATTTCGAAATATTAAATGAGCATTTGACCTAACCTCGTAGTTGCATGTTTCTCTCTCTTTTTTTTAAGACGTGGTTTATTATTTTGTAGAACTGGGAAAAGGGTTTTGGAAAAGTAATGCTTCTAATTTATCATTCTTTGCTGGAATTTATGTAGAAATTATGTAAAGGCATTTCTGTTGTTTTTTCTTTGGGAAAATAAAGTCCCCTTTCATCTATAAAATGAAGTTATATTTAAAGGCATTTATTGATGTACATATTGTCACTGCCTATGCAGGAGGAAATTGAGATAGAGGCTAGGGCATTGCGTGTTGGGAAGACTGTTGCTGTTGTCAGTGTTGAATTTAGGAAGAAAGAAACTGGGAAAATTGTTGCACAGGGGCGTCATACTAAGTACCTCCCTGTCCAAAGTAAAATGTAAATGACATTTATGGCCGAATGGTCATCATCACATAATTCCTACAATTTAATTCGCACTTAAGACATGCTTTTAATCAGACAGGTTCAGTAGAATTTCATGCGGAGTTACTAGTTGCCTGCTCCTGATTTTCAGTGCCTTGTATTGCACAGTTGTCTGAAACTGTATTACTGTTAGAATTTGATATCAGTTCCACCGGACTTGGATATTTTCACTAGTTGATTTTCAATTTATGGTTTTCCTCTGCTGCATGTGCACATGTCATAAAACTTTATTGTCTAGACCATCAAGAACGAGTGCCTGCCTTAGATTTGTTAAGAAAAACGAACATACTATCACGTTGAAATATGCAATTGATCATCTCGCACTGAATTAGCATATAGTCAGATCTATCTAAGGTTTTTTTTTTTTTATGAACAATCTAGCAGAACTGCAGGTTAATACTCTACCCAAGGTTTGATGCAACAGGTGAACAAGTTGAACTTGTTATCTTTATTGGTATGCATCGATTGTTCACATGTAACATATACTCATGGTTGGAGTCTTGGTGCTGGAGATGGATCCTGTGTTTCTGACAGGGAAGTAATTTAGTTAATGGGAGAAAAGGTTGTGGCCTGGAGCACATTCCCAAAGCCTACAGATGTTTGATGGGACAAGAACAGAACAAGAGCTAACAAGTTAAGGTTTAAGGGTGACAGAGCGCATAATGTCCACTTACAGCTTCCGTTGCCATTGTCCTAATATTCTGGTTTAAGGGTAGTGCTTCTGGCATTGATAAACATCTGGGTAAAATGCAGCTTGCAGTTAAGTCATTTTCAATCCCATTTTTCACTTCTTGAAGAGCACAAGTTCTGATAAGTCATAACTTGAAAATGAGTTTGCAAGGAACGAAGTCTGCTAACGCAGAAAAACAGGTAGCCAGTGACTTCTTTCATTATAAGAAGATTGGCAATATATATGTATGTGTATCTATAGCTCAAAAAAGTTACTTTAAGTCATTCAATTTTCTTAGATCCATTAGCCATCACTCCTAAAGCATCGCCCAAATTAATTGTCCTTCTCATGGTTCTCCTCCCAATACCTCCATTGCCCGTCCTCATCATTGCAGCAAATTCCCCATAATCTATTTGTCCATCCTGTACCAAAGCCTTCATTAGCATTAAGTAAATGGAAAATAGATACACTAATTAATCGGGGTCTTAAATCTGGAAACCCTAACAACTACAGCACAATGATGGGATGGGACAGAGGATCATGCTAATACAGACCAATTTTTACATTTCAAGTAAGGAAAAGGAAAAAGATATAGAAAACTATCTAATAATCTTCTACTTGGGTCAATAGACATTAAAATGCTATTGGTTAGCACCAAAAAGGAATGAGTGTGCTTTCAAACTGTTCCAATGTACATAAAGCCAAGGGATTCTTTTTCTAGAAAAATGTGATAACTAGAAAGATACTATGGAATACAAGTAGCCAGCAGTAAAGCTCAGAAAGAAGAAACTTACATTATCTTGATCAATTTCTTTGATCATCTCATCAAGATGGACGTCGCTTAATCCAAACTCTTTGCAGGCTTGTTGAAGCTCATCAATAGTTATGTATCCACTGCCATCTTTGTCAAAAAATGCGAAGGCTGACACCAGATTCTCCTCCCTCTCTAGTTTATTCAAATGCACTGTAGCAGCAAGGAATTCACCGTAGTCAATTGTCCCACTGTTGTCAATATCTGCCTACAAAAGGAACATGAATGTTTGTCCAATTAGTGAAGATCAAATAACTACAAGAGGAGTACAAAAAGAAAGTCAGACTTATTAGATCATTGATGGGATTTCTTACTGCATCCATAAGATCTTTGATCTCAGATTCCATAAGTTCAGAACCCACTCGCTTCAAGCCATCTTTTAATTCTTCAAATGTTATTGTTCCACTGCTGTCAGTATCTATCATTTTGAATAACTCTTTTAAACCACCAATTTCTTCTTCTGAAAGCCTTTCTGCTATAACCTAAGATTGAGTATGAATGTTAGTAGAAAATATGCACAAAATTGAGAGAACATGAGAAAGACAAAAAAATGTTGCAATAATAATATTTACCAAAATGTTGACTTGAAAGAACAGATGATACACGAATAGACCTCACATAGTACGTAATAGTAACATGATAACATGAATGTGACTTTGCATTTAAGGTCTCTAAGCACAAAGGTTATGGATTATAAAATGGAAAAGACGCGATTCATTTGATCTCCTATTCCAGGCTGAAACTGAGCAATCTAAAGCTGTCAAGATAGTTTGGGTAACTTGAAGATAGTTTGTCAATGGTGATCCATATTTAAATTTCTTCAGCAGAGATCATATAGAGGGATGAGCAGGGGGGAGAAATAGTTGAAGTCTCTCATTCCTCCTTTTTATTATGTAGTCTAGGTGTCATAAGAATTTATAAAAAGGAAATACAAGATGGCACACTGTTCCACAAGATTGATGGTACCAACAAATCAACAATATTTCATAAAGAAAAGTTGCTCAACATCAACAAACGTACCACACCCATAAAACTGCATTATTTTTATTACATCAAACAAGGATTCTCAAATTAATCAACTGAAAGGACTCCATCACTTTTGCCTGGAGAATCACCACAAGGTGAGACATCATCTTATGAGAGCCTCATTGGTAAAATAGACAATGCATCACTTTGGAGAAATAGGTTGCAAGCAAGCGAATAAAATGTAAAGCTGCCCTTAAAAGACTAATTTTGCTTTTGAATTAATTAAGGAGGTTTGTAAAGCATATTAAGTCATATTGATTTGTTTCCCTGCCTTTTTAAGATAAATCGGAGTTGACGGTTCAACTTGGACCAATTAATTGACCACATTTTTGGTGTAGCTAGAAGTGTATGAGGAAGAATACATTTAACTCTAGTCAACTAGAAAGAAATTTCTATGCAGCAGAAACAAAGTTTGTTCAATATAAATATTGTTTACATTCATGTATAAGAATTGAATCCGACATTAGAAGTTAAAATTATATTGAATGCTTGAAATAATGTGGTTCATATCAATCCAACAGCTTATTGTTTTCATTAAGGTGGCAACACATTTACTGAAGGCTTCATGAGAAGATAACTTTTAAATTGAGGTATAAATGAAATTTGTGCAAGCACTATAACTCTGAAACAATTAAAACATTATTTTTTTTAAATCACCAATGTTTCTGAATGAATAAAAATAGATCATGACAAATGATGTTCAGTGTTGTTCAGAGCCCTTACTTCTATCAAAGAACTCACATGTAATCCACCCTAGGTACTGATGACACCAGAAAAATTGATATCATGAAAATAGATCTTGACAAATGATGTTTGGAGTTGTTCAGAGCTCTTAATTCCATCAAAAATCACACATGTAATCTATCCTAGGTACTGATGATACCAGAAAAATTGATATCATGCTTCTAATCTTGAATACATATATACAAACATGTTTTCATTTTTCAAATGTAAGATGATCTGAACATGATTTCTGTTTAAGGCATAAGCGAACAGTTAAGTTTAGCTTACCATAACCAATGAGTTTGGGTCTTTAAGAACAGCCAGCAGCACAAAAGAAACCAGAAATATGGCTAAACTCTAAACTCAGCTTGATTAGGTTAAAAGACAGAACTTATGACTAGGCTCTTTAGTTTAGATACTCAAAACAGGGCAGGTAATGCTGCATTAAACCCCAGCAATTTTCATACCCTTGGTTGAGCTTTCTTATGTAAACTTGGCAAACTAGCTTAAGCCTAGTCATACAAGCCTGAGAAACAAGTTGAAGTTACACTTGGTTGTGTGATCAAGTACAAGTACAAGCTCACAAACATGCTAGAAATCAGGTTATTTGGATAATTTAGCCAAGCTCATTATAAATGTTTTGAATTTGAATCAAGAAAATTTCGGGCATTTATGCATCTATTGTAAGATTTTGACTCCCAGTCAAGTGAGTTAACTTCTACGTTTGAGGAAAAGGGATACAACAATCTCATCTAAAATTTGCAGGTCATTCTGAAGATTTCTCTTCATAAATTTTCTAAGGAACAGTGACTGAGAAAGAAAGAAAGACAAGACAGAAGAAAGGAAAGAGCTCTGAGTGTATAAATCTGCTACCCCCTGTTTCTAGACTTTGAATTGTGAATAAATCCAAAGTTCAAAATGACAATTATTTGTCCCACATCTATTAGCAGCCATGTCGATTTTTGATCAAAGTGCGCATTTCTATTAATAAAAATAAGAAAAATTAAATGTGATATTAACCACACTTCAGCATGCCTGATTCCAGCTGCCTCAATAATATATGTATAGTAGATTTTCCTTACACCAGCCTTTTCTTTATTTCCTTTTGTGGTAAATCTTCACCAGTTATTTGTGCATATGGTTTTCATGTTAAAATACAATATTTCACAGAATTATAAATAGACAACTCACCTTAATATTGCAATCTACAGTAAAAACTCTCAACAACTCAAGTTGAGTGTCTGAGCTGAACCTAAGCTTTAACATGCAATCCTCATGCTAAGGTTGGTTTTGATCTCAAGATTGGTTAAAGGTTACTTTCCAAGCCTGAACAAGTGAAAGTGACCTTGGTATAGCATGTTCTCAACCATTATTTACTACTCCCACACTTGGAAATACAGGTAGTGTACTTCCATCAGAGATTATCTAGGAATCATTCTATTGAGCATGCAATAATACTTCATGGGCCTTGCTCATCAGCTTATACACCAAAGATGTTGGCAAAAAATATGACATAAAATGTAATTATTTATTTTCAGGTCAACAATTCCTTTGAAATCTTTGAAAATATGTAATGTGGTGGTAGCAAGTAATCGATTGTTCAAGAAAAATATATTAGGCATGTGGTGGCCTGGTCTTATAGTTCGAAAGGATTATGCTGTAGAGTCATACCTGGAGTTTTGGGTAACTAGGAAGTAGGCACAGTATCTCATGTCGTTCTCATCAAGTTCAATGTAAATGGAATGGTATCACATCTAATGTGGCTTTTATTTAAGCAAATTTAACTCTAATCCTATAAGCACATGATAATACTAGCTTAGGCACATATTTAATAGATAATATTCACAGGATTTTTACTTGTATCATTATAGTAATGTTACAATTCCTCCCAAACTAAAACTAGAAAGGTCATACAAATTGTTAAGAAAATTTGCTCATTTGCCAAGAAATAACTAAAAGAATTTTTGCAAAACAAATAATCTTTCCCTGGTCTTGCTTTAAGCCTTTTACATAAGAGAAATTCAGAAAGGTTATCAGCCAATCAGAACAAATAAGAAAACTGCATCAGAGAACCAAATATCTATACTGCATACATTATTCCAAGTATGCAAACTGGAGAGTGAAGCTAATAGGAACTAGCAAAATTGCTCCAAGAAACATTAAGACTTAACAACTATGGGCTCTAAATGCTTAACAAATCAATAAATCTCATATTGAACCCAACTAATACTGATGCAATGAATATTTTCCAAATGAAATTGAGAAAGGATATGTTAAATGTGTAATCATGTATAGAATAAACACTAAGAAGCTTTACTAGTCCAAGAACTATAAGTTATCTAATGAAAATACATATTATGCTTTAGTTTACTTACTCGCAAAGCCATCTTCTTAAGTTTGTTCATTGCTGAGAACTGCTTCAGGCGTGACAATACTGCAGAATCAAGAGGTTTATCGGGTGCAATTGTGTCATCTACAATCCATGGATGACCTGGTACAAATGGTTAACACCATAAGGTTGTGAGAAACATCAGCAGTAAATTTCCTAGCAATTCTTTTATACTATGTTTGGAAACATGAATTTGGGAGAAAGGACTTGGATTTGGTTTGTATATAAAAATGGTGAGGATGAATGCAAACATTATGTAAAAAATAGCTCAGATTCAATGCACCAATGTACTTGAGAGGGCACAACAAGATAAATTTAAGTTCCCTATATCATTTAGGTATTTCAACTTTGTCATTAAGTGGAGATAAAGGAAATCTATGAATTGAAAATAATCATAAAAGTCATGTTCTCATGGGTGTTATCACACAATTTATACTAATTTCGTCCAAATCCCTTCTTCCAAATTCATGATTCCTAATGCAACCTTATTTTTATCTGACGAAGTCCTTAAATTTTCTACTTTTATGCAGCAAAAGAAACATACATAAGACTTGATAAGCAGTTAGTCTTCCCTTTGGATTGCGGTCAAGCATTTTTCGTATGAGATCCTTAGCACTTTCAGAAATAGCAGGCCATGGTTCTGAATCAAAATCAATTTTCCCTTGTAAAATCTGCCGAAATATCCCCATTTCAGTTTCTGGAGGTAACAGCATTGGTTATCAGATTTGGAACCATAAGAAAGAATTTCCCCTCTAAAAATCCTGAACCTTATTCTACCAGCAACATATGCACTCAAAAGTCACTACCTGCCCAAAATGGAGGCACCCCACTTAATAATATGTACAGAATAACACCAGCACTCCACACATCTGCTTCAGGTCCATAATGCTTCCGTAACACCTCTGGTGCAACATAGTATGGACTCCCAACAACATCACAAAAAGATTCGCCTACAAAGAGATCGAGGAAATTATAAGTTCTTGAAAAAGAGTGTTGCAAAAGAACAACTTAATAAGACAAGCTTAAATGTTTAAGACACTCAGAGCAACTTTAAACAAGGTGGAAAAGAAACCGCAGATCTCAAAAATCTTTTCCCCATAGCAAAAACATTACACAGCCAAAGAAAACAAATGCTGTTAAACCAAACCCGATATGATACAAGGATTTTCCTGCAACATTTTCTGCAGCTTGTCATTGCAGTTAATGACACAAAAATATTAGTAACAGTAAATAACTTTCTGGGTTTTTCTGGTTCTGAAAGGTCCCAGCAACATGCTAAGCACTGCCACCCCCATGCGCTCATGCATATGTACATGCATGCCATTCCTCTTTCCTTGCACCCTAACAAAGTCAAGTAAGCCTTAACTGTAAAACTAGGAAGCCTAGCTATACAAAATCTTTTCATCCAATTTGAACTATTAAAGGCCATACTCTCAACATGTTAAATTATTTTACTGGCGGTACTTAAGTCTGTTTCATTCCAGTTAATAGTCCTATTCCTTGTGTCTTTTTAAGTATTTAGCTCATTCGGTCTTTCCGCCGTATGTATGTCTCGGCATGTATTATACGCAACTAAAGCATCTAAGGCATTCTTTCCCTGACTACTTCCACCTCCTACAAGTCAGTTCATTTGTCAGATTCCCTTTTCTCCTCCTACTGCCACACCTTAATGTTACTAACCCCCATCTCCCCATTCTCTTGCCCTCCGTCCCCACTAAGGAAAAGTATTGCTGTAAGCAGTTAAACTTATCAAATGGCATTCCAGCTGATACTAAGCTGTGTAAAATCACACTCCTCGTGTCACTGAAAACCAAATTGATGCATTTGATTATTTCTGGACATGCCAAATCAAAAGGCCAACCCTTGCCCCACCAAAGAAAGTCCATAGCATAGCAGGGAACCAGTGAGAAATAATCTGAGGGGAAAAGATTTAAAAGAATAAACCTGGCTTGTAGAAAACAGACAATCCAAAATCAGTGGCCTTGAGGGCAGCATCTTCGTCAACGGTATCAAACAAGAAGTTCTCAGGCTTAAGATCTCTATGCATGACCCCAAGAGAATGGCAAGTCTCAACAACTCCAACAATGGTTTTGATCAACTTGGCAGCCTCCCTCTCGCTGTAATGACCTTTCTTGACAATCCTGTCAAAAAGTTCACCACCCTCACAGAGCTCCATGACCAAGTGCACAGAAAGCTGGTCCTCGTAGGTGCCCCTGATCCTGACCACATGGGGGTGCTCCGAGAGGTGGTGCATTATCTGGATTTCTCTCCAAACGTCCTCGTAGTCCTCTTGGCAAATCAGTTTCCGCTTTGGGATTGACTTGCAGGCGTACTGCTGCCCTGTTGGCTTGTGGGTGCACAGGTATGTGGTTCCGAACTGGCCTTGCCCAAGCGTCTTCCCTAGGCTGTAATGATCCGCCAGGCTTGGGGTCGTGTAGGGAAGGACCCTTGAGGGTTTTGTCCCTGAGCTCGTTTTGCTCATACCTCGGTTTTCTTTCTTCGTTTTACTCTTTGAACCTTGAGTGAAATGCAGAAAGAGAGAGAGAGATCGTTTTCACTGTCAATATCAAATCATCTTTTATTAATCTTAGGAAATTATGCTCATCTATGGCTGAAGAATGGAGATTGGAGATGGAGTACGCAATACTCAAAGAACCTCGAGGGTACAACAAGACCTTGACGAGGATGCTGCCAAACCTACCCAAGCAAAGAGGCAATTAAATTAATTAAAGTTTAAAAAAAAAAAAAGAACAAAAGTCTTTACCCTCTCCCTCTGTCAATCCAGCCAACCCATTTCTATCTGGGTCCCTGTCTTAACGTCAGATGCTGATGTTTTACTGCCAATCCTATTACCCCTTCTTCCTTTCTTGCTTGCCAAGATCTAAATTTCTTCTGTCTAGATTCCCCGTCCTTTTTTCACTCCTTTGTCCAATGTGCTACTGCTCCCCTGTTTTAAGCAGATTTATTGAAATACCAGTCCCTGACCTGACTGTAATTTTCTTTCGTGTATTTCAATAAAATAAATAATATTTTTTTTACATTATCGAAATATGTTTAACTTTTTCCATATTTTAAATTTGTTATTAATTTTTTAAAGTTTTTTGAAATTAAAAAGTATTATTATACGGAAATCAAAATTTATATTGTAGAATATACAAAAATCAAAGTTTTTTTTTTTAAATATACATGACAGTCTGAAACAAAGAATACGAATAGGAGGATTACACTCTAGAAGAGGTAAACAAACAAGTTTGGATGAATTTAGATGGGATTAATTTCATTTATGTTTGGATTTTCTCGAATTCAATTCATATATATATTTGGTTATTTTTTAATTTTTTTAAAATTGAAAAAAAGAATTCTGTTTTAAAAAAAATTATATACTAATTAATTAATGGGCGGGTCAAAGTCAAATAAACCTTTAAGTAGTTTTGAACGTAAATCCAGTGGGCCACATAACAAATCGACACTTTTCAATTTCTGTCATTTCAACTACAGAATTATTATATTATAATAGTTTTTCCATTTTTTACGAATCTCTTGTCATGTCTAACTTTTTTTTTAATTTAATTTCGATATAAAACTAGTAGCATATTTGAAAGGCAACCTGTCTTTTTAAATTATATTTACACATTTATAAAACAAAATAAAACAAAAGTAAAGCGGTTGTTAATGTTTGCACGAGCTTTAGCATTTACTTTTGGTATGGAGAGCCTACACAAATATCATTCCTTGTTGGTGGCATTTTGACGTTTATGTCTTTTACCATCAGATATGTCAAACAAAAACGCTAAGGTAAAATATTTTTATTTTTTAAATTTTGATAAAAATTTATTAATTTTTAAAATAATATTTTATTTTAATAAAATATTTTTATTAGGCATATAAATTTGATTGTTAATTAATTATTAGTATTTTCATCAATTGCTAATGTAGTAAAGATAAAAAAATAATTTTACTCTCAATTAATTTTTATAATTATTATTAAATAATTTTATTTTTTTTATTAATTAAAAAAAAATACTCCCATCGGACTCGTGCTCCCTAGGGGAGCCTGATAGGTGCTCCCCTTTTCTTTTCTTTTTTAATTTTTTTAAAAATATAATAATAATTATTAAAATTAATTAAAAATATTTTAATTTTTTTAATTTTTATTAATAATGTTTGTATTTTTAAAACGAAATATCTATTTCGAAAATTAATAAATTCATTTAAAATTTCAACTAAAATTTAAAAGTAAAGATATTTTATCCAAGAAATTAACCTGATTTTGCTTTTGGATTGAAATAGCAGAAGATGACTTGTTGACCCAAGACTCGGTCCGATTGGTTGAATTCATCTAGCGACAAGAAAAACAATCAATCGCCACTGCTTTGAATTGGAATCAAGTGAGATGAATTTTAACTAGGTGACAGCAACAAGGAGGAACGTGTAGCCATAATAAACGCAGCAGGCAGCAGGCAGCAGGCAGCAGGCAGCAAGCAGCAAGCAGCAGTGTGTAACAAGTTGTCTTATTCTTTCTCTCTTCTCAATCTCAACACTGTGTTGTAACCTCACAGGGTGTGTGCAGGGGTCTTCTTTTCAGCTAACTGCTAGGTTATTAAACTCTTAGATTGTAAGATCGTGCCATATGTCTTAGATTGAAATTTGCCACATTTGTTACCATTATATCAGCCACTTCCTTAAAATCTTATTAAACTTGACAAACAATCATATACACTTATTTTAGAAAAAAAAAAATACATGGTTGGTTGCTAATTAGTTGTAATAGCTCTCAACCATCTTAACATTTATCAATTATCATCCGTGCATGCAGCTGCTTATGCCTTCACCAAAACTTAATCTTAAAGATAATTACTAGATTACATTAGCTCTTGGATTGATTTTTGTCTAAATAACTAAAGTAACTCATTTTACTTGTCTAAACAACTAAACCTTGAGCTCTTAAAGTCCTCATCAACCCAAAAAATTATATTTATTTAAAAAAGATGAGCAGACTTGATTATTTTATGTAAAAAATTAAAATTATGCATTTTGCTAAGCCTTCAATTTACAATTTTAATTCGTAAAATAGTGTTTCTACTTTTGTATGACTATGACCTATCTATCCCCACTTGGGTCCTAAGGCATGTAACACTAGGTTCGAGCCCCAGCATGGCATTGCCCCATCCCGCGTAAAGAAACAAAAGCAATCCAATTGGATCTCTCATCATCTCCCTGCATATATGTTGATTTCTTCAGCTGCTGTTTTACATCCATTGATAATAGTATCACTGACCAAATAATTAATCCGTAGAACCTGGCCATTTCATAATTAGAATGCAGAACGCTTGTTGTCAGCATCTTGATATTACTTGAAACAATAACAATAATTCAAAAAAAAAAAAAAAAGAAGAAGAAAAATGGTACATACAATTGAATACAAGCACATTACTTGAAAAAAACCACTAAATCAACAACAGTCCACTCCACATTCATATAATTTAATATATACCATTAGTAAAAGAAAGGTCATATAATATAATAAACAAATCCATAGGTCATCAACTAAATTAAGCATATTCCTACAGAAAAATCTATACTTGAAAGAGAGGTCTCTACTCTGTCAGCATGATATTGACAACTTAACTCACAACGTAAGTTGTGCTTTGTAGGTTGAGGTTAGATGTGGTGCCACAGGTGTGTGTGAGTCCTATACAAGAGCTAAATCCTACTAATATAAATGTAACTTAAAAGGGAGAAGAAAAATTAAGAGAGGAAGGCCTGGTGGGGAGGGATTACTCCAGTCATTTGCATCCAAGGATAGTTGAAGAAAAAGAGAGTTTACTGCCTTGATGTCTGCATAGCACTAACTGCACTTGAAATCTCCATCAGCTGTTGTTCAATTTTAGCTTTCCATTTCACCAAGTCCTTCAACATTTCCTGTCAAAGAGGAGATTCCCAAATTGGCCCTTCATTGGAGATTAATGCAGAGCTGAGTACACTCAAATAACAAGCACACATCCACACAATTATATACACAAGCAAAAATTATATACATGTACGTGTTATAGTACATATGCACCTTTCCATGCATGTCTTAGTTTAAAAAAATTAAATTCTTTTGTTTGACATCACCTGAAACAGAAGCACCGAATTATCAAGATCTAACTTTGAATTGGCAGTAACAGAAGAATCAGGTGTCACATTAGCTTGATCTTCCTCTTGCCTCCTAGGCACTACTTCCTGCACATCTCTGTTTATATAACAAAAGAGAGCAGCTCCATCATTAATCACAATATCTTCCCACCAAAATTTAGTCACACAGCTTTCTTTACCTCTTTATTTTAGCCATATCTTCATTAAGCGTATCCAGCTCTTGAGCACAAATGGGACCTTGAAAGGGGCTATGACCAGGTCTTGACCATGCTAGGGGGGCCAGATCTGTATCTTGAACTGCAGCATCCTGGCCAAAGTTAATCAGCTCTGGGTTCTCTAACCAGGGTGCCAAGTTACCCCCTTGAAAATTGTCCAGGTTGGTGCTCTCCAGCCAATCTTCCCATCTTTCAGAAGCTGAAGGACTAAAGATAGTGCATTGCTTTGATGCCTGCAGACTGCTCAATGAATTTGAAATTTCCAGAAGCTGTTGCTCAACTCCAGCTTTCCACGTCACTAGTTCTTTGCACATGTCCTTCTCGTAAAAAAAGTTAAAACTAAGAGTTCAGTGCACGTAATTGACAACTTCTAACATCGATGTGCAGAGCATAACTGTCTTGGTTACAAAAACAAGTATTAAATAACTTCAAAAGAATACAAACCTCCTACCTTATGTTTAACATCTATCAGATTTTCAGAAATTCAAAGATTAAAGAGAGGATATTGCTATCTTACCTGCAAACCATTCAAAGAGCTTGAAAACTCCATCAGGCGTTCATCTGTCTTCGCTTTCCATTTCAACAATTCTTTCTGCATCCCCTGTAGAACAACAAAGAATTCAAGTGAACATCACAAAGTTATCTTAATGATATTTCATTTCAAAATGTTTCCTTCATCACCTCAATCAAATTAGCTTGGCCTTGTTCTTGCTGCTTGGATACCAGTTCCTCCATCTCCCTATTTACAAAAAATAGAGGGCACCTGAGATGATGAAAACAAGACCATCTATGGCTTCATCTTTAACAAAGCTGTTAATCCAGTTTCCTCACCTCTTCATTTTGGCCATTTCTTCTTTAAGCAATTTGAGTTCTACAGCACAAGCAGAATCCTGAAAGGGGACCCCATCTGGTTTCCGCCAAAATGGGGAGATCCCAGCCTCTTTTCGTATGTTGACCAGGTCAGCACTCTCAAGCCAATACTCCATCACTCCACTAGTGTTGTAACAGCGCCGAAACCGATCGGTGCCACCTGGTGCCACCTTTCCATCAATGTGCTTCAGCAAGTGGTCCAAGAGCCCAGTATCACCAATATGTTTACGTGCTGCCATTCTCAAAGCAGGCCGAGATATTGGGTTCTCAAACTCAGCCCCTTCAGCCTTCATGACCTCTAACATGCTTTCTTCAGCCAGCTTATATCTTCGAAACATGTACCATATATAAGAAAATACTGCATAAACATAAGTATAAAAATTAAGTACAGCGCAATTAAGGTTTTCACCTTTCAGTGGACCATCTCTCTGCAGAATTGTTGCGCTTGTTTTGCTTGCACTTGTTAGGACCACTATTTAACCTTTGTTTCCCACATCTTGCAGCTTTTTCCTTTCTAAGTTGGTTGGAGGAAGGGCACTTTCTCTTCCGTACTTCTGGGCATGAAATCAACTCAGTTTTCACATTTTTTTTATCATCTTCATCATATTCTTCCTCAATTATGCCAGAAGATTGTTTGGCAGTGCTATCTCCTTGAGAGCTCACAAATTTAACTTGCCTGCAGACACCCCACTCTGCCATCCCAAGACGCTTCAGCTCAAACCAACAAAACCCTTTCTTAGATGTTTCAGCTACCCCCTCACAACTTCTGTACAGTTCAGAAGCACCTACACGTACGTACAACACTAAGAAATATGACTGATGTAACCAACAGTTTTTCATGAACATGAAACGCCACAGAGAATAGAGATGTACATAAAATCCAAAATATCAACATCCTATTTGCCAAATGAACTGCAGAAAAATTATAATGCTTTTCCCAGTTCTTATATCCTTATCAATTGCTCACATCTTATCAAAAAAAACTTGAGCCATTTTTTTTAAAGTCACATTGCAAAAACAGCCCATATGTGTTTTACCCAAAATTATGAGAATCGCTATTCATAATATCAGATAACTACTATATTCTCATCCATGATCAGTCCAAGTAACACACAGTGTTCTCTTTCAGACTCTGCTTCTACTCATCTAATCCTAACAGCAAGCTTAATAATCTCGCTGCCCAAAAGGTATTTGTGACCCAAAATCACCAAGCTTTATAAAAATTTAAGAGCACCGTATCTTTAGTTCTCCATACCACAAATGCTAGATCTCTTGCCCCAGATGTCCTTATGAATCACTGCGTAAGTTGCTCATCCCCATATTTCAAGCCAAAAATTTGATACTCAACACTTTGATGCAGGAGCATTCAGGAAGCTATTTAAATTAGTTATTTTGAAATGTTATTTCAGGTTTTGCTGTTTTACTTTAGTTTATGGTTAGTATGTTTTTCATTTTATTAAATGGTCAATTGACTAGCATGTGATCATTTAATGAGTTTGAATGGCTAGGATTAGATGAGGTTTATTTGTATCTAAGGGCTGAGATTAAACCTGCAGTAAACCTAGCATAAATAATCTTTAAAACTCATTTAGCAGCCATATTATACTTGAATATATTATTCATTAGTGGTCTTACAACCCTAAACCCTAGTTTTCTTGCTCCAACTTCAATTTTACATCAATTTTAGCATTTATTCTGGTTTTTTATCACTGTTTTACTATTTCTACTCAATGCTACATCATACTTGGATCACTGTGCTCACTTTCTCTGAAACAATTTCAGTTCTTAATTAATAAAAGCATAAATGAACTAGAAAAACACTAGTGGCAATATTTTTCAGGCAAGGGAAATACAATCAAGACAAAATCTGTAGAATCACTAAATAAAATCTGAATTAAACCTGGCAACATAACATCTGAATGAATTGGATTAGCGTCTCCACCAGCCGAGGTGTAATCCTACGACTCAAAAGGAAAATAAAAGCAATGTTAAAGACTACATATCATTGAAATCAACAAAAGAACAGCATTTTGCAACAAAAACCTTTCACAATGTCAAAACAAAATGGCAATAATAACAGCCACACTCTTCAACCGGAATTTGGATCATGATGATGTGAAATTGGAGCACCTGGAAAGCAATCTAAAGGGACTTAATGAGTGATTTTTAATAAAGAATTAAACTAGAAAGATTGTTTTGCAATTAGCAAACACAACTGGTGCTCAATTCACATCCGTTAAATCTTTGTCTGTCCACCCACCCCACCCCCACCAAAAGAGACAGAGGGAGAGAAAACATGATCGCACTTATGTCTCAAAAACCAGCATCAAATTTAGAATGTCACCTACTTGACGTGGGCATATCGAATAACATGATTCCTTAGATTTAAACACCTCTGCCCGGAGGTGAATCCCCAGGGCAGGAGCACCCCCCCCTGGCTTTTGAATTCTTTGGTAAATGTTTAAATTAAAAAGGAGAATTTTCATATTGCCACCCCCCCCCCCCCAACCCACCCAATTTAGAAATCCTTATAATTGATATCTAACTTTAAATTTGCCAAAACTTTTAGCTCTAAATCTAATTAATAATTTGATTTTCTTTTACTTTCGTTTTAAATATGCATAATTAAACTTGATAATACCTTAAATTATGTACCTTCTCAGTTAGTCAAATAAATATTTTTTATGGTATTTATTTCTAAGTAAATACATTAATTAATGAAGATTTAGTTGCTATATGTTTGGCATACAAAATCAATTGGGGATGCAACTCTCCTTTTTCTTCTTCTTTTATTCTTATCACCCTTTTGGTTTTTTCAAAAGTTTTGCAACTTAAATTATAAGTTTAAACAAATTATCAATTAGACTTTAATTTTTATACAATTCTTAGTATGTGATATGAACTACAATGCTTGAATCTATTTACTTTTTACTTATAAAAAAGTTACAATTTCTACGCAATTACCCTACTTTTTTATTTATTTTGGCATATACTTTTTACCATATATTTTTATCAACTGGGTTCTATTTGCTACTTTTTACTCATCTTTTATATTAATAATATGTTATTTTTATCCCCCCAGGCTTCGACCCTGCCTCTGACTGTGCAAGAAGGTAAACAATTATCCTAGACATGCAAGCTAGTGTGCCGTATTACTAGTAGTTGAATAATTGTTCAAATTACAATGGTGGTGTTGTCCTAGAAAAAAAAAGTTTAAGTTTCTGAAGTGCCTTTCTTCACGAGCCAGCAGTTGATTTGGAATGTCACGTTCACATAAACAGGACACACATAAAAAAATGATGTCTTAGTCTACACTCTACAGCCAGCTCCAACAGCATAAGTATTCAATTAAATACAACCCTACATGTCAAATCATTGTGTTCATGCATGCACCACCAGCATTCACAGATTTAGCATCAATTCCCTAACTCTGATTATCCACCATCTCAGCCACGTATTTCAATTTTTTACCAGTAATTAAATTCAAAGGAGATCTGCTAAGCCAACAAAGCTTCATCTCTAACATAGCTAACCCTAGTGCCATGGACAGTTTATATGGTCAACAAGTACACTATCAGTTATTTAACCAACCTATCATGTGATCCAAGTAATCAACAGGACCTTCCAAAGTCAGCCTCTTCACTCAGACTAATTCTCTTCCCGTGTAACAACAAAAACAAAATCGATGGCATGCCTAAGTATTACAAGGAAAGTGAGTGAAGAGAACCAGCACAGTGGCACATATTCAATGAGCACCAGCACACCCAAAGTACCTTTGTGGTCACTAATGTCATGTCTTAGGCACCAGAAAAGTCGATGCCACAAATCACACACGTTTGAACCCCTTATCATAGATGGCATCTCTCATTATAACACCTTACAATGGCTTAAGGGAAAAAGGATCGAGCCTATACCATAAGTTCCCCACAGCATTAAACCATAAAAAAATGGAATGAAAGAAGAAAAAAAACCTATAAACAACATCAAACCTATGATCCATACTTCTATTTTCCTTCACTATTTCCCCTCTTTCTCTGTCAGCAACCAAGCAGAACAGAGTGTCACACATTCACGTTTGAGAAAAACGAAAAACAAGGGCAGAGGAAAAATCAAAAACGAGAATGACGGCGACGGTTGAACATGGGGTTACCTTGACAGAGAACGAGAGGTAGCTCCGACACTCAATCCATTCTACAACCCTAACAACATTTACGAAGAAGAATCGTCAAGACTTAAGACACAGACAAATCAAATCAAATGACATGCAAAACAAAAAGCCCATAAGATCGAGAGTTGAAAGAGAAAATACCTTCAGGATTTTGGGATCAGAAACAGAGAATTCTTACGAAATACCAATTTTTTTTTTTTAAAAAAAAGAAAAATAAGCTGAAAGGTCGGGCAGACTCCGTTTTCACTTTTTAGCCCAAAAAAAAAATCTACTGCCGAAATATATCAATCTGACTAAAACCCTAACCGCCAAATCCCCTAAAACCCTTTTCTATTTATTTTAATTTATTTATTTTTTATCGGTTAAAAATATCAGTTGCTCCTTTTTACCTTTTTTTTTTTTTTGTATATTTTTAACTTCAACTTCTTTTTGTTTAATTCCTTTTGGGTTGAGCGGATACCAAATTACACATTTTTAACTTAAAAAATATAATTTAAATACACAAATAACTCCCGAAACTATACTAAGAAAATTAATTTAATTTTTATTTTCTTATTATATTTAAATAAATCACTAAATTTTTATTTTGAGTTAAATAAATCTTTTTTACTAATTATTGACTAACTTTTGTTAGTCAACATTACCATCAATAACTTTTTATATCATGTTATTTGTCAAGTGATATGTTAGTGTCTTATCTTGATTATATCAATATCAATATCAATATCACATGACATAAAAAATTATTGACTAAGAATTAGGTTTTTTTCTTTTTAATCGTCCAAATATCAAAAAATTATTGGTAGAGATTTGAAACAAAACACTAAAAAAAATCAATTGCTTCAAACCAATTACCGTCATTTCCTAACTAATTAGCATCTTAATTGATTACCATCATTTTTAAACTAATTGTCTTTTTTTTAATTGAAGTCATTAGTCTTAACAAAAAAAAAGCCTAATTCAACTTTTTCGATTTGATTGAAGCCATCGTTGTTTGACTAAAAGTTGGTATATAGAAATGCGACAATACTTAAATACGATTTTGAGAAGCGGAAGTCAATAATAAATTTTCTCTACACATCATCATAGTTTTTGAAAATTTAAAACTATCCAAAGAACGATTATTAGAAAAGGCATAAGAATTGCAGACAGAGAAATGACATTCTAACTATAAGGTATGTTAGTTTGGGGAATGTAGAAAAATTCGAGAATATTTAGATATGATTTTGAGAAGAGGAAGACAATAATAAATTATCTCTCTACATCTTTCACAATTTTTGAAAATTTAAGATTGCTTAAAAAATGATTTTTAGATGAAGAATAGGAATTACAAATAGAAAGAAGACATTCTCACTATAAGGGATGTTAGGTTTAGGGAATGTTGATGAAAGTGAATATTTATTTGTGAGCAATAATGGCTTTAATCGAATTGGAAAAGTTGGATAAAAAATTAATTAGTTTGAAGCAATTAGGTTTTTTAAAAAAAAAAATTGTTTCAAATTCTTAACTAATAATTTTGGAACATTTGGATGGGTAAAGAGGAAAAACTCAATTCTTAGTCAGCAATTTTTGATGTTACGTGGTATTGACGTCATTAAGATCCACATGGCAGATAACGTGGCATCAAAAATTGCTAACTATACCTTTGACTAATGAATGTTAGTCCACAATTAATAAAATGGGTTTATTTGACCAAAAATAAGAACTCAGGAATTTATTTGAATGCAATAAAAAGATATAGGTTAAATTAACTTTTTTGATATAATTTATGGGCTTATTTAATTATTTAGCCAAAATTATATCTATTAATTGAAAAAAAGTCTCTTAAAATTTATTTTATATTAATTGAAAAAAGGTATCTATTTATACATTAAAATTTATTTTATTTTTTACTGATACAAGAACTGTGAAAATATATCTTTTAACATTTTACCGATCATTATATCTCTTTAATGAAGAGTAAGTTTCTAAAGTGATACTATCTTATAAACTATGCCACCACTTCATTGAGGAATTAGGATAGCCTATGTTTGAAGTAGCATTTACAAGCTTTTTTTTTTTTATTAAATACCCCAAAGAAGTTCTCGAATTATACCAAGAAAGTTAATTTAACCCTTATCTTTTTATTGTGTTTAAATAAACTTGGGAACTCTTATTTTGGATCAAATAAGCTCCTCTCCCTTAGTTAACAAATTTTGATACCACATCATCTGTCACGTAATATGTTGATATGTTATCTTGATGACATTAATATCACGTGGTAGATAACGAGGCATTAACAATTGTTGATTAAGAATTGGGTGTTTTCCCCTTATTCCATCCAAATGTACAAAAATTGTTGGTTAGGGATTTAAAAAAAAATTAATTGCTTCAAACTTATTACTTTCCATTTTTAACTGAATACTATTTTCTTAATTGAAACTATCCTTCCTAACAAAAAAAACCTAATCCAACTTTTTCAGTTTGATTACAAAAAGCAAAAAAAAAAACCTAAATCTAATTACATAAGACAACCATACACTCAAATAGCCTAAACAAATCAATATTCACGAACAAATATTCACTTTCTTCAACATTCCCTAAGCCCAATGTACCTTATAATCAAAATGTCCCATCTTTGTCTACAATTTCTATTCTAAAATCGTTATTTGGATAGTCTAGAATTTTCACAAACTGTCAAAGATGTGGAAAGAGAATCTATTATTGCCAGTAAATAAAATTCAACACTATCTGATTTTCCTTACAAATTCTAAGGAAGAGAAGAAAAGGATTTGGCTTTTTTATTTTTTATTGTGAAACAACATTGTGTGTCTTTACTAGTTTCATTATTATTAACTTCGTGTGCCCTACCTTACTCTTTCTTTTTTCATAATCGTTTCTGGATATTTTTAGATTTCTCTACACCAACTTTCAGTCGAGCAACAATGGCTTTAATCAAACTGAAAAAGTTAGATTATGCTTTTTTTTTTGTTAAGAAGAATGATTGCAATTAAAAATATGGTAATCAGTTAAGAAACGATAATAATTAATTTTAAGCAGTTAGGGTTTTTTTAATTTTTTGTTTCAAATCTCTAATTAATAATTTTTGGACATTTAAATAGATAAAAGGAAAAAAAAATCTAATTCTTAGTCAGCAATTTTTGATGTCACATCATCTCTTACGTGGTTTTGATGTCATCAAGATAACACATCAACGTATCATATGACAAATGATGTGACATAAAAAATTGCTAATTGTACCTAAAAGAGTGCATCAATCGGTTTCGATTTCGGGAGAAACCAAAACCACTAAAAGCGACATTCCCTTATGATTGACTAAAACTGACCGGTCGTAAGGGAAATCGCTTAATCAAAATCGCCCTCGATTTCGGTCAGTGGGAGGTTGCATTAGGCTTGGATTGGGCTTAAGCTTAAATGGCCTAAAGATGATAAAACCATTGAAAAATTTGTATTGGGTTTGGGCTTAAATTTGTATCAACGTCATTTTCATAATTAAAATTAAGCCCATATTGTTTAAATAAATAATTCAACTCATATGATTTATTTTTAATTATCTAATTAAACAGTATATAATTTTGTTTAATAAAAATGAATAAACACCATATTATTTATTTATAAGAATGTAAAATCAATAATTTATTTTTTTTAAAGAAGCAATAAATACTATATACTAAATTCGCTAACAAGTAGATTAAATAAAATGAAAAAGATAAGGGAAAAGGATCTTCATAAATTGTACATAATATGCAATGCAATTACTCTAAATCTGAGAAGTACAATATAAATTAATAAACTGCACATACTACAAATTAATAAAAGTTAAAAGTTACACAACCAAAAGTGACACAACATAAATTACTAAAATTTAAAACATAGATTTGATGGACCTCAATCCTCTAACTCCAATGTAGCAATTTTTCAAAACATGTTTCTAAAAATATTAAAATATAAAATAATTAGTATAAATAATTATGTTAAGATAATCTAAATAAATTATAAATGTAAATATGCATAACACTTATGGATAATGTTACCTAAAAAGTGAAAATAGTCAATAGGAACAACACATTACTCAGAGTCAGAGTCAGACCCAGCCTTAGTCTACCGTATAGGCTTTAACGTAATCTTTAATAAATCTAAAAAATAAAAGAACAAATATGGTAAAATCTTTAAATAAAGAACTAAAGAAACAAAGAAATAAATTGAGAAAAAATGATACTATATTATGGTAAATTAAACAAAGAACTAAAGAAACAAAGAAATAATTACTGAAATCAAGTTTATCGATCTCATCCAAATCATCGTCAAGCTGCTTCGGATCACCACGTGCTTTTCATATAGCCAATCTTGAGTACAAATAAGTGCTTGCAAGATCTTAGGAGTCAAAGAACTCCTATATGCATCAAGCACACGTCCACCGGTACAAAAAGCGGATTCTGAAGGAACTGTTGATATGAGAACCGTTAATACATCATGAGCAATAGTAGCAAGTATAGGAAACCTATTCTAATTGAGTTTCCACCACATGAGAACATCAAAGTCAGTATCCTCGCTAGCATCATTGTAAAGTCCGACCTTATAAAATACTTGACAGAACATACATGTGATGGATAGCATGTTTGCATGCTAAAAGAGTCCCGAAAAATTTATAAAAGTAGGTATTGTACCTAGAGGTACAACAAAGTTGATTTAAGCCTCGAACTAGATCAAATAGAGATTTTAGGGTGAAATTGAAAATTTTACAATCCATGAATGATTTAAAAATGTGATTTGGAGTTCGAGAATCAATTTGGAGTCAAATCGAAAATTTCACTATCTAGGGATAAAATGGTAATTTTGCCACTCAAGGACAAAATGAGAATTTTTTTTAAAAGATTTTGATCACATTTGACTCATTGGAGTATGATTTGAGGTTGAGAAGTGAAAAATTTTAATTCCGGTATTTTTTCGAGCATAAGGGCAAAATAGTCATTTTACCACCCCATAGGCAAAATTGTAATTTTACACCACCCAACACTAGTCCAGCACATGGATTTTACCCAATATTATCATGGATAATTGAGAAAATTTAAGTGGTGGAGAGAGATTGCTTAATGGTTAAGTATGACACATGGACCAATGGAATGATGACATGTGTCAAAATCTCATCCATTCATTATTTTGGCTTAAAAATCAGCATAAAATCAGTCCATTTCTCATTCATATGTCTGGCCAAAGAAGAACAAAGGAAGAAAAGAAAGAACAAGAACCCTAGGGTGAAAATTCTAGAGAAAAATTGATGGATTTCAAGTAATCAAGCAATCAAAGGTAAAATTTCTTGATTTTGACTTATGATCTACCTTTTTCATGCATTATTTTGCATTTTCCATGGTTGAATCACAAGATATCATGGCTAGCCGAATGGGTATGGAAAGAGAATGATGTTAAATTGATTTGATTTCAAGTTATGTTAGTGTTTTTAGTTATTTTATCATGTCTAGAAGCAAAACAACAAGAAAATAATTCATTTTCCCCATCACCCATCAATGGCCGAACCTACCTTGTATTGAGTGAGGATGAATTTGATTTTTTATTTTAAGAGAATTGGTTAGAAAATGATGAATTATGGTGTGAAAAATTAGTAGGAAAAATCACGGTGTTAATGTACCATTATTGATCGAAAATTTTAAGAAGAAAAGTGAAGATGGTTTTGCCAAATTTTAGGTTATTTGACTTGTGTTTGGTGAATTAAGGTATTGGAAAATAAATGGAGCAATTTGGAGCTAAATTGGACGCGTTGGCCAATTAATCGGGTGATAAGACGAATTAGGTCAATATCAGGTTTAGATGGTTACTCGTGCATTTTGCATTCCATATCATACATTAGTAGTCTAAATTAGTTTAATTTCGATTTAGTACCAATGTAGTAAGTTTCTCGATTTTGTACTATGTCAAGGTGGTGAGTCCTCTGATAAAGGTAAGAAAATTGCATCCGAGGACCAGTAGTCAGAGTACTTCAAAAATTCACACTCTAGACATTGTGAGTAACCTTACTATCATCTTAATTATCTAAAGTGATTTTTATCCGATTTTGTGAATTTCATGAAAAATGAATTAAATGATTAATTTTTCAGTTTTATAAACAAAATGTGATTTAATGAAAATAATTTTATAAAATTGTCTTGAAATTGAATGATGGTTTTGGAAAATAGAGTAATTGGAGATCAATTGCTGTGTTGTAAATTATGGTTTGAATTGAATGGCTTATGATAATGTGGACATGAGTGGCTGGATTTGGTAAATGTGCTGAAAATGTATGAACTGTTGTTTTGCCTTGACATGCTGTGTTGTAAAATAATTGCCACGTCATGCTGTTGGAATTTTATTGATTTGGTGGATAATTATTAGCTTACTGCAGTGGACGGGTTTCTGTGGACCAACCTATTAGAGGGGCACGGTAAACCCCATTATATCTTACCTCAGTATGAGAGGCACGGATGGATAACTCCTGAGGTTAACACTTTAGAGTTCACTTCACGCTAAACCACCGCGTGAGGGTGAACTCAGCCAACGCCAAGGAACGACTATGTTTTCAAAATAAAAACATAATTTATGCGTACATGACTTTTTAACAGCCTTGGCGGACTCGGTTGGGATAGCCCTCGATCAAGGCATCCATGATAACTGGGTATGAGAATGATTTTGACACAAGCCAAAGCTTTTAAGAAATTCATAAGCCATGTTGATTACTCGATTTATATGAATTGATTTTATTTGGTTGAAACAAGTTGAAAGGTGATGAATTTCAATATGTTAAACTGTTTTATCTGTCTTCATTTACTCAGCTTTACATATTTTAGATAGTATTTGTTTACTCACTGGAATTTTATAATCTCACCACCCTCCTTTCCACCCATTTCAAACTCAGTATAGGCTGTAGATAGCTGATATCGTCGAAGGCCACAGTTGGCTTTACTTCCTCAAAAACTGTAAGTTTGCAACCTTCGTTCATTTTTGTCATTTGGGGGTCCACATGTCATTGTAAATTAAATTGCATACTTCAGTTATCTGTACTACTGTATGTAGAAATTTATTTTGCTTTTACACTGTAAATAAAAATTATTTACGCAGTGTTTTAAAAATATTGTTTTATGAGAAAATTGAGTATTTTATTCAATATTTTTATTTTATTCTAATAGTCATAATTTCACTTTAAACGAATGTTTTAGATATCCAAATTTATTTTTGATTATGAAATATGTGTTTTGCACCGTATACTACATTATTAGTTAGTTTCGAAATTTTTAGAGAAAAATGACTAAAATACCCCTGTGAGACAAAAATTATTTTTTATTGTTTTAAGTTGGAAATAGTTTAAAATCTTTTAAAACGTGATATTTGGCAACGGTTACTCACAGAGAAAATGAGAAACTGATATTAAATCCTTGCGGGGTTCCGGTTGACATTTCGAGTAATGAGTGTTGATCGAGACATCGAGGGGGTTGTCACGGGCTCGAGGGGAGTTTCGGGTCGTAACAATCATCATCCACCAACTCAAATAAATATTTATCTAATTTCAATTTATGCTATTCAAAGCCACTGTTTAACCGATGCCTTTTAAAAGCATCTAATCTTTTCTTAGTAGTTATTGGGTCCTTACCACTCGAAATAATAGCACTACCATGCCCACCTTCACCACCGGTGACTTGTCTCATTGACATTTGAGACTGTTGACCACTTTCACAAACAAGAAATTAAGGTTGGGATTGCAACATATACTTATAACATTAAAACAACTCATCCATTGTTTTTCTCAATAAAGAAAACATCAACAGAGCTTGCTCAGGAAAATACATATCTTGCAAAGTAAATTCAACCTAAGCAAGCTTTTTCCTTAGATCAAAAATTGAGGCGATGTACAACACTAAATTCATTTTTTCCACATTCTCTCAATACTTGTCAAATGTAGTTTTCATACTCATTGTTATAGACTTCAAATCTACATCATTACTTTGTTGCCATTCAATCAAAGTGTCACACACATCAGAAATAGAATTAAGAAAAGAATTGGCAATGACATAAAATGTACCTAAAACATTCACAGTCATATCATAAAACTCTTTCAAAAAAAAAAAAATCCTCATAACAGTTGCTTATTCATTTTCATCAGGCACCCCATCTCTATTCCTCGCTAATTCACTTATGTAACTTCTATCACAATACTCAAATGATGCAAAAGCCCTCTCAAATTTCACAGTTGTATCGAGTATAAAAAAAGTAAAATTCCATTTGGTGCACACATCTAAACACAATAAACACTTACTATGAACTCCTGCACTAGTAGCACACTCCTTAAATTTAGCTAATCTAGAAGGAGATTGTTTAATATATTTCACTGCTGCTCTAACACGAGCAATTGAGTCATTGATATCTTTTAACCCATCAGTCACAGTATGATTAACAATATGTGCAACGCATTTAATATGAAAAAATTTACCTCATAAAATACTAGTTTTGGCAACATATAAATTTTTTCTTCAAATGTCTTATTGCAACATCATTGGAACTAGTATTATCAATATTAATAGAAAAAATCTTTTGAATCCCCTAATCAGCCAAACATCTATCAATTGCCTTCCTAATAGTCTGACCTTTGAGACTAGTAATGGGACAAAAGTTCAAAATCATTTTCTGCAACGTTTAATCTTTATCAACAAAATGAGCAGTTAGATATAAATAATTAATTCTTCATACCAAAGTCCATGTGTTTGTGGTGAGACATATTCTACTAGAATATGATCTCAAAAATTTTCTCATATGAGTTTTTTCATCAACATAAACCTTATAATAATCCCTAGCAATAGCCCATCGTGACAGTATATGAAATCTAAGATATGCTTCTTTCATATGTTTCCTATACTCTTTCGCTTCCACAAATCTACAAGGCAACTCATCTATAATAATCATCTTAGCTAAACTCCTTCTAAATGCATCATGATCAAATTTCCAACCATCAAAAGACACATCTCCTCTTGATGAAAAAACTAATTCCATTTGATTACTCTCCTCACTAGCACAGAGTATATTCAACTTCAGATAAATCTTAATATGATTATTTAAAGAAGATGTTTTATTTTTTTGGTATCAGCATATAAGACCTTATCATAATGACTACAACTAGCCTTATGATTACCTTTGTCATCAACAAATTTTGCGAAGTGATCCCACACAAGCAATGATGTCTTTGATGGTTCCTTGTGCTTTTATGGTTTAGAGCTTACTGCTTCACTTCTTGCGTTGCCTTCAATAACACTTACATCAACTTGAGGTGTAGATGTTGAGTCATTAGTTGCTAAATTTATATTCTCCTCAATTTCATTTGACATCTGCAAAAAAAAAAAAAATCATCATATAAGTAAATATGGTATGCCAAAGTGAAAAAGAATAATAATACCATGCATAACCAAAAAAAAAAACAAGCAAAAAAAATTGAAAAAATGTATATTTCTTTGTTAATATTAATATTGTAAGTATTAATTATGAAGATTAAAAATCTCTTTCTAAGTTCTAACCCAAACCATCTCATTTTCTAATTTGTCATACTTTAATGGAGCGTAATATAAATGATTTAAATCCTTAAACAATTTCTAAATTAATTTTGATTTATGAATATGGAAAACAGAAAATTAAAGTATTGGTTGATATACCTTTTTTGTTTTTGGATTAATATTTTCAATTTGTTCTTTGATTGATGTGCCCCTTATATGACTCATATCTCTTTTCCATTATGAGAGGTTGAACATGTGATTTTTGGATTAAATTAATTAGCAAAAAAATTGACTCTTATACACATTTTAATTTTTGGACAAATAGACTTAACTTAATAAGGGTGTGACATGAATTTATTTGTCAAAACCTAAACATTTCTATGATTTATTGATTAAGTTTTATAAGAACTTGCAAATAAAACAAATTTTCTTGGAGAAAAAAAGTATCAATGCAAGCATCAATTTGGCCAATGCTAGAATGTTATGAATTAAATTTGGTCAATGATAATATGTTATGAATTATGTAGAGACTTAGACATGAATAAAAGTTTTTATTATTTATGGTCTAATTAATAAAAAAAAGAATAATAGTTAGTTAAAGAGTTTAAAAAGAAATAATAATATAAAATCCAAATTAATTTCTAAATCCTAGCTTTATATTTCTTTATATAAAGAAAAAAAATGTATATTTCTTTATCTAAAAATCAAGTTCAATTTTCTCTAATATTCATATTGTAAGTACTAATTTAAAAAATATTTAATAAAGAAAATAAACAACTTTTTTTTAAATTAAAAAAACGAAACATTTGGTGCACAAATTCATTCAATGTACACCTAAACATTCTGCTCTTAAATGTAAACCCATACATGAAACCCACTTGTAGACCAAACATGAGACAACATAATCAACATAAGTTACATAACCAAACAAGTTGGATTGCAAAAGCACATCTGGGATAGGGATCAAGGCTAAAAAGACCAGCTTTCATTGTTCACACTTTACATAGCAAAAAAAAAAAAAATCTCAACAAAAGCCTCACAAATCACAAAACCCATTAAAATACAAAACAATCTGAATTTCATTGTTCATATAGCAAGCACAATCTGTCAACTACTCAAGTTCCTCAACATTAAATATACCTTGAAGATAAATTTGTTACAAAGGGAAGATGACAGCAAGAGACAACTGGTGACTGGCGAGGAGGAGGACGACGACAGGAGAGTGGAGATGGCAGCAAGGGGTTGGCAACGACAATTGATTAGGACCAAGGAAGAAAGTTTTTAGGGTTTCAAAGGGAAAAAAAAGGGTTGATTTGATGAGAGAATGCAAAAATCGGGGAAGGAAAAAAAGAAAAAAAGGGATTAAAAAGATAAAAATGGAATTTCACTCATCCCCTTCAGTTGTTCTGCTAGCTCGGGTGGGGAAGATGTGTGGCCGAAAATTGAATCGTGCAACCTTCTAAACTGATAGTTAAAATTGACCCCTTAAATCGACACTAAATAACCGAGCTGATTGTGGCCGCTGACGTCGATTCTGATCGGTTGTACGGTTGCAACTGACTTGTGCTCGCTTTAACTGTACCATTGACTAATGAAAGTTGGTCAACGATTAGAGAAAATGACTTATTCGATCTAAAATAAGAATTCAAAGGCTTATTTAAACGTAATAAAAGGAAATGGGTTAAATTGATTTTTTTGGTCTAATTTGGAGATTTATTTACACATTTAACTTTTTCTTTTCCTTGTTTTTGAACTAAGCATTTAGAAACCTTTTGAATTTTGATATTCAACATTTGCCCAATCCAAATACTCTATCCTTATTTCTTATCCCACTTTGTGCTCTGACTCTCATAAAATATCATGTGTTTAATTTTTTATTACTAATTAATGCATATTTGATTTTAAATTCTTTTCTTATTTCTCTCTCATATTTCCTTTTGTGAGAAATAAGGAAAAAAATTAAACCAGTAATCCTTTTGTGATAGAGAAAAGGAAATATGAGAGATAAACATGGAAAGAATTAAAATTAAATATATATTAATTAATAATTAAAAGGTAAGTGTATGGTACTTTGTGAGAGTTGGGGAGCAAATTGGGATAGGAAAAAGGGCAGGGGATTTAGATTCACTTTTACTTAAAAAAAATCATGATTAAAGCTTTTGATTTAAAATATATATATTTTCAATCATAAGAATAAATTCCTAATTATTTTTAAAAATCCAATCTATTTGTTTTCAACCCTAATCGAAATCTCTTATCAAAATGGTAACAGCAAATTCAAATCTATACAATTTATAAATAAATGAAAGTTAAATAAAAATATAAAAAAATATAAATAGAATAAGGAGAAAAATGTGGAATAGAACTATGCATTTTTGTTTTTTATTATTTTGAACTTCTTTTGTGTACATTTTCTTTTTCATTAAAAAAGGTAAATATTTTTCATCAACCCGTTAGCAATGGTGGGCCAATTTTCTAGTTTTAATCTGGCTTTAAATTAATCAATCTTTTTTTTTAATGAAATAGCATTGTTATGGTGTTACATGTATTTTACATGAATTCACTAATTAAATTTTTATCTATTACTATTATCATTGTATTAATGTCCACACATACACAGGTTTGATATTAATTTTCATACATACACAAACATGTTATTAATTTCCAAACATGCACAAATATGTTAATAATTTCCAGACACGAGTATGTTATTCACACATTCACCAGTTTGGTATTAGTTTTCTCATATTCAAAGTTTTGATATTAATTTCCACATACAGGTTTTGATATTAATTTACATTCATACAAAAGGTTAGGTAATAGTTTCTAAAAGTACACCAATATGTTACCAATTTTCACACATACAAAGGCATGATATTAATTTCAAAACATACATAATTTTGATATTAGTTTCCACAAATACATTGATATGATATTAATTTCCATGTATACATAGGTTTGATATTAGTTTCCATACATACTAGGTTTGATATTAGTTTCCAAAAATACACCAATATGATATTAATTTGTACACATACACAGGTATGATATTAATTTCCAAACATGCACAAGTTTCATATTAATTTCCACAAATATACTGCTATGATATTAATTTCCACATATACACTGGTTTGATATTTATTACCATACATAGGTTTGATATTAAGTTCAAGACACATACATGTATGATATTAATTTCCACACATACACAAGCTTGATATAAATTTCCATACCTACACAAGTTTGATATTAAGTTTTAAAGACAAACACAGGTATGACATTAGTTTCCACACATAAACAGGTTTGATATTAATTTTCATATACACAGGTTAGATATTAATTTCGAGACATACACAAGTATGATATTAATTTCCACACATACATAAGTTTGATATTAACTAACTTCCATACATGCACAAGTTTGATATTAATTTCAAGACATAAGTATGATATTATTTCTACACATACACAGGTTTGATATTAATTTTCACACATACGCAGATATGATATTGATTTTAAAAAATACACCGATATTAATTTTGTATTAAAAGAGTTTTAGTATGGAAATGGCAGAAATTTGCCATCCAGAATGGGATCTATCCCTTTTGTGTATCTTGGTGTTCCATCGAGGGTGAACTCTAGAAGCCCTCGAACATGGAAATCAATGGTAAGCAAATTTAAAAACGAGCTCGTTTGATGACAAAAGAAATATTTGTCTTTTGGAGGAAGGATTATTTTTATAAATTTTGTTTTGAACTCATTGCCTGTGTACAACTTATCAGTTTTTCAAGCACCTAAAGGAGTGATTAAGAAACCTGGAAGATACTTCTCTTAGAGAGGTGATGACAATAGGAGGAAGATTGCAAAGGTGATATGGGCAGTAGTATGTGAGCCGAAGATATTGGGAGGGTTGGGACTTTATAATTTTTATCATAAGATTTCAATCATGTTAGGAAAGTGATAGTGGCGTTATGGGGTTGAAAAGGGCTCTGTGGTGAAGGCTCATCTGTGGTAAATATGATGCAGGAAAATTGCACTGGCTGCCTTGAATCAGCTTAAGGAGAGAATGTCAAATGTTTCGAGAAATATAGTGAATGTACCAAAATTTGATGGAGTGGAGAAATTGGTGGGTAGAAACGAGTCGGATGGTGGGGAATGGAAGAGATGTTTTCTTCTGGTTAAACAATTGGACTACAGCTTGCGATAACCTTGCGAAATTAGGCGTGGACAGGCCACATGAACTGCTCGAACTTTTCCCTTAAATGTTTGAGTGACCTTTCTTGTACGCTGGTTGAATTTTCTGCTGCTGGTTTATTAATGGAAAGCTGTTGCAGGTTCATTACAGGGAGGACTGTTTGCTGTGGCAGACTACTCATTATGGAACGGTCTGCAAGTAAAAGGAACTTACAGAATGGGTTGTTCCTTTTCTCGCACGCCCTTGTATGTTATTTGTCATTTTGGGGTATAGTGGATTCTCTTACCGATTTTGTTAATGGTTGTTTACATAGATAGATTATAGTCTGATCAGCTGGCTATGTTTTTGTAAGCCAAGCTCATTACAACCTGGCCTGACATCTCCTCATCAGTCAGGTCGCTCTCTTTTGTGTACAGGGGGTCTTCCCTTTCTTTTGCAATGAAAGGATATGATACAATCTTCAAAAAAAAAAAAAAAAAATTGGACTACAGCCAATCCCTTTAGTTCAACGTTTCCAAGACTATTTATAGCGGTTAACAAGGAGGTTAGAGTAGCAGAGGCATGGAACAATGAGGACAAAGGAATCTGCATTTTCAAAGATAGAATTTTGAGTGGGAATTGAGTTCATTGCATGAAGTTTTGTAGAGTCTCTGAAAGATGTATACCTTGACAGGGAGAAGGACGATAAGCTAAGATGGGAACTTGATCACAACGCTCCTTCTCTATTAGAGACTTATAGTCGCTCTAGATCATCATATCATACCTGAACGTGGAAAAGGTATGATTCTCCTCAATTTGGAAATACATTATTCTTCCTAAGATTGAGGGTTTCTTGTGGTTAGTTATTTTGCATCGCATTCCTACTAAAAGTTATTTTGAAATCCAGAGGAGTCTTGTTTGAGAATAATCAATGTTTATTTATATGGGGTTGTTTAATGGAGGAGGATTGTGATCATATTCTTATCTCATGTGATTATTCATGAATTGTCTAGTTTTACATGTTTAAATGGTGGAGACTACTATGGGTGACTCCAATGCCTGTGGAAATGGTCCTTAAGTCTTGTGAAGATGTTATGATGCTTGATGTCTAGAAAAGAGGTGGTTAACAGTGTGTGGTGCCTACATTTTGATCATTGTGGATTGCAAGCAATGATGTTGTGTTTAATGGTAAAAAATGAGATGGGGGAGATTTTTTTTTTAATGATAAAGATGAGATCAACATTATGGGTTAAAGCAATTGAAGGCAATAGTTGCATTGATGAAGTCGGGTGATGGTCTGAGCTTAGGAATTTCCAATATACTTCTTTTGAAGTTAGAAAAGAATTTATTGAATTTCTCCCAAAGAAAATGAACTGAAATTTAATGTTAGAAGGTTTTGTTAGGGTTAAATTAGACCTGGCAGGTTGTGGAGGGGTGCTAAGAGACTCATGTGGTTCTGTGCTTGTAATTTTCTTTATTTTTTTGGGTATAATGGATTGTAATTTGCAAAATTAATGACCATTAAAAATGTTTTTAAAGTTTTTGTCTTATCGGCATGGATTGGTAAGAAATCTCTCATTGTTGAATCTAACTCTAAAGTGATTGTTTTATGAATATGTAACGTAAAGTCTAGATTATAGAATAAACTACGATACATTTTAAATAAAATTGACCATTTTTTAAAAAAAATTATTGGTGATATTGTGTTTGTGCATACTTTAGAGAAGCTAACACTTTTTGTCGAGGTCTAACTAAATCTGATGTTGACAGATAAAGAGATATTTTATGCTTAGTGGTAGTACAAATTGTGGACAAATGGCTTTCGAGGAGGCCAATGACTTGATTGATAGTGTGCAGAGAGTGGTGCGGATATAGCCAGTCTGTCATGTTAAGTTACATGTTTAGATATGCACTGTGTGCTGTTTTCTCTGATTCTGATATGTAATACAGTATTGAGGGTCTGTTTATGCCTTTTTTTTTGTTCTTTGGGGTGTTGTTTGTGTTTTAGGGGTGCTCTGATTTTCTGCTGGAAATCATAGGAAAAACTTTGTTTCTCTCATTGTACCATTTATATTCAATTAATGAATCATTTTGACTTAGCCAAAAAAAAAAAAAAAACTTGATTGTTCTCTAAACTGTTATCTTCTACACCTTAACATCGTTGCTGTTCTTTGGTGGAAGAGCGGAGACCCACTCCAATGTCAAGTCCATTCAACTTTTTTCTGCACATGGCTATGTTTCAGCAGATTGTATTCATTAATTATTATAAAATTGCGCATGAATTGCAGATGTACCATATCCTATCGTCATCTTAAGATCACCCTCAATTCCTTGCCACTAAATATGTAGTTCACAATATCTACTATATATCATCTCTCTAGCTTGTTAAAATGCAGGATTTAAACATGGAAATCCAATTTCATAGTGGATATATAGGCCAAACTTATCAGCATGTTGCAACTTACATGGTACTACATATATTTCAGCTAACATGTTAGGGAAATTCGTTGGCAGCTTCGGTTACATAAGAATGTGAATACTCGAACGATATAGGTTTTGCCAATTGCTAGGCGGCCCAAGTTTGTGCATCACCCTTTACTCTTTGTCTGGAAAATACGTTGCATGCAAACCTTCATCTGTACATGTCTGAAATTCTGAAGAGCTTCAAGTTACGTAGAAAGAGCGGATTAGGTTTTGCAGGGATAGACATATATGGTATGCTAGGCAGGCAGCAGTTGCTTTTAGAAGGAAGAGTTTGATGTTGACTCAGCTCATTCGCCTCCTCCCCGGCTACAGTGTTAAACTCTGCTGGTAATGAGTGGTATAAGAAAAGACGTAGGCTTGCACATGTTATGTATCGTCGGGTCAAATCGTGATTGGCACCGGACAAACATATATATGAGCAGTTGCTAGAAGCAATAGACTGTATGATTTTCTAGATGCAAACAAATAAATGATAGTTTGGCTACTTTTACTAGTCAAATTGGCAGGATTTACAGAGGGAAGAAAACGGTTTTAATATTCAGTCAAAAGTGATGTTAGTTAAAGCATTTTTGCTTGTTTTCTAGTTAGAGTTGCTGTCGCCTGTCAGGAAATAATTACCGACAAGAGAATTCGAATATGAACCAGTACATACGTACCATGGTCTGATCAGCCATCAAGTTTCTAGACTGTGTAGCTAGGAATAGTTGTGTAGCTAGGAATAGTTAGTGCTTGAAGGTGTGATATCCAGATAAGGATCACGTGAATGCATTGTTGTTGTCATGGTGGCTAATTTTGTAAGTACCAAAGCTTAAGACATGATAGGATATCTGTAGGAACAGAGATGTGAATTGTTAATTATATATATATAATCTTCCTTAATCCTAATTCTTGTCCTTAGAATCCACTTTTTGTGTTGTTCTGATTCATTTTACTCGAAATTACCCCATGTGGGGTGCAGCCAAGTTCCCCTCTTTCACACGGGCTTGCCATCTAGGAAAGCAACTTGCTCATCAGGTCTCATGATTTAAACACATGAGACCAAGTTGCTAACATTTTCGGTTTAGGCACTGTGTTGAAATTAAAGACATTGCATCAACTCCTCTATATATATTGACAAGGCTGTTGCCCAGTTCCAGGCATAAACCAAACTTTTTTTCGCTCTGATATTTCTACATTCAAATAGAGTCTTCTCTGCGAAAATGAGAAAGGAAATAAACTATAAGGAAGGGGGAAGAGCTCCCAAGGGGCACTTCGTTGTTTATGTGGGAGAGGAAATGAGGAGATTTGTGGTCCCATTATCTTACTTGAGAAGTCCTCCTTTTCAGCAACTGTTAGAGAAAGCTGCAGAGGAATTTGGGTTTGACAGCCACAATAGCATTGTCTTGCCCTGCGATGATTCAACTTTCCAGAGGATCTCCGAGGTTGCAGCTAAATGTTCCTAGGTAGTTGAATGAATAGCTCTTGAGCCTAGGCCGATGGCCATATTTTTGTCTTGTGGTTTATGTCCTGAGCAACCAGTCAAATATGCAAATGAACAGTCTTATCTTTGATCTTCAATTATATTAGTGATTCTTACGAGGCCGACACTTACAAAAAAAGAAGAAGAAGAAGAAAAACATATATATATATATATATATTTCTGTGTCCACAAGAATATATAATCCTAAGATTCCCTCCCCCAACTGGCTTCAAGTACAAGGCCTCTTCCTCATGCCATCTTTTACTATTTCTTGTTCCTTTTATACTACATTCTACAAACAGCCTTCCAGGATCCCAGCCTAGGGTATTTGTTTATGCCTTCCAGATATAATAAGAATATATTCACATTCGTGCGTGTAACACGTTTTTTTTAAACATTCCATTCTCATTCATTGCATCAATCACCATTTTCACACAAACCAAGGCTGATGTGATTATTCCCTGAAGGCGTGAAACTCATGTTATTATTATTGCCTCAAGATTGATATGTCCAAGCGCGTGCATCCGCAGACTGTTGCTAATTCTATGTCTGCTTCGCTTTCTTTTTCTTTATACAAAGAGAAGGGCAAGTTTTTTCTGCTCTGACTGCTTTCTAAGTACTGTAAGAATCGGCTACTAGGACAACTCCTTTGGGATCATTCCCTTCCAAGGGCAAGCTCCTTTGAGTGCCAAAGCCTGCTAAAAACTGCTAATATCTGCCATAAGTTGCCTTCTCAACACCACCATGTACTCTCCCGGTACTGTCTCTAGCTACAATCCCTGCACTCAATTTTGGTTCAGAAAATTCACCATTGCTTTCATGTTTAATTCAACCTGGTACAGGAGGAAATTATAATCCACCTTTAATTTGTTGAAATATAAACCTGAGGTTTTGCTATAAATTCACTTATATCCACATTGATTTGGGAAATACCATCTTATTCCATAATTACTTAGGTAAATTTAAACGAAAAGATAAGTATACATTTTTGCTATTTATTTATTTATTTATTTTTTGCTTTCTTTTCATCTGGTATTTTCTGTTTTTCTTTTACCCAAGGTTTTTTTGTTATTTGGAAAAAAATTTTGAGATTTTAAAAATATGGGTGAAAGATTTATTTAGTTTTAAATTCATCTTTAATTACTATCTATTAATTAGTCAATTATGTATTAAATATGTTAAATTATATATATTTCAATTGAGAAAAATAATTGTCATTAATCATAAGATTTTAGTGAAAGTAAACTTACTCCCATTATTTTGAAAAACACTCTTTATTTCTCTTCAAAAGTGATTGATATCATAGGATTCTATACATTAGTCAAATTATTGTTTAAAATTTACTTTAAATACTAAAAATTTCTCTACTATTTACTCTTTATTGTTAACGCATTTATTTTTCAGTTAATATTGTCAACAAATTTTTAGAAATCTAATTCACCCTTCTCTTGGATTATTCAATATAATTGAATTAATAATCTTGAATTTTTAAAAAAAGTATAATTAAATTAGAATATAACTTAATTAAATTTAATTGAAGTAATTAAATCTCACATATATTAATAAAATAATATCTTCGAGCCAGATTGGGCTGGGATGCCCAAGTTCGGCTCAAGTCGGGCCACAGGCCCACCTCTACTGCTGCGTAAAGTAGCTTGCCCTTCGCGCAAGTCTTCCCAAAATAAACTTTGATCGGCCTTCCAAATTTGAAGAAATTTGTCTGTGAAACTCTCTCCATCTCTCGCTCTACAGTCGGGGAATTAAGGCCGAAAGCCATCAAGCAAAAAGGTGTGTTGCCTTTAGTTTCCCTTTTTCATTTGTTTGATTGCTTCATCCATCTTCTTAGTTCGTTTGTGTCTGTGATGGGAAGCTTGAATCCCTTTGAAATTTAAAGGAGCCATCCACGGAAATAGTTTTTACACTGTCTTTGTTTAATGGCGGCTTCCGATTTGAAAATGGGTTTTCATTTCGCTCAATATTGTCCTTTCTCTGAATTTCTGATTTAATATATGCTTAGAAACTTCCTGCATCAGATTTATTCTAACGTTTAATTTTGAGATGATTAATATAATTAAGGAATGAGGGCAAACTTGGACTAGACTAGGAATATTAAGATTAATGAAGATATTTAATTAGGATTTTGTAATATGCTGTTGCTTTTGGGTTTTCTCATAAAAAAAAGGAATATATTGGCTTTTTCTTGCAGTATAGTGCCCATTCTGGTTAGTTGGGTGGAGTAGAGTTGTAGATTTTGCTTTTGCTAATGTGGTGTATGTTGTCCTGGGACGAGCTCGTACCTTTTACAGCTTTGTTTCTGACTTTGATTTTTTAATACCCATACCCTTGATTGCTCTGCTCTGTTTCAGGGATTGCACATTTAGATTTTTCAGAGAAAGTATGGTGACTCTAGATGTGGTCGTAGTCAGCAAAGTATGGTTATTATTGTATAAACTTAAATCTCAATGTCAAATATCAACCTAGGTTTTAAGCCTATAGAAAAACCCACTTAACTAATAAATAAGGTATGACAAATTAACTAAATAAAAGTTTAAAAGGGGATTAAATCCTATTTCCTAAATTTAAGTCTGGAGTAGATATTCTTCTATAACTGGCAAGAATGTTTTCCATTTTGCTTCAGTTGACAAGAACTTAACTCTGGAAAGTTAAACTGCAAATACCACTCAAAGAGCTTCACATCTAGCTGGCAAAACTTATCAGTAACTTTCCAAGAAGCGTTTGAAAATGGTGGGCCTTTCCAATGAACAAGATATCTTTGTAAACCACCATTACCGTAAACTAGTCTCACAGTCTCTTAATCTGAAATAGCTTCAATCTCCTCCTTTTGAGATGGGAACTTTGGCACCCTCAGAATAGACGTTCCTGCAAGATTACTAGAAGGCAACAAAGGAGGCTCAAAAGTACCTCCCTAGAGCAATAAATCTTCCACATTGAAAACAAGACTAATGTTTAAAGTAGGCAAATCAAGTAAATAAGCGTTTGGTCTGAGTTTTTGAATAATATGAAAAGGGCCTATAGCTCAAGCATGTAGTTTCTCAAAAGCATTTTTGGGTCAACTTTTAGAGCGAATATGAACCATCACACAATTACCGACATTAACATCAAGCTCTACGATGCACATTAGCAGCAAGTTTATAATCCATATTACTCATTGAAATGTTTCATCTAACTTCAGCATGGACATCATGAATATGGTGAGCAGAAGTTTCAGTAGGTTCTGATGTGCAAAAAAGTAGGGGGAATGGGAACAGGTTAATAGTGCAGGAGGTCTGATATCATAGACACACCACTTACTGGACTCTTTCCTGTAGACATGTGACTAGACTTATTATGGGCATACTAAACAATAGGTATAGCCAAATCCAGACTACCTTACTTCATTCCTACAACACATTGCAACATATTCTCCAATCAACAATTCTACCTAAGTTTGACCACCAGTAGACCTAAGACTGTCAAAATTCATACCATTTTTCCTATTGTTCAAAAGCTTTAACCTAATGCTTATTTGCTTGATTTGCCTCATTTAAATAATAGTCTTATTTTCAATGTGGAAGATTTGTTACTTTATAAGGGTACTTTTGAGCCCCTGCTCTTGCCTTCTAGTTATTTTGCAAGAACTTCCATCCCAAAGGTACCACTGTTTCCATTTTAAATGGAGGAGATTAAAACTATTTTAGATGAAGAGACTATAGCTTCTGTTAATGGTGCTGTACTGAGATATGTTTCTCTGCAAGAAGGCTGGCCATTTTCAGATGTTTCTTGGATTACTGCTGATGAGTTTCACAAGCTAGATGTGGAGCTCTTTAAATGGTTCTTCATTCTAACTCTCTGGAGTTGAGTCCTTGTCAACCAAGGGAGAATGATGGAGGACATTGTTGCAAGTTTTGGAAGAATGTCTAGACGTAAGTTTAAGAAATAGGATTTAATCTATTTATGGGCTTTTGTTTGGTTTATTTTGTCTAACCTTATTTGTTAGTTAGGTGGGCTTTATTTTTTATGGGCTTAAACTTAGGTTATATACATATGCATATACATATACCTAGGTTTTATTAAATTTGGAAGTTAAGTTTTGATGATGGATATTTGTTTTTGAGATTTGAGTTTATACAATTGAGCTTTTCAAATTTTATTTTGGGTTATTTGTTCTACTCATTTAGGCTCTCATGTTTTAGAACGTAGGTAGGAAGTAGTGATCTTGATGATGATGAGTGAAATATCAGGCATCAAATCTGTTGAGTCTGCTCGCTGTTTCTTTGATTTGGAAAGAGGAGGTGCTACTAGGAAATGCTGGTGTTCAAAGCCTCTGGTTGAGTGCATTTGGGCATTAGCTCCTTTGGGAGAGGGGTTATATTAGATATCAGATTCAAACTAACAAAAAAGAATATTATAATAAATATAATCTAACTTTGTGGAATATTCATGGAAAATCATTGAGTTTCTCTCTTCTCTCTCTTTGATCTTATTGAGGCATGTAATATACATGATTTACACATTTCACTTCTTTTCATCACGTGTCTTGAATTCTGATACAAAAAATAGAAATGTGGATGTTGCATTACTGGTGTTTGCTGCATAAAGTGTCTTATCTTCTCTGTTCACTTTCACTGAAAAAGGAAATGACGATGATAAAAATGTATTTGATTGGATAAAAAGAACCTAATTTCATTATTGCTTGAAAACCTTGATTTATCATCCTTTGCTCCAATTTATCATTTCAATTATTTATTTTTTTTAATTCCTTTTTTCTCCCCTCTTCTTCTTTTATTGCACGTGCTTTCTTTTTCTATTTTCTGTTAACACTGACAGGTTCTTTTTTTCTCCTTCCTTTTCTGTTTTTAGTTATTTCAATTGTTGATCAGCAATAACAAAAATGTCTCGGAGATATGATAGCCGTACAACGATCTTCTCCCCTGAAGGTCGCCTTTACCAAGTTGAGTATGCAATGGAGGCCATTGGAAATGCTGGCACTGCGATTGGAATATTGTCAAAGGATGGTGTTGTCTTGGTTGGTGAAAAGAAAGTTACTTCCAAGCTTCTTCAAACCTCTACATCTACCGAGAAGATGTACAAGATTGATGATCATGTTGCTTGTGCTGTGGCGGGAATAATGTCTGATGCAAACATCCTCATCAACACTGCTAGGGTGCAAGCACAACGATACACATATGCTTACCAAGAGCCAATGCCTGTCGAACAGTTAGTTCAATCTCTTTGTGACACAAAGCAGGGTTACACACAGTTTGGTGGTCTCCGCCCCTTCGGTGTTTCATTTCTTTTTGCAGGATGGGACAAAAATTATGGTTTTCAACTTTACATGAGTGATCCTAGTGGAAACTACAGTGGATGGAAAGCTGCAGCTATTGGTGCCAATAACCAGGCAGCACAGTCAATGTTAAAACAAGATTACAAGGACGATATCATGAGGGAAGAAGCAGTCCAACTTGCACTGAAGGTGCTCAGTAAAACCATGGACAGCACTAGCCTTACTTCAGAGAAGCTTGAATTGGCTGAGGTTTTCCTCACACCTTCTGGGAATGTAAAGTACCAGGTCTGCTCACCTGATTCTCTGAGTAAGTTGTTGCTGAAGTTTGGAGTGACCCAACCTGCTGCTGAGGCTTCCTGATTTAGGTTCGTTTATTTTCATATGTCATTGTGACAGTTTAGTGTACTTTATTTATATTCTCTCGCTAATGGGATTGAAATATCTGTCAGATAATGTTGCTTGAAGTGAATTAAACTTTGAATTTACCTATGATGTTTTCATGGGCTAAGGGGAATGAGTCTTTTATATAAAAACAAAAAACGAAGAATGTCCGTTTTATTTGATTTTAGTAAGGGTTGTTTGGGTGCAAATTTGAGTGGTACGTATGAAGAATGTACGTTCAGGTTGGTGCTGTGATCAGTTTTGTAATGGAACATCAGGCAAAACTGCTGTGGGATATTATCTGACCTGGTCTAAAGCATGATTTTCAAGGTTCAATTGGTCAATGATGCATAATGGCTTTACCATGTTGCTTGTGAAGAAGCAAGCACTCTATATGCTTTAGTGTTTAAAGTAAGCACATCTTGGCACAGGACCTATCTGATTGTCTTGCTAATAGCAGATGATGAGCGAAACAAAACTAATACCTTGCTGTTAATTTCGGTAAAAGCGGTTGGCGTGTCTACAAACATTGTAGATAGAATTGTTTGCTAATAGAGTTAAACTATACTCAAAACGAAGATCCACCTCTTATCCGCATCAACTGTTGTCCCTCTCTCTTGTGCTTTGCTGCGGGGTCCGAATTTTCTTTATTGATGTGACCAAATGATTTTTGTTATTTTTTAAAATATTTGTGCTCTTATTTTTCCTGTTTAAGAATATCTTAATTTAATGTAATCAGACTTTATGAATAATGATGGTTTTAACTGAGAAATAAAATTAAAAAGAAAGACATAATACGTCTTGAAAATTAATGATTATTCTTAAATTATGTAGATAAGTAAAATATTTCACATTGTAATAGGTGAATTGAAATTAATTGACGCATACTTTATTAATTTTTTAAAGATATTCATATCTTCATGAATCTTAATATATATTATCATTCATTCAAATTTTTGAAGGTATTCAAATTCAAATTCGTAAATTCTTTTAATGTAGATGGTTTAACAAGAAAATAAAATGAAATGGATAATGTCAAAGATATATAAATATATATTTAATATCAACAAAGTGAACTAAAAATCCTTTTAGGAATTAAAACATGCTTATAAGCACAAAATCAAGCATGTTACCTTTATATATATAATAATACGAGGTAAGTTAAAAAAATTTTTAACATATGGGCTCTATGTACTTTGATTGTATATAAGTTAAAAATTATATATTTTTTTCCTTAAAAGTTGAAACTATGTTCTTATGTTTTTTGTTAAGTTAGAAAAATTTAAATTATATGATTCTCCATAATTTAATAAGTAAATGATCAATAATAATCTTTAACTATATATATATATATATATATATATATATATTGGTTTTTTTTTATTCAACTACATGTAAAACTAATTTGTTCTCTTAAGTAATTTAAGATAACTTACTTTACTTAAGTAAATAACAAAGATTAGATTTACTAAACTTACTTTACTTAGATTTTATATAAAAATAACTTAAGTAAAGTTCTTAACTTAAACTTATGTAAAATCAATCATGATTAAACTTTTAACACGATACAACACTAAAAAATTGAAATGATCATAGTCAGTATGATTATTGTTTAGATCATTCGATAATGTATACAGATTCATAATATAAAAAAAATCAATATTTAATATTATATAAGACTTTTCCCTCTGAAACTGAAAAATCTTAGTTCCGTCTTTGTTGTCTTCTAAATTGAATTTAGGGGTAAATAATAAATTTGCCACTATATTATGATCAATGGTAAAATTTTGTCATTATATTTCAATTGGGTTGAATTTTGCCATCTTATTTTCATATAAGTTTATTTTTGGACAAAAATTGTCACCAAAAAAATATTATATTGATTTATATGATTCAATAATTCTAGCAACAACCTCAATATCACATATAGAATATGTCACAAGCTAAAACTTAGTCTGAATTTCGTGTGACTTTAAATTTAAAAAATAAAATTTAAATATACTCATAAATTACGGGATTCATGTTCTCAATTTTAAAAAAACATATTTAACAAATGATGAAAGATCCATATTTATAAATAGAGACCTCTTTATCTTTTAAAGACATGGATCCATGACACAATATGTATACCTAATATTTTTCACATGTCTTTTTTTTTGTTGTTGTGTTTTCTTTGTCAGTTGGTGACTTTGCACCCTACATGAGCAGGTCCTTTTCACCATGGAAAGGCATGCTCAACTAATTAATAATTTATAGTAGAATTTAATCCAATGATACTATTAAAGGGGCGGGGGTGGCCGCCATTGCCGATTGAAAAGATTCCATCCAGCAATAACAATTTGGACCATCACGAGCAATTCCAGCTGTGTCGATGCTGCCCAAATAGCTTCACATGGACCACAAACTCCAGGACCCGGCAGCTTCGCTCCATCTTTCACATGTGCTAATAGAACGGGGGGTTTTTGGTTCTTCTTGTTCTTGCTGAGCCCGGAGGAATGGGGGAAGTAAGCAGTATCACGTTAGAGCTAAATCCAAATAAATTAATAAACAACTGTCATCTTGTTTTGGGGGAGGAGGAGGAAATTGATGAAGAATGGCCGGTTAACCTCGATGAGATAATGTGAGAATATGGGCACAGAAAGATTTGTCTCTTTGGATAAAAATGAATACAGTTTCTCGCTGGCAAAGGGAATAACACCATCGTTTTCCCTTGTTTCTTCAGCACACAAATGTCACTTCCCCTTCAGTAATAATGATAAAGAATGAGGGACAAATGCTTGCAAGAGTAATCCAAGATATCTCTTCAATGGACCAAGGCGGAAGGAATATTCATTAGATAATGCAAATTGTAAATGGTCGGAAACTAAAGCTATAGACGTGATATAGATAGAAGAACTAAGCTCTTTTTATTACGTATGCAGTTAACAGTCACTTTCCACTTAGCAAATTAAGAAGCCGACAGCAGCTGCAGCAACACCCTTTTTTCCTGCCATGGATATAGAATATTTGCTTGAAGATTTGAAGTGTTTAAGACGTCTGTTCCCATGTTTTTATTTTCCCTGAATTTTGGACCAATTCAGACTCATTATAGGAAGACGATGGTGTAGAATGATAAGTCTGACAGACAATCCTGTACCATCGTATTTTACATGTGATATTCATCTCTGCTTTTTCTTTCTTTTCTTCCCCCTCGTACCGCAGCATATTCCGATTTACGTATACAGTACATTATTTGTCATTTGAATGAATCATATTAGGAGTAAGATATGTTTGGATATGTGTTGTCATATTGTCAACTTTTCCTGGAGAAAAGGTAGGGTCCGGAGTTTGTTCTTTGTTAGGAAAAAACCAACCATTAGTGATCAAAAGACATTCAAGTATAGGAGCAACCTCTACCAATAAAGAGAATAAATCGGATCTACACATACGAAAGATAAATAATTAAGCTGATTTGGGCACATTTCACCTAATTCAAGATTCAGAGAGAAGATTTAGTAGACAATGAATGCATACAAAGATTCAAATCATACAAAGGAATCTACTCTGATAGAATTGAATTATTTTAGGTTTAGTTCATATCTCCATTCGAGTTGAATATGATGCTGCAAAGAAGTTGCCATTCCAAGTAATTATAACATCTGTACATGACGGGGAGAGGAGGTAGGAGTAGTTCTGGATTAAGGGGAGTTTGCCATTGACATGTCAAAACACAATAGAGATGTCCAAGATAGAATGAAGTAGACAAAAGATTAGATTGTATATATATTCAAATTAACAATGGATTACCTCATCCATTGATATGATTAATATATGATAAGATGATAAATCGTAACTACATTTGAATTTAATAATAATAAAATGATAATTTTATCTGCACTTAAATTTAATTATAATAAAATGATTATCAGATAAATTAAGTTTTTCAAATTGAATTTATCTGTTGATAGTATTTATCTAGACTTACATATTAATAGATTATTCTTTAAGTTAGTTCGGATGATAATTTTTTCAGGAAAGCAATGTGCTAGTTTAGTAATAAAGTTAACAGAAGAACAAATTAAAAAAAAAAAAAAGAATACAATTATAAGGATAGGGACTGTTTTGGAGAAAAATATAGAGAAAGAGGGATCGAACCTGCAAGGACTCCAATGAACAATTCCTAAAATACGAGAGCTGGTAGTATCATTTGATTTTTATGAAAATACAGAGCGTATCGCATCAACCTCTTTCTAGGCCTGATGCTGACTTATTTGTCATTCATTTAACTGCACTAATTTGTAGTGTTTTCGTTATAAAATCCAAGACTGTTGTTACCACTACAACCATGCCCTTCATCGCTGCCTCTCTTTTGCACCACAATATAGCAATCTCTTCAAAGTATAAAACCGTCTTTGCAGTTGGATAATCAAATAATTACTAGACAAATAAATTAGCTTAAGTATAGGAACCATTTATTGGTTGTCCTAGACGCATTTCAGACACCTTCAGAAGCCATAACCCTGTCTTCAGACAAGAGATACCAGAGTTCTTCAGCCATGGGCAAATCCACCGTCATTGAAAGATGGTGGCTTGTCACCTTCGCAAGCTTTATAGTCGTCCTTCTCTTTTTCCTCAATCACAGCCCCGGTAGCAACAATATATCAGTGCTTCAAAATCTGACAATGCCAATTACAGCTACCAATGGGCTCGCCATGCCTACCATGCTGTCTCCTTTGCCCCCAAACATTACTGAGAATGAGGAACCAGAAAAATCTCCTAATCAGTTTCCCATGTCCAAGTTGCAATCTTGCATACCACAGAACGAAAACAAAGATTTCACTGAAACATCCTCTTCGCAGATTCCTTTGTCAGGCTTGCAAAATCCAAAACTGCCCGACTTGTCTGATTTTGTGAAACAGGCAACCCCTTCTCTTCAGGTTACCATTTCAGGTTTGCAAGAGGCAAAACGACCATCAGAAATAACTGATAAAGTTGAAGCAACAACAACATCTTCTTCTCAGACTCCTTTGTTAGACGCGCAACATCACGAACCATCCAAATACAATGATGATGAGGAACCAATTACAACGGAGAAAGAAGGAAAATGCAATATCTTCGAAGGAAAATGGGTTTACGATCCTAGGGAAAGTCCACTATACGACGCGGCAATGTGTCCATTTTTTAGTGATACAGTGAGCTGCCGAAGGAATGGACGGCCAGACAGGGAATATGAAAAATGGAGGTGGGAAGCTAATGACTGCAAGATTCCTCGGTAAGCAGCAATATTTCTCCTCCGCTAATATATGGTTTCATTTTCATCTTCCTTACAATTTTTATTGCATGAGCTTTAACTCCTTTCCTCTGGTTTAACCCTTTCTAATACTAGTATCGCTTTCTTTTTCCCTGAAAGGTTTAACGCCAAGGACATGTTGGAGAGACTGAGAGGGAAGAGAGTTGTAATAGTTGGGGATTCGATCAACTTTAGCCAATTTGAATCTCTTGCTTGCCTTTTGTATTCTGCTATACCTGATCGATCTTATGTCGATGCTCGGAGTCGGGTCTTCAGGGCAGAGGTGAGGCAACATGGTCATCATATTGCTCTGTTCTCTACTTAATAAGGATATGATCAGTCTCTTCTTCTGTTTTACTGATCCTAAACTATATACCAAGTATATAAACAAGAAAGATGTCCATAAGTTATTATACAAGTAGGACAAATTTCATCATAATTTATTGATTCACTGAGTACTCCTTCTAATCTCAGCTTGATTTTCTCAGTTAATTGCTTGTTTCCTCTTAATTGCAATTCAATGTTAATTCGGTCTTCATTATCTTGAATTGTTTTCTTAATTCGTGTGACCCTAATTCCTAACAAGCGAGGACAAATTTGATGGGGTTGCAGTCTTATAACTTGGTTATTCAGTCTCACTGGGCTGAATTTCTTGTGGAAGTCATACTGAACAAAACAGATGGCAAAAAGACTTTAAAACTCGACTCACTTGTCCCCACTGCCTGGAAATGGAAAGATGCTGATATTATGGTGTTCAACACTGGTCACTGGTGGGTGAACCGCAAAAGGTAATGTAACTTAATAATTTGCTCAATGAAATGTGTGTGTGTGTATATATATATATGTACAATTATTACTATAAGTTAGTAACTTTTGTAGTCTATTAATGGGGTGAAACTTTATTGGTAGCAGGTGGGACTGGTTTCAGTACAAGCGGAAAGTGTTCGATGATATGAAGATTGAAACAGCGTTTAAGGTTGCAATGAAGACTTGGGCTCGTTGGATAGACAAAAACGTAGACACTAACAAAACAAAAGTCTACTTCAGGAGCATGTCCCCGCCGCACTTTGGGAAGGACTGGTGCTACAAAGCAACCAAGCCCATCATGGATGAGTCCTACCAATTAACATTCGGCAAATCACTAAAAGAAATTGTTGAGAAAACACTGGAAGGCATGAGGACGCCGGTGAAGTACTTGAACATCACAAAACTAAGCGAGTACCGGGCCGATGCCCATTCTTCCATTTACGGAACAAAGCAAGGGAAATTACTGGTGGCGACAAAACAAAAACCCCCAGCGATGGTGGCTGATTGTAGCCACTGGTGTTTGCCTGGTGTTCCTGATACGTGGAACCACCTACTTTATGCATCTATGGTCTTAGATAGCTCTAGGGACATTTCTACTTCCTGAAATTCAATTCGGTTTTTTTTTGTTAATTTCTTTCTTTTCTTTTAAAAAATTTGGTCAGAAGTGATAATGATCACTGTGGAAACCAGAAGATGCTAAAATTGGATTAATGCGAACTGTCACTTGACATTGATACCAACAAAGAAAAGGAGCCTTCAGATTTGACTCGCTACTCCAGGGAGAGACTGAGTTTGAAGTCGGTTCAATAATTACTACTTCATTTCAGGGTTAGTTATTTGCATCAGTCCATATTGCAGTCATCGTCTGTTGTTTAATCAGGAAAGTTCGATTACTTCATTGAACCCAAGCCACGGCATCCAAAGCATTCCTTTCATGAAATTTCAAATATATGTATTGTAATAAATTGGTTATTTTGTTCTTCAATTCTGCGTTGTTTAATTATTTGTTTACTTACTTTTATGTCCACAACAAGGCGATAATCAGCACAAGTTTGGCAACGCAATGCATTAACCTTACAGCTCCGCTGTGTGGTCCTGCTTTCAGAAATCCTCTTATCACTTTTGTCGTGTTGGGAACACCGAAAAGAGCAAAACCACACATCCGACGAAAGGAAAAACAGATAAGAAACTCACGGAAGAACTCAAAACACGTTTTTCTTTAGAAAAAATAATTTTATTAATAAATAGTTGAGATATAAATTTCAATGAAAAAAAATTATATCAGGGTTCACATTTTCAATATAAAATATATATATATATATATATATATTTATCTTGTGAAAAAAAAATCATATCTCGATGCACTGGTTTCTTGATTTCGATATTTTTTATGAAAAAAATTGAATAAATTATAATATCACTTACCAAAAGTTTGCACTTTTCAATTTAAAAATGATGTTTAAGCAGAGAAAGACTTTATTTATAAATCCGAAGGAAACACCACTCTAAAGTCAAATCTATGCTACCAAATTCTCAGTGCAATTCATTCCGGTGTTAACAAACACATATGCCATTGAATTATACTCTCAAGGTTTAAACGTTGTGCAGGAGTGCTTCCTGATTCATATATGGAGTTCTTCTATCTCTACGAGCCTATAGGGAAATTGTTGAAAGCAAATTCGATCGGAAAATAAAGATGGGGTGAGACTTTTCGTCCATATTCTTGTTTGATGCTAACTGATATGCATGCCATCCACATCTGTGCATTAAGAGTATTTGTGAAATAACTCCTACATTTATTAATTATAAATAACCAACATGCATCCAACCCTTCTCACTTTCACAGGACCACTGATCCTACAGCCTCAGCCTCTGTCCTCATTAGCACCAAGACTTGGCTATCTCTTGAAAAGAAAACTCCACACCCGACCCTAAATTTACCCAGCTCTATATCTGGATAAAAAGACTCATATTTTAATAATTTTTCGGAGAAGGTTATGTAAAATCTTAATTTACCTGACTTGAGAAAGTTCTTAAATGTTTAGCCCACGCTGATTAGAAACAGTTAAGGATAACACAAGTCTGCCTTGGAGCAGGACAAGTAGTTCTTCAGTCATGGGCACCTATTCAACCATCATTGAAAGATGGTGGCTGGTCACCTTTGCAGGATTCATACTCGTCCTTCTCCTTTTCATCAGCCACAGCCGCAATGGCTACAACATATCTGTGCTTCAGAACCTGACAGTGCCAAAAACAGCTTCTACTCAGTATACCATGCCGGACAACATGCCGTCTCCAATATCTTCAGATCACATTGGTAATAAGGAACCAGAAAAATCTTCTGATCAGTATCCCAAGTTAACGTTGCAAACTTGTATGCCATCAAACTTTACTTATAGTGAGAAACCAGCAACATCTTCTTCTCAGGTTCCTTTTTCAGGCCACCCACATTCAGAACCATCACACATCTCTGATAATGTAAAACCGGTAATGCCTTCTCGGGTTCCCTCTTTAGACTTCGAAAATTCAAGCCCATCAAACTTTACAGCTGGTAAAATCGAACCGGTAACATCTTCTTCTCAGTATCATTTATCAGGCTCGAAAAACCCAAAACCATCAAAGGTTTTCGATGATGTAAAACCAAATTTAACGGAGAAGAAAATGGGAAGATGCAATATCTTTGAAGGAAAATGGGTTTACGATCCTGGGGAAAGTCCTCTGTATGATTCAGCGATGTGTCCATTTTTTAGTGATAGAGCTAGCTGCCAAAGGAATGGACGGCCAGACAAGGAATACGAAAGATGGAGGTGGCAAGCTAATGAGTGTAAGATCCCTAGGTAAGCAGTGCCTTGGCTCATAAATGCTTTCATTTCACATTCCTCTTTCTGTAGTGTAGCATTGTAAGCAGGTCCTTCCATTTTGCTGTAAGGTTTGACGCCAAGGACATGCTAGAAAGACTTAGAGGTAAGAGAGTTGTACTAGTGGGGGACTCCATCAACTTTGGCCAATGGGAATCTCTTGCGTGTCTTCTTTATTCTGCTATACCTGATAGATCCCACGTTGATGCTCGAAATCGGGTCTTCAGAGCAGAGGTAAGAGAACATTATTCCCATCGTACTCTTTAGTTTTGATCTTCTTCTCTACAAATTCCTCTCTCAAGTCTCAAGTACTGTTTTAGTCTTGTTAAGCAAATGGTTGAAGAAATTCAAAAAGATGGAAATAAGCAGACAATTTTAACTTGCATATAGTTTCTCCAGTTCGATTTCCACATCTGCTCGATATTCTTCCTCCCAACTACTTTTATTTGTTCATTCTACGTAATGAGAAATTCAACATGCATGCTTCCAATTCATAAATATTACTCATTGCCTTCATTATTTTCCTTAACTAGAAGGTAATATTTGATGTTATGCAGTCCTATAACTTGATAATAGAGTCTCGCTGGGCGGAATTTTTGGTGGAAGTAATAGTGAACAAGACTAGTGGGAAAAAGATATTAAACCTCGACTCTCTTTCCTCTTCTGCCTGGAAATGGAAAGGTGCAGATATTATGGTATTCAACACTGGTCACTGGTGGATGAGTCGCCAAAGGTAATAATTCTTAAACGAGATGTGAATATGTAAATTGTGAAATGATTACCTTTGCAGAGGTAATGGGTGAGAATATTGCATTGCAGGTGGGACTGGTTTCTATACAAAAAGAAGCTGTATACAGATATGAAGCTCGAAAGAGCATTCAAGCTTGCTATGCAAACTTGGGCTGGTTGGATCCAAAAAAATGTGGACACAAGCAAAACAACAGTCTTCTTCAGGGGCATGTCTCCGGCGCATTCCGGGAGAAACAAGTGCTACAGAGCAACCCAACCGATCGAGGATGATCAGCCTTTCAAACTGAAATATAGTGAATCACTGATCAAAGGCATTGTCGAGAGAACAATACAAGGCATGAGGACACCGGTGAAGTACTTGAACATCACAAAGCTAACAGAGTATCGAAAAGATGCGCATTCTTCAATTTATTGGAAGCAAAAGCAATTCAGGCCTGGGCCCGATTGCAGTCACTGGTGTTTGCCTGGTGTGCCTGACACCTGGAACAACCTTCTTTATGCAACCATGGTCTTTGATAGCTCTAGCTCTAGCTCTAGCTCTAGCTTGGCATAATTTATTTATTGTTATTTTTATTTTAACAAAATATATAAGCTTCTTCTTGCAGATGTTTTTCCTTTGGTCATGGGGGTATTAAGAATTCAGATAAACAGCAGATGCTCTATAAAATTAACCAAAACCAGCTAGGCTTGAGCTTGACTCGCCGCAGGGCCTTAAGGCTGTGGGACAGCAGCTCGCATTCCAAGTTAACCGCATGGCAAACTTAGCAACTTCAATGAGGGTATATTTTTGCTCAGATGCTAAATGAAGACTGGTAATATTTTTCATTTAATATCATTCTTGACACCAAATTTAAGAGAACAATGCATTAACTATGAAATATTCTTATGGTTTCCATCTTCTCAAAACTGAAGGCCGGTACTAGGTCACCCTTATTCATTTTCGCATACCAAACACAACATACTTGTATTTGTATCAGAAACAGTACAGAAGAAACAGAATCAGGCCAATCCAGACATGTTTTTGCATTGCTAATACCATGTGAGAAGTAAGCGTAATTTGAGCAGTTCAAAAGGACAGCATAGTTACGACCATTGAGGACTCATACATAATAAACATATTTACATATTGATGAATAAACTTTTAGATGGCTTACAGATTGCTGAAATTTTAACATACCGTACTGTATTGAACCTCTGTCTCTGTCTCCGCAAACAGGGGGACTAGGTCTGCTAATAACTTTTGTATACTAATTATTTAGATCGTAACTGGAAACGGTGTTTCCTTTTCCTTTTCATTTTTTGCCCTACAGCCACAGTATCATAAATCTTACTTCAATAGTGTAAGTTGGGCACCATTAGCATCAAGTCCAGCATCTCACTTAATTCATCAACACTTCAGCAGGGAGGGATGGAAATAACCTCGAGGTTAATTTGATTATGTACATAAAGCTGCCATCCTCCACCTAGAGAAGCTCCCACTCAGAATCCAGGACATCATGATTAAGTGTTCTCCTTGTATCCTCTCTTATTAGAGCTGACGTTGAACTCCCCTCAGAGTCTTGATCAGATTTTACATCATCTCCATACCATAGAGGAAGTTGTTCGTATTCCTTTTTCCTTGCTGACCTCATCCTTGAAGAAATTGCATCACGAATCTTTCTCTGGAAGAAGAGGAAATTATCAACTGAAGGTCACGAGAGAGAAGGGGGCAGGAGAAATACAGGGATGTCAAAGCACCTGGTAAGTTTTGTGTTTGCCTTCCCTCTGAGGATGAAAATGAAGTTCAGCTCCATTCACCAGGAAACAACTTTCATCAACTCGTATTTTATCTAATTGTTGAACAGTTTCAATTTCCTTTCTACCAACAGTACTGCTCCCTGAGGCATCCTTGGTCCAGTTTAATTTTCCTGCAAAGTTCATGACACCAATTAAAACATGCAGCTTTGCGGATACAAACAGGTTAAGAAACTTGTATTGAAAATAAGGAAAAACCAAAAACCAATAGAAGGGTGGAGGTGCAGGGGTGACAGTGGTGGGGATTGTGGCGGGGGGTGGTGTAGAAAGAGATTGCTTTGCATAAATGGCTTCTAGTAAGATCAATGACACCAATAAGCAGCAATTAAAACAATAACTGAAGTTCTGAGAGAAATTTTTGATGATCAAAGATTCCTCAAACTTTTACTTAACTCAGTACCTCCATTTGTAGAATTGTTTTGTGTCATTAAATATCAGAAGGACCATTACCCACACCATTTGCTGGAAATTGAAAAAACCTAAACCATGGAGTTAGATCTTTGGTTTTCCAGCAATAAGAGACAAGACCACCTAAGACTGGATTGCGAGTTTTAGTTCATCCAGTCAGAAAGTTCCGTCACCAGAAGACATTCCACAGGTCGAGTCGGGTGACGGCATCTTTGGGTCACACGCCACACTCACCTATGCAGCAGACTCTGCTCCATCGCCTGCTGATGTCACCTGCCACGTGAGCTTTGATCGCCATTTCAGCCAGAATTTCCGTCTTTGCTAATTTTGAAGTCCTAATTCCAATTTTGAGGTCCATTTTGCAAGATATATCCTCAAAAGGTCAGAATTTAATTGGACAGTTTATGAAAATCTTTATTTTAAGGTAAACATGATTACTTTGGAGCAAATTGAGAGTTTGGAAGATGATATGTACGAAGCTACTTAACACTTACAAGAGTTGATTGCTTTGAGAGAGTGATTTGGCTTTGAAAATTTTCATCCTTCAGTATTTTAAGTGTACTATGGTTTCAAAGATTATATACTCCAAAGTGAGAAAACACTAGAAAATTGGTGATTACAATTTGTTTATGATGAATTGATGGAACTAAAAGACGAATTTCAGAAACTGACAGCTAGATTTGGAAAAGGTTCATGCACCTTCAGATCCTTTTTCAAATTCACCTTTTAAAACATGTTCCTCTAATGTGCTTATGAAGAAGGATTCAATCGAAACTCATATTGTAACTGCTAAAGTGAAATTACAGTAAAGGATAAATGCTTCAGGAAAGTAAAAAACCAATTTTAGAACCTGTTGTTGACATCCTTGCAGAAGAGGAACGTACCATGGTAGAGATCTAAAGTTGAGGAGCAACACATGCAACATTATCAGTGACTTGAAGAATTTAGAGGTACCTAGTCTCAAAACTGCAGAGGTTGAGAACCTAGAGGTTGCGTTTGAAATTTTAGAGACTGAAGTTTGAAGTGGTTCAAGAAAATAAGAACTGTGAGCTGCTACCTAGTAACGGTTCTACAATTAACTTTTTATTCTTCCAATTACAGAGGTCAAGTTTATTGTTTTCAAGGAAAATTCTTCCATTTAAGTTGCTTTGTTGAAGATGTTTGTGCCACCAGTGAAGTTCATATTTGAGACTACTAGTCATGAATCAGGCTCAAAATTTCTTCTACTTCAAATTTTCAAAACTGAAGGTTGAGTTTTTTCAAACTAGGGGAGAATGATGGAGGATAAAGATATTCTAGTTGATAGATTACATAACATAGGACTCTATTTTATATTTCATGGATTTAATTGTAACTTCATATATATATATATATATATATATATATATAGAATATTTTAGAACATTTAGGTTATTTTGTATTGATTAGTATTTTCCTTTATCACAAGTATTAGTTTTAGGGTTATATTTGGTATTTAGCATTTTATTAGGATTTCGGGTTTCGTTATAAATACCTATGTTTATTTTTTTTAGTTTTGATGAGGTTTTGACTATTGAATATTGAGATTTTGAGATATTGGTTATTAAGATTTTCTCCCTCTATTGATACTTCAGGTTTTCTTCCTCTTCCATTTCTCCCCCAATTTCCTTTGTTCCTCCCTATTTGCTTCTGTCTATTTCTGAGTTTCCCTCTAAATTTATGTTTTTTATCTCTTTCCCTACTTGTTCTACACCAGGTTGACAGCAACCAGCAAGCAGAAAGTTTCAATTGCAACCAAATGAAGAACTACCAGACAAATAGCAAACGTCATTCAGGGAAAAGTGAAAAAGAAAATTAAACACAAATAAATTTTATTCAATGTTCTCTTTTTTTCCCCCACAAATGGGGAGGTGGGAAAGGGAAAAGAGGGGGGGATGACTTGTGAAAACTAGAACCAAACTTAAATTCAAGCCAACCTATTTGGGAAAATTGTTGCTAAGTTATTTTAGCTAAAGGTTGTTAAACATAACATGCAGCGTAGGTAACATAAAAATCCTCTCAATCATTAAAAAAAAAAAGGTTTTGAAGCAATCTTATAAACTCCAACACAAAGGCCACAACTAGGTTTTGTACTAGATTTTAGTGACCACTGTAAGTAAATTAAGCAGAAATAAAACAAGGACATATAAAGCGAGTCTCACGAATATCCTAGAATCACTAAAAGTTAGTAACCTGATGGAGTAACACAAAAAACTGATGTGAAAAAGGAATTCCATACAGGTCCAAATCAAACCAAATTACTTTCCAGTTATTCACTTATAGTCATCTTCCAATACTAGCAACAGAATTGCTAAAACCATTTAGCAGAACTTCTATAATAAATCATAATTGCCAATGCCAATAAATAGACTTTCCTAATCATAATTGCATAAACAATTTTATTGGAAAATTCATTGAGTTGAATCTTACTATTCGCAGAGCATCGTATGAATATATATATTTATATATATAAATATATAACTGGACAGGATGCAGAAACAATTTTATTGGAAAATTCATTATGTTGAATGTTACTATTTGCAGAGCAGCCTATGAAAAAAACCATCCAGCATCTGAAGAACTGCCTGCAGCTGCAGATTGATGACAACAATTGCAACCGTAACAAGAATGAGGAAAATTTTAACACAGTAGGGCCAAGGAAATCTCACCATTTGATTCTTCTGATTCAATAATAGAGGATGAACATCTCATCTCCATTTCGTTTTTCTCAACTATCCCAACCAAGTGTAAACCATCAGGTAAAATTTCAGGTACAGAGTCACTTGCACTTTTGATTTCATTAGAACTTTCTTCTATGGAGTCACAATCATCTTCTTCAACTGAAACTGGGGTTAATGTTGCGGGTATCTGGTGACAAGACACTTCATGATTTGCATTAGCATTCCCACAAAATGATGACATCCTGCCAAACTCATTCTCCACACAACCAGCTTCAGAAGATGTCTCAGCTGGAAGTAAATGCTCAACATTTGTCTTATTAAGTGTACACCTGTTATTATGCTCCCCAGAAAGCAAGTCAGAGGATGCTCTTTCCACAAAACTCCCAGAGCAGGATTCAAATATGTTATCAACCATGTGAAGCTGGCAGGACGAAGGCACATGGGCAGCATTTTCATTAACATCAGCAATTACTTCTGAATCTTCAGTCAACTGCTCGCTATCACCCTGTATGGCATCCTCCTTTAAACCTACATTAGGCTTTTTTAATGTCTCAGCATATATCTCTACTGGCAAGTCAGAGGCTGCCACTGCTTTCATGGGCTCAAAAGAAGATGGAAGAAGCAAATCCTGCATCACATCTTGCATCATACCGGAGTAGAACTTTTTGACACTAGCACCTACAGTCTGCACCCGATTCTCAACATATTTAACTGTGTCCTGTTCATAAAGATAATAAGTTAATGGAATGTTGCTACCAACTTATATGAGGATATGCTGAACGAAGATAATCAAAGTGCGACCAGTTCAGAGATAAAGTCACTGTGAATATGAAATCAAACCGCATGACACAACAATTAAGGCTCTCTTATAGATACAAGTCACCTCAAATAAGAAGCCGAAAACATAGTAATACATAATTTCGCAAGAAAACCATGCTGTAGACTGTTATTTGCACAGAACACAACAAAATCAAGGGAGAAGGAGGACTGCCTTCTGACAGCTGGGTTCTCATGAACTGTGTCCACAGAACCTCCTTTGGACCTGAAAAAGGTTGGAGATGGTTCAAAAAAAGATTATCAAAAAGGGCATACCTGGTACATAACTTCTTCCACCTCTAGGCACATGGCTTCAAATTTCTCATATACATGCCCCACCCAGGTTATACCTTTTAAATCCATACTGATCATCAATCAACCTCACTGGACCAGCTGTTGGATTTCCTCTGCTATCTTCTGTTTGCAATTACGTTAACTAAGTACTTATCTGCAGGAAATTAGATTTAAGTTCAGTGAAGTTTTAAAAGAAACACAACATGGGTGCTAGGCAGTTCAATTGAGACACATACATCCAAGCCCAAGAAAATATGCCAAAGAACATAAATCAAGCATAACTAGATTTGGTAATCATATTCACGTGGTGCCAATTTTGACCCAAAAAAAAAAAGAAAAGAAAAGAAAAAGAGTTATTTGAAAAAGGGGTCCCTTGAACTAGGAAGAAAGGAATGCTGGCCGGATGTCCAATTTGAATGAACAAAGCCTTATAACACTTCATTGTTGAAACCCCTGAATCAGTCCATTGATGATAAACACAAAGAGAGGAAATTTGGGAAGAAATGGAAGAAACAGCAAGAGAAAAGCAGAGAGAATTAATAGAGGGGAAAACTGAAACTCAATATTCCAAAATCTTAATAATTTATAATCCCAAACCTACTTAAAACATGGCCAATCAAAGCATTTTCAGTCATCAAACCCTAATATACACTCAAGGTTAAAAACATATTCCCCATTAGAAAAACCCTAAGAAATAAAACCCCAAGGTGACTCTGCGTCATAGTTCTTCATATAATATCCAAAAAGTAAGTAAAAGATAGAACCTGTGAACAGTTTTGAAAAGTTATCTTGACATGACACAAGCAAAAGGCCGTAATGCCAGGACTTACTAAAAACCATCATCCTAATCTTTTATATTGCTCTTACATTAAATGAGATTAGTCTCTTTGGAGGCCACTATGTAGTCTCTTCTCTCAAATAATGCCACAGTAAGAGCTAAAAAGTTTGTTTAACATATAAAATCATTTAAAAAGCAAGCAAAACAGCAAAAATCATGGAATCTTCATCAATACTCGTTTGTTCTTAAATTCTGATCTTCATTCTACCAAGCTTCCATTAAGCTTCCATTAGATGTATAAAGTCTTAACCATATGACACAAAAACAGCATGCAGAGGAAAAAGTAGAAGAATCTTGATGAACATAAAGGATCAAAATACCAGGAAACAGGTATCTAAGAAGACATTAATTATATAGATGCAGTGAAAGGCATGACACTTGCATTGCATAAGCAATCCAATTATTATAAATTAAAAGACAAAACCATACTTTCAACTGTTAGGTAACATAAATAAATCGTCAAGAATCACAAATTGATTTTCTTATGACCACTGTTACCAGAGGCCTCGCTGTCAAAAAAACTACTCTGTGGAAGAATTTGATGATGAAAAGATCATCAGGGATGCTTGAATGTATTCTCCTCTTAGTAAGAATTAGGAATAAGAAAGGAAAACAGCCCTTAACTTCAAGAAGAAAATGAAGTTAGAGCTTCATCCTTTATAGAAAAGAGTCAAAACAAGAACAAAAAAACCCAAAAAGAAAAATCTGCGTTTAGAATCAATTATCTGAAGCCAACAAATTAATATTTAAAGAAACACAAACCCCTTTAATTAACCGCTTCAGCTAATACTACATATTTCCACCCCATACCAAAAATGAAACAAAAGAAAAAACCATGAATTCGAAATGATCATAAGCTAAGTTTGCAGATGACCATCAATACAAATTACAGTTTCTAAAAAGATAAAAAGACATTAAAACCACAGCAAAATTTCATAAAAAAAGATAATTACCAAGAAAAACAAGTAATCCAAAACAAAAAACAGAAACCCTTTCGTCAATTATTTGGATAATTAACATAAACGAATGGTATAAGAGACACGAAGATCTTTATCTGTAGCAAAGTTCAGAAAAATAAGCAATTTCCTTTTCTTTTTCTTTTTCTTTTTCCTCATTTATCCTCCACGAAAACTGGTTGAAGCAGGAGAACTTACGTGTTGTGAAAGATGAAGCAAAACCAGAATCTAAAACTTGGTCAAGGAATTTCTTGGATTATGTGTTCATCGATTTCAAACTTCAACCCCACGACACTACAATATAATTGTTATAGGCTTTGTGTGAAGAGAAAAAAAACCTATATGGCAGGCAGAGTTGTAACAGCTTGATCACTTTATAGGCGTTATTGGTAGACACGTGTTCTCATAAAGCCTCAAACCTAAGGTTTACTATTAGCCCAGTAGTGGGGCCCATCTCTTACATTGTCGTCGATTGAGGGAAGGGGGGAAAAGGAAGGGAGTTTTTTTTTTTTTTCCCTTTTTCTGTTTCCTATTTTTATGTTTTTTGATTGATTGATATATTTGGATAAAGTACAGCAAGCAATGCTTGGTCTATATTGGCTCTGCTTTGGGCCACAAGTTTAACATGCTTCGATACAGCCCAATCCATTAATCCCAAAGTCCCTTAATTCTTTTTCTTTTTCATCCAAAAATCAAAATTATAAAATAATCAAGCATAAAAAAAGATAGGTTAAGTTGTATAATTATTAAAAATTCTTAATATAATGATTAATTAATTATTATTAATTAAAAATATTATTTTATATTTTATATTTATATAGTTTAATTTAACATTGACATGAAGGATAATATATATCATGTAATCATATCAATATACCACATTATCATCTATTATGACATGTGAATGATATGTTAACATCTCGTGTCAAAAAATATCTCGTGATATTTTCACAATTATGAGGATTAATGTAACTTGAACGAATAAAAAAGAAATATTAAGAAAGTAAGAAATCTTGTTTTAGTGTGTATTTACAAATGAAATGATTAATATAAATAGAATTTACAAAAAGAAAAAATAATGTTAAAATATTTAATTTGAATGAATAATATTTAAATTAAATTTTAATCTTAATCCAATATAATGCACATTCAAATTTAGATATATATAATCAAATCTAAAAGTTTAAATATTCAATTATTACAGTCAATGAGATAATTACTTCACAAGGAATGGGAATGTCACTTATCTCACATACATCGTGAAGCCAATTAGTGTGCCGATTGGATGACCACTCATCATGAGGATTTAAGCATAGGATTATAAGTTTATGATGTACGCCTGTAAACATTTTTTATTTATTACTTGCAGACTCTTTAAGTGTTCAATGACCTGTAATGTTATTTTCAATTAATTTAATAAAATTTCTCTTCATATAAAAAAAAATTAAATTAAACTTCTATGTTTGATCATTTTATCTAGATTACTTGACTTGGTCTGAATTCTTGGACCTCAACATAATGGATAAGTGAAAATTTTACAAACATTTTCAAACAAACAAACAAGTAAACCGATCGTTAATTTTGATTTTTTTTTTTATAAAAAAATACTTTTATTATGAAATAAAAATTCACGAATAAAGGTATGAGAAACCTTAATTTTGGATTTCAAAGCAAGAAATTTTGGATGCCAAAGTTGGCCACATCTCTTCAATTATTTAAAACTTTGATGCGATTGAAGTATATGTATGTAATGCATATATTTACTGCACTGAAAACTTGATAGCATCAAACCGCGTCTCTGTGCACGTAATTCATTTTCATGTCACCTACCATTACCAATAGCCTTTTCCTCATAATTTCTTTCCCACAACCTTTTTTTTTTTTTTCTTTTTCTTGATGCAATTATTGAAAGATTCGTTTTTGGGTTCTACTAGTCATGAAATTCAACAAATAGGGACCAATCAATCACCAAATGAATATAATTTTGAGAGAGAAGAAAAGATATTGGATCATAAGGTGAAATTAAATATAGAGTCTATTTCAGAGTTTTAAATATCAATAAATAAATGCCATCAACAACAACACAATGCTTGTTTTGTGTCCATGGCTAATGGCTTAATGGCAGTGATATTGATAAAAAAAATTTCTTTGAATCCCGAAGAAGTAATGCTTATTATTCAACCCCAAAGCCGGCCAAAATCATGCTCACAGCAGCTTCCTTATTACGAAAGTTAATTTGTCACAATTCCTTTTTTTAATTGATTCTTCGTGATGTAATTGATTAGGGCCTGACTTCATTAGGCCGAAGGAGGTTGCTTGCCGGAGAAAACTCAAATCATTATTCCCATCTCCGTCCCATTAAATGCATAGCAATCTTAAAACAGCCTAGGAGTCAGATCCATTAAGAATTGATCAATTTCCCGATTAAATTGGATTAGACCTGACTTAAATCGAAATGGGGCCACTTTTGTCCCTCTAATTTTACTATTTGATACTCCAAAAAACCTCAACGGAAGTAGGGAGCCCTGGTTAAAAGTTGCTTCGAAGGAAGATGAGCGTAATTCACAGGAACGTGGATTTCCTACTCTCAAAGACAACTACCTTTTCCTTCTTAAAAGCGTGGAGGTGTGGGTTATTGAGGAATATAGTAACTCCAGAAGCAGCATCTCTCCCCTCATCCATCAAAATTTGACTGTTAGTGCTTCACAAAATGAAAGAAAACCAAGTCATGTTTATCACCCAAAACGAAGGGGAAAAGAAAGTCAATGTAGAATCTTCTTTTTTTGAGTATGCACCATATGTTTGGTCTATTTACCAAATATTTACCAGACGAATGGCAAATTTAACAGAGGACCTCATTTCGATCATGGCAGCATCCAAACCCGTGAAACACAAGTAAGCAATTTGTATGTTCAGGTACAAATATAACAGTCCCATACAGCCTCTACGCCGCAGCTTGAAAATCCCCAAAATCATCATCCACTATGTCTTCTGTGCTCTGACTTTCAGGTGAATGCTGTTCATGTGAATGTTCCTTTGCTGAGACTGGGGAATTATCTTTAGAAGTGCTCTCTAGGCTGAGATTTGGTGGTGAGCTTGTTGGAGATTTCTGACTGCTAGCTACAGGTGAAAGTGGTGCTGGTGGAGGTGGTGGTGGTTTGATGCTAATTTTGGGCTCTGCCCGGTTGCCCTTGTCCTCCAAAGACAGATTGTCCACACCCTGCTCCAAAATCTTTGACTTCACACTGGAACTACCGCTCTGAGCAATGAGCATCATAAAGCAGGGAAAACTTGTTAAAATACTTGTATATAAAATGATTAATTATTAAAAATTGTCAACAATAAATAGACAGGCGTACATTCTTTATTTGAAGTACAAGGGTCTCGCCCTCCTTTAAACTGTAGTCAACTGAGGAAGTTTTCTGGAATTGCTGCTCCATCTCTTCCGCAGTTTTCTTTTTGTTCAAATATCTTCAATAGCAATTTAAGAAAGTACACAGTTTAATAAAACTACAGTAATCATTCAAAATTAGAAGATTATTCTTTGAAAAATCTGCAGTATGAGCCATTATGAAATCCGAGAACATAAAGCATATGATATGAGAGAAACTGCATAAAGGTATATGAGAAAGTACTTCATATGGTCATGCAAGGCTGCTTGGAAATCATAAGCCTCTGTTCTTTCTCGAAATCCAATGCCAATGAAAGCATGACGAAGGCGACCACCTGCATGACTTCTGAATTAATAAACACAATATCTTAAAAACTATATACCAATAGAAAAAAGTGAAGTGAAAAACATCAATCATCATCATCCCAACACAGTTAAATGTTTTGAAATGGGGACCGCAGAAAAAGGTTTTTGCATTTTACTCAAAGCAGATGTGGAAATAATTTCATGCACAGAAAAAACCGCAAGCACTGATTTATAATATTAGAATGGATCAAAAATTAAGAAGGTTTTTGGGCATTTAAGTATTTTGAGTCAATTATACTCCACATAAGTTGAGCAAAAAAATGCAAATGAACGTAATTAGACAATAAAGAAAACAAGAACCAATTCAAATGACCATAGCTCAAAGACAATGTCTAGAACAGTCAGAACCACATATTAGACATTTATTCTTTCTTTAGGATGCCAGACCCCAAAGATGAATTCTTTCTTTTTCTGGCTTTGGCTGTTAAAGTCACATGCACATGGACATAAAATCAGGGAATGTTGGATGTTTCTAGATGCTTGATGCAGAAGATAAATTGACAGCATATGGGAACCTCCAAATATGAAACAAGAGTTAAAAGCATAAGTAGAGCACCTTTTCTGTTGGCTTACTCATAATATTTCTCAGTAATGCAATCTGAAATTAGTAGGCACTGGAGCATATTATGATGCATAAGCTACTGACATATATTTCACTAACAAAAATCTCATTTAAAGAGTTTAATGCTTAATCACGGTGACAAGATACCTTCAAAAGTTGGTAAACCAATTTGACAGATTCTCATGACAGGTGTCTGGGTTGCTTTTATATGGAAAAGAAAAATGAAGAAGAAAGAGAAAGGCAGAACACAATCAAGGAAGTAGGCAGATGTGTAGTAGCCTGGCCTCTATTTGATCTAACTACATGACAGTTCTTCTGAAATTTGTTTACTATCTATTGATAAAACTTCCTGTGAAATACTTCTCTGTTTTTTCTTTTGCTAAGTTGAAGAAATGGGGAGAAGAAAAGAAGGGTAACAAAGAGGAGTGGCAAGAATTTCATATGGTAATGCCATACACATTGTTAGAGAACATTAAAACAAAAAAAGAATGGTAGGAAAAGATAAATTGATATACTAATCAAATGTAAATTTGAAAGAATAGAAGCAAAATTACTTACCAATATTCTCTTCAATTCGAAGAACAAAATATCTGCAGAACAGACACCCTTGAGCTAATGCATTGCATCATAAACAAAAGCAATATGAAAGCACTGCACATGCATCAACATTTAATGTAATGCTTATTTGTACATACCTACTGCTATCAATTACAGGTTCCACTGGATGCGGCTCTCCATTTCTGAGAAATGCTCGAGCATATAATTCACCTATGAAGATGTAGTAAGTTGAAGCAGAAACCAATTATCTAATAATAAGATAAATACAATATAAATATTGCCCTACAAACTACAAAACTAAGTTTACCGGAAGACTTGTCTTCAAGCCTGATAATGCACTCTTCTCCCTTGCTAATGACTTTCAAAATTCCCTCCCATGCCCATTTGTTGACATTCCATTCATCAGCCCTGAAATAAACTTCAGATGAATAAACATGCATCTCCACACCAGAAAGAAACAGAAAAAGCCCACATCTTAATCAATGCCAATTGATCTAACAAGAAGATTGCCACCGTAAATTCAGCACATAAAATAATTGTTCTAGGTATTCGCATCCAATACAGTGCTTTCCCTGACAAGATTTTTTACCCTACCCCCTGTCAGCTGGTTAAGGAGATTTCCTTAGCTAACAAAACAAAATTGTTTTCATAGATCAACAAAATTAATTTGAAAATTTTCAGGGAAAAAATTAAACATAAAAGATTTCTCTCTCTGTTAATTACATAATGAATTTTAATTTTAGAAATAGGCTGAGTTGAAGCAAGCCAACACTAAGACAGAAAACAAACAAAATGAAAAAAAAAAACAAAAAGCAAAAACAAAGGGTTCAACTAACATGATGACAATACTTCTCAAAAAAAAAAAAATAATAATAATAATAACATGATAACAAACAAACAGTTTTCAATATCGAGTTCTCAATAGTGTTCCCATTATTATCACCTAACTTTCTCATATTGTATGGAAATTGCAAGGTAAACTAATGGAAGAGAATAATAACAGCAATACAAAGAGAAAAAGAAGGATAGGTAAGGTTTTTAGCTTCCTTGCAGCAAACAGCACATAGTAAACACAGCATAATACAAAAGATATCATTCACATTCGTGTTTCTTGCATATTCAGCATCATATCTTGACAAGCTGGCCAACTACCTGTAGGAGGCTGCACTTTTCCTTGGAGGTATCTGCAGAAATAATGAGTTGAATTAGTTTGACATTATCGCGAGCATATAGGGAATGAGAATAAAAGTGAGAAAATGTCATAAGGTTGAAATTTCACTAATATAGGACATTAGGTGATTAGGGTTTGTGGCAGTACTCTGATCTTGATTCTTGAGAAAACAGAGAAAATTAAATACAGACAAAAAGAAAAGAAGGAATCCCTGGGCTTCAAACCTAGGATTCCATAGAAGTAATACCTAAGGTTGATTTTATCACATACAAGAGAAAAAGCACTGGAAATTCTCCAATAATAACTCTCTCTCTCTCTCTCTCTAATATGCTCACATGCATATGCGTTCTAGTCCCTAAAGAGCTAGCACTCGCAGTCCAATGAGGACTTTAACATATAATTGAGGTCCAAATAGGAAATTAACAACCTTGACTTAAAACAACTCCAAAACTAAATAAAACCGAATGCCAATAGCATGAACAAAACCCAAACTAAGACTTGAGCCTCAAAATCTGCAATTTCAAGCAATCCAAAAAATTGCAAAAGCACACCTGACCCCTGAAACTGAAGAAAACAGAGAACAAAATAAGAACCTGAAACTTCAACATAACTCAAAAGCAACTAAGAAACCGTACTCAAGCTCCCAACTAAGCTTCTCACCACTGGAATTGTACCAAGTTAAGGCTTGGCCATGAGAACCCCCCTTACACACCTTGTAAACACCTTTGGAGGCTGCTGCCAGTATACTCTATCATTTACTCTATCAGCACTTCTATTTGTCTCATAAAGTCAGCCGAAGCAAAATATTCAAAAATTGCATGATTTTAAGTGCATATGGCTTAATAAGAACAAGTTTGGTTGGTTTTTGACCAACTAAAACATGAAAAATTGTCATAGTGTTGGCACAAAATGCAAATATAGATTCAAATGGGGTAAAAATATTGAATGACCAAAGAAAAGCACTTTTATCAGACAACTTATATTGATATGAGAGCATCCCTTGGAAAGTTCAAAGATCCAGCCATATATTTTGAATGTAAAATCTTGAATTTAACAGGTTTATTCCTTACACATCTTGGAGTGGCAGCAATTTTTGATACAAAGTCCAGATTAATTGTGAACTCTGTACTAATCTAAAAGGTAAAAAATACAAGCTGTATAAAAGTGCAAAGCTTGTTAAGTCTAGTTTTTGATGATTCAAACTGTGCAGGAATTGGAGCTGCTACACCGAACAATGATTCCGAATCTAAAATATCCAACAAAACTACACTCCTCAAAAAATTGCGAAACTAAAGTATCTACATTAAAGTTGAGCATAGAAAATTCAACCGCCCTAGAAACCCACCTAAGTTTTAGACATATTGGAAGGAACACGACAACTATTTGGAGTTCCATTGAAATCATTCTTAAAGTTAATTAATTATATATATATATACCCATTTTGAATCTCAATCTTGATCCAGTACTAAACCAAATAAAAATCAGATAAAATCATGTGAATTTAGTCTGATCCCAAAATCCCAACAGGGACAACAAATTGAGATATATATATATATAGAAAGAGCTGAGAGTAAAGAGAGGAAGAGAAATGGTACTGACCAAATAAACATAACATTCAGACACTTGAAAGAGGACAAGTTCTAACGCTTCCGCAGTCTCCTCGCTCTCATCAACTTTGCCTTCCTCCCTTGCTGCCTTGCCCTTGGGCTGTTTTTCCTTCTCCATCATCTACGCTCTCAATCTCAAACTCGGCTTGAGTACAAGGCAAGCAAACCAAAAACTTCACTCAGCTTGCGACTAGATAGGTAATTTTCCAAATTTCTTATGAAAATACTCTCTTCTCTCCCAATTTTGCTTTCTATGGTCTCTACCACAACACAAACAGACTTCTTCCTTCTTTCTCGCTCTTGCTATTATTTTCTTTTTATTAATTCAATTTTTTCCTTTTGTCTCTCTCTCTCTCTCTCTTTTCATAAATATTTGTAAAGCAATTCAAGCTTTACAACTGATTAGATGTCTCCGTCGCCGGGCAGGCCTAGCCGGGTCTCTCTTAAAGCGGAACCCACCAAACCCGAATTTGGTCCAATCCGTTCATTTTTTTTCCGTTCATTTAATTATATTATTATTAAAAATATTAAATTTTTTATATTAATATTTTAATATTTTAAATATATTTTAATTAAAATTAAATAAAAAATATTTTTATTAATAAAAGAGTAATTTCATTAATTCAGTTGAACTTGAACCACATTCATGAGTTTAAACGAATAACTTGACTTTTGACCACGTTTCGTACTTATATTAGAAGTGTACTAATAAATAACATGAATAAACATTTATTTTTAGTGAAGTCATACGCTTTAACCTTTATTCGATAACTAGCTTTTGTTGTGACTTGTGGAAGTGTTTGTTATCAAGTTAAATTCAAGATTTAGATTCAAATTCAGTTTGATCCACCTATTTAAATTATATTTAATATTACAAAAATTTTAAAAATGTATCTTTATTTAATATTTGAAACATTTTTTTTGAAAGTTAATATTTGAAACATATTTAAAATTAAAATTAAATAAACTAAAAAAATAATAATATTCTTGAGCTAAGTCAAGCTTGAAGATCATGTCTTCTAATTATTAATTATTGATTTTTTTAGAAACTCTATTAATCATGGACTTCAATAATTATTTTTAATTATATTTCCAAAAAAGTATTATTAGTACTATTATTTTTTACCCTGAGCAGTAAGTTTTCTCACTTTCATCACTGAGCACCAGTGGAAGTGCAGAACTTATATGTTGGAGCTCCATCTTTCCTTTGCTTTCTGCCTCTGCCTCTGCCTCATCTTGATCTAGTGACTTTCACTTTCTCACAAGTCAACGGTTGGATCCCCTTATTGTTACAATGCATGAGCCATGCAGACAACAACTTCTTCCTAGGCTAGAAACACTTTTCACTTTCCTATTTTGATTATAACTCATATTCATTTCCAAGTTTCCCAGAACAGCTACAGCAGATCTCTTGTTAATCAAAGACCTCCTGGCATCTACATTTTCAGTTTGCTTTAATTTATCACTGACTCTCTCTCTTCAATGGCACCTTTTATTCTTTCTCTATTTGGCAAAGACAATGAGATTGATGCAGGGTGGTGATGGAGTCAACACAGGTTGGAGTTAATCTCAAAGTACTATTTAAATATCTCTGTCTCACGAGATTTAAACAAGTTACACAGTTACAATAATAAATTCCTTATGCTGCAACTTGTTGGTTTTTCTCCTGTTTTGGGTTACAACAACAACAACACTGAACAGTAGGAATTAATAAATTTAAAAAAAATTTGAAGCCACTGAACTCTGAGTTGCTTGTACATAAAAGTCTCGGATCATGTGTACCTCACCACATTCTCAGTGCAGAAGCTCCCAATGAGACCTCTAAATATCATCTGATGCCACTAGTAAGAAGTCGAATGCTTGCAATTTGAACTCGGAAATGGTTTTGCTAGGCTCAACAAGGCAGATGAATTTGAAAACAAACTCTCGTAGGCAGTTCCCATCTTATGAAAATATTCATACTTGTTGATGAGGCACTGTTGCAGTCATGGTCATGTGCCGCGGATCTGTAAGCACTGTTTGAATATTGACAAAGCCAACTTCTCTCAACCTTCCTTCCAGATCAGTGAGGTAGTATTCATTCAAAAATGGTTCTGTACTTTTCAGCAATGTGAAAAGAGCTGGGGACAATTCCTGAAAGAAACAAAATCCGAATTAACATGCCAGTGTTCATTGATTTTCTTGTTCAAAGCAATACAACCATCCTCGCAAGTTTCTATCTTGGAATGAGATTTACTTGCATACAAATTCCTTTATGTGATTCTTGTCATCTTTACAGCCAAAATAAACCTTTGGCAAAATTTTGCTGTATCTAAAGTTTGAAATGCTACGAGTAATCTTTCACTTGAAAGCATATGCGCACACTAAGTTCTAAGGCTTTATAATAAGATTATTTCATAATGTACAGTTCTTGCAGAGTTGCAGTGGTTTACATCTCAAGTTGCAACCAACACTGACTTTATTGGTAAATGATAGATTTGAGAAATTCTTCATAAAATTATATTAGTTCATTGTAAGATGATAACTTAAGACCTATGATTTTCCCTTTATTCTTGGAACGGCACCAACTTCTTTATCAGAATTTCTAATTCCTCAACTAAGCATACAGACAAAATTATCTGCTTTCAAACTTTTAGCGTCCTCAATGTTTTTGTCAAAACAAAAATTCTACAAATTAAACCACATCTCTAACGCCTATAATAGATTGACAACTGAGAATACCAGCTAAGCAGTAGAATAGCAGAGCAAATTAAGGATTAGGAGGAACTGCACCTGAAGGATCTTTGACTTTGGCTGCACAAGGAAGAAAGTTAAAATTAAAATAAGAAGGGTTGTAGCAGCTGAAAGAAAGACCATTTGTAAACAAAGTGTAGTTATGGTAATTTACCGACTGGTCAGTCAAAACAATTGTGCCTCCAGGTCTCAGCAATCGGAATGCTTCAGTCACTAATGCGATTATTGCTCTTTCAGGACATTCATGAAACTGCACACATTTAGATATAGTCTCATTCTCACTAACTAAAAATTCTTAATTTCATTAGTTGACAAAAATCTTTAGAAAATACAAGAGAAACAGAGAGATGTATAGGTAGCTATAGCCTATATTACTATTTTTGGCATGATGAATGGTGAGTTTAAAATTCTATAATAATAGGTTACAGACTTGTACTAACTATTAATTACTATAAGATTAATTAATATAAACTATAAGTTTGATTGAAATTAGGATATGAATAATAAGTAAAATGATAATTCCTGTCTCCTCAATTTGAGTTGTCAGCTTGATATTTCTATACAAATGCAGAGATTTCATTACAAGGACTTTATTTTCAATAATTATCATTACAAAATGTTTACGAAGAAAAAGGAGAAGTTCATAAAGTACAGTTAGTAATTGCCTCTTGAGTTAGAGAGAAGGAAGCAACTAGAGAACAAGGGAAATGCATTAGAGATACAAACTTCCCAGAGTATGAACCACAATGAGGAAAGTACCCTTAGATGATTTAATGTTCTTAGCTAAGAGGGCATGATCAAACCCCATTTGTATGATCTAGGAATCATGTTGAATCCCACAATTACAACAGAACAGGATTCTTGTTTAAAGCAAGTGTTGGAAATCGCTTCCAATCATGAGGGAAGTAAAATATAGAATTTTCTCTGCCCTTGAAGATTGCACCTTCAGCTTACAGCTTTTATAAATAAAGGTTTGACAGAATTTTCTAAGTCTGATAAAATAAGAGAAACTTACTAGAACTATTTACCATTGTTTGCTGAATGGTGAAAGGAATTTTTATTTTCAACCAACACCTCACAGCTATAGTGCTGTATTATTTAAAACCTTACAAATAAAGAGGATACAATGTACACTTGGAACATCTTAAGATTGGTTTGGTAAGAGACACTGTTTCAGTTACTTAGGTCACTTCCTCCCTCAACATGTCTGTTAACTCTCCCTCTGTCTCATACAAACACACGCACAACACCAAAAGTATGGAAAATCATTATTTGACCACATAATTGGAACCATGCAGCTAGAAACTCTTTCGATTTTTTAGTTTTCAAATTCTCTTAATCCTTCATATCATGATTTTGTCCTCAACTAAATGAGCTAAATTGGAAGGACACATTTGGTTTGCAACTTCAAGATCACAAAAAGACAAGTTTATCTTGACAGAAAACCAGATTAATGCCTAATATTATAGTTCTAACTTGAGAAGGAAAAAAATGGGTAATTGTTATGAGGATTTGCGAAATTGATTTATGATTCAATGAATTTGGAGAACTGACCAACCTACGCTATCGAATTCCAAATATACATTTGAATTATGGGGGGAAAAACTTGAAAAATTAAAACTATGTTTTGTTCTCCGCATTATGTAGTAGACTTATAGGACATATAGTCAGTTCAGTTAGACATTCCCAGAAAAATTTAAGAAGGTTAAAACAAACTACATGAAAAGGTTAAGAGAAGACATACCACATAAGAAAAAGAAACAAGATCAAATGATTTTGAGGGCAAGCCTGTGTCTTCTCCAGCTGCATGTATCCATCTGATGGGATTCTCTCGAGAGGCTCTTTTCTTTTCCTTGAATTGAGCTACAGAAAGAAAGTAAGGTGACAGATCTAGTCCCTGTAGCATTGCATCAAGATACACATGAAGGACGTGAGGTTTATATCCACATATTAAAGAACAAATGTACTATGAACTGTAATCATTAAAGTTTTATGAGCATGTCAATACAAATGTGTGCCATATCATAAGGCTGCTTAAATTGCTATTTTTCCTTCTTACAGTTACAAGTCTTTATCTTGTAAAACATGTCTTATGGTAAGTTTCCATAAATAAATATATGCACTTACAGTGACTTTAGCGGAAGGGAATTTATCAGCAAGAAATCTTGTGCTCACACCTACAGAACACCCAATATCTATAATATTTTCAATTGTGGATCCTGAATGCTTCATATGATGTTGTTCAATTACTTGAAGCCAATTTCCACGCAATTCTTTAGTTGCTTCCTCAATTGATGAAGCATGTGGTATAGCTCGTCTCGCAACAGACATGGTTGCAACCTCCGCTTCAGCTGCAGCCTGCCATCACACTAGCAATCTTGCAAGTTAAAATCCTTTCATCTTCTTTTTTTTCCTTTACACTGTAAGAAATGCTTTCCTTCTTAACAATTTTCTTATAGAGGTAAGAGAATTCTTCAAAAAAAACTCCTTTGAAAAAGATTCTTCAATTTGTGAAAATCACAAAATTAACAGTACCAGTTAAAGTAGCAGCATTACACATAAGTCAATATTAGAGCAGAAATCTTCATGCCAAGAAATTTAAACAATTGAGAATTGAAGAGAGCTAAGAGCATTTAAACATCAGCAACTTTAGGAAGTCACTGGTCAAGAATCAAATAAACGGGCACATATTAGAGATACAATATGGTCTTAATATTGGTTAGACAAATAACTGGAAATGCAGTGCTAATTTGTCTCAGTATATTGGACTAGAAGACAAGTAGCCCTCAATATCTTTTAGCCAAAAAACAAGTGGCTCTCATCCCCTACCCTGTCCCCTTGTATTCCCTGTGCTAAAAGAAAGAAACAAATCATCTTCACTCTTCATCCGCTACAGTGACGGGGGAGTGAAGAGTTTCAAGAAAATTTAAGATGAAGGCCGAATACTTACCAACCAAGAAAGATTGCCCTCGTCATATGCATGAAAAGGACTCAGATAATCTGTTCCAAAAACACAATAGCTTTGGCGATTATTAATTTGTTTGAATGATTAAAACAATAAATAACATACAACATTTAGCAGAATGTAAACCATCTGGAACAGAACTTACACATAATCATCTAATCAAGCAGCCTCTACATAGTTTGAGATTCAGAGTTTGAAAGTTAAGTTCCAAATTTCAAGGTTACTGAATCTTCATTTATATATGCATAGCTGATACTTGATAGTTAGGATTGTGCGAAGCATATTTACGAAAATTCCAGTCTTAAATGATGTTTACATGGTACTTGGATTGTTTGTGTTCTGCTTTTTCTTAAATCATTCAAGGGAAAAAAGGAGAGAATTACATACAATCTGGGTATTGGAGAGAGGGGTTCTCAATGCTGTGCAGCTCCTTATAAACATCTGATTCCAGAATCTCCCTCGACATCTCCCTCCAAGGAATGTTGTTCTTCTCCGCTGTACTGTTGGATAGATATTATAGCATACGCTTTAAATTCAAAGAGTAAAAAAGAATTTTGGGTAGCCTTCGCATAATGCATTTGAATCACTAACAATACATTGAAGTTCAAAAGCTGCTATCTTAACGCAACATTGTGACAAAGAGATAAAGAACCTGATGAGGACTTGTCGGGCACCAAGCTTGAGCAGAGAGTAAAGGGGCTTAAAGGAAACGAGAGCTTTTACAAGGCGAGAGAGAGGGGTCTCTCCAGCCCATTTTGGCATTTCTAGATTTCCCTCCTCGTATGCTGTTGCTATTTGGTCTGGGGCTGCCATCCGAACATGAACCACTAAATCTCTTCTGCCATTTGCGCTTGCCCTTCCTCCATGTCTTGCTCTTTCTCTTCCACTTGCTGCTGAAGATGCAAGAAAAAGCTTCTGAGAAGATGCACACAGCGCCATTAATGCAGATTAATCTCAGTTGCAGTTGCAGAGGGAAGAAAACCAAGGCTTTCCTGTATAAGCAATCCCAGGATTTTCCCGACCGATAACAGCAGCACTTGCTTATTCATTTCTTATTGCCACGTCACTAACCCCGAATCTTCGTCAGCCTATTGTGTACTACCACGTGGACAAAAGAACAAAGTTTATCTGCTTCTTTGATTTTCTTTTTTTTTTTTGCAATATTTATTCGGTCTACTGTGTAACTAAATAAAATACTCAGATATATATATTTAATTATTCTATATAAGAAAATCAAAATAAAGTAATTAAATTAATATATCTATATTTGTTGGATAAGCAAATAGTATTACTAGTAATGCTTTTACAGATTAAATTAATACATTTAAGTTTTCTGAACTATTAGTAGGGCAAGGCACTTATGGTATGGATGTTACACTAATTTCTTTTTTATACTACATATATCATATATGTATATATTTATATAACTTTTATATATTGAGTCAATGTCAACCTGCTGGTCTAACTTTCACTGTAGCCTTTTTAATTGTACTGCAACCAAGCTCTGAATATACTCATTTATAAACAAAACTAAATTGGTGACAAGATTGACAATCAATTTTAAAATTTTTTTATTATTATATAAAAAAAATTGATATATATATATATATAGAATATAATTATTATTTAATTATTCATTATGTAAAATTTTAAGTTTACTATTTTCAGTTTTATCCCAAAACTCATAATTGCTAGATGGTAGAGTTGGTTGGATTAAAATAATGGAATTATTGGGTGGTTGCATGCCCCAAAAGCTAATATATTTTAGAGAGGAAAAAGGTTTACCTAACTTGATCTTTGGCAATTATACCATTTTTATCTTCAAATCTAATCTCATAATCTGACTTTCTATACCACTTGTTATTAGGTCTTCAAGTGTATAAAACATCATCTGGACAAATTGGCTAGTGGATCTTGGATATGAAACAGGAGTGTACTCCATAGATGCCCCTACATTAATCATGTACCAATGATTATATATTTGTGACAATTTGCCGAGTAAGTAATTGGAGTCAGAGGGGTGGTGTTTCATATTCTAACAAGGGAGAGTATGGTCTCGTGCTGGTCGTTCAACTTGAAGACCGGACTACAAGTCACCCGTACAGGATTAATCTTAAAATATATATTATATTTAAATAGTCTATCAAATTCATAAATACTACAAGAAAATTCATACATTCACATTATAATTTATTTACTCATTTACCCTTGAGTTTTATTATTCTTTTTAAAATCTTAATGTTTTGTTTAATATTGTTAATAGCTTTTTTTTTTATTTATTCATTTATTGTTTGTATAGGAATTAAGACATAAATATTTTAAGTAACCGAGGGCCAGTAACTAAAGACATCAGAGCCAGTTTGAGATTAGCTTGATCCCATAGCTCAGTCCGCCTACTCTTTTCTAATGTCTAGTTTCTTTACTTTAAATTAGGGTGAACAAAATCAAATCAAATTAAATTTGATTTGGATAAAACGGTTTGGTTTAATTAGTTTATTGGATTAATTGATATAAAATATTTAGTTCAATTGGTTATTCATCGGTTCTCCATTTTAAAATTTTTAGATCAATTCACTAAAAAAATTAAACTAATTTTTTATATATTTATATATATATATAATATTTTTTATATTTATTAAGAAGAATTGATAGTAACTTAATTAATAATATATTTAAAATATATTAGTTTATTATATTTACGTATACAAAATCATAATCATAGTAATTTAATTTTTTTATATATTTTTTATTTA